>NC_083277.1:9008809-9339035 GCF_963506605.1 Zootoca vivipara
TACTGATAATAGGGCGACGAGATCGTACTGGCCTATTTACTTTGAATGTTTGTGATGCCAATAAAGGTTTTGATACTGATGCACAGAGCAGGCAAAAGAAGTAGATGGTCCCAGTGACCCACCTCGCTGTTTTGAGTCTCTCACAGACAGTGCCAGCCTCCGAAAGCAAAGAGTCAGCATGGAAAAAATGGATATAGAGAAACGCTTTCCTCCCTCTCTCATAACACTGGAACTCGTGGGCATCCAATGAAGCTGAATGTTGGAAGATTCAGCACAGAGAAAAGAAAGTTCCTTTTCACTCTGTGTGTTAACCTGTGGAACTCCAACAGGAAGCAGAGATGGACACCAACTGGGATGGCTTTGAAAGAGGGCTAGGCAAATTCATGGAGTAGAAGGCTGTATCTATAGCTCCTAGGCAGGATGGCTCTGCTCTGTTCTGCCTCCACTGCCAGAGGCAGCAAGGCTTCGGAATCCCAGTTGCTGGAAACCGCAAGAGGGGTTTGTGTTTGCAGGTTTCCTATAATGGTCACCTGGTTGGTCATTGTGAGAACAGGATGCTGAACTCGATGGGCCATTCATAGGCCTGTTCCAGCAGGCTCTCCTTATCAGGGGAAATCACACCCGGATGCCTCATTGCAACCCGATCCATCCCACAAGTGACTGATAAGCATTTGGTCTCATCCTCCTTGAGAACCTAGGAAGAACCGGCTGGATCAGACCAATGGCCCATCATCTCAGACCCTCCAAGTGTCCCTATTTTCCAGGGACTGTCCTGGATTTACAGAAGCCATCCCGGTTTATGATTAGATCCTGGAAAGTCCCGGTTTTCCTTAGGATGTCCCTATTTCCATCAGAGAAATGTTGGAGGGTAGGGAGTTACGCAACATTGGAGCCAAGGAGATAAGTAACTATACAAGCTTTAAAGGACAACTGAAGGCAGCCCTGTATAGGGAAGGTTTTTTTTATTGTTCAGTTATTTATTATGTTTTTATATATGTTGGAAGCCATCCAGAGTGACTGGGGCAACCCAGTCAGATGGGAGGGGTATTTTTAAAAAATATGATTATGGAATAGGATGTCCCTATTTTTCCCAGGGTAACGTTGGAGAGTGTATCATCTAGACCTGCATCCTGTTCTCACAGTAGCCAACCAGATGCCCATTGTGGGAAATCTGCAAGTAAGACTTTACAAGCCTGTGGTCTGTTTTGTAGCACCCTGGTTTTGGTCCCTGCTGCAGATCGCGTAGCAAGCTGTCCGTGTGTTATTTCCATGAACATTTCTTCATTTCTAAGAACCCTCTGTCTGCAATATGTGCATTTAAGTAAACATTGCTTGGTTGCAGAATGGCATTGCGGAATCCAAGCCCAGCCTGGGCCAAGGACCTTTTCCAGAGCTTCGCTCACTGGAATATGTCCAGAAGAATGGGGCTGCAAGCACTCCAGGGCATTTTCTCCCAACACTCATTTGAAAACAGCTGTAGGTGGTCTCAGCAATGTGGGGTTTATTCACACCTGCCAGATGACAATACAGTTGGGTGAAGCATCCCAAGACACCTTCCAGTAGCACCTTAAGGTGAAGGTAAAGGTACCCCTGACCGTTAGGTCCAGTCATGGACGACTCTGGGGTTGCAGTGCTCATCTCGCTTTATTGGTAGAGGGAGCCAGCGTACAGCTTCCAGGTCATGTGGCCAGCATGACTAAGCTGCTTCTGGCAAACCAGAGCAGCATACGGAAATGGCGGTTACCTTCCCGCTTGGAGCGGTACCTATTTATCTACTTGCACTTTGACATGCTTTCAAACTGCTAGGTAGGCAGGAGCTGGGACTGAGCAACGGGAACTCACCCCCTCACGGGGATTCGAACCGCTGACCTTCTGATCAGCAAGCCCTAGGCTCTGTGGTTTAACCCACAGCGAGACCAACTAAGTTTGTCATTGGTATGAGCTTTCGTGTGCATGCACACTTCTTCAGATACACATGCACATGAAAGCTCATACCAATGACAAACTTAGTTGGTCTCTAAGGTGCTACTGGAAGGATTTTTTTTATTTTGTTTCGACTACGGCAGACCAACTACATCCCAAGACTGCAACTGCTGCTTCCTTCTCCCTTCACCTGGGCATGTGCAGAGAGGAAAAGGTGTGAACATAATCAAGGGAAGGATTTCAATTCACATACACTTCCAGACAGAGGAAAACATTTTTTCTTCTACAGATGGGTTAGTGTACTTGGTCTATAACTGCCCAGATTTGTTAAAGTTGGCAGGCCTTTGGTTGATCTGACTTACATCCTATGCACTTTTAAAGTGTGTGTGTGTGTGTGTGTGTGTTTGAGGGGGCTATTGGGTTGTTTTTTTATTTTGTATTAAGTATTTTGTGGTTTTATATCTTGATTTTATTCTGTGAACTGCCCTGCAACCCCCGGGTATACTGTAGGGTGGTATATAAATTATAATTAGCATTTTGGGGGGAATATACTTTTAAGTGCTGGTTTTATTTAGAATTTATTCCAGATCAATTTATTTTTAACTTTTGGCTTTTCCTCTCTCATGACACAGAAATTATAGGGGGGGAAGGGGGGAATCCTTTTAATCTTCTACTCTGTGCTCTGATTGTCACAAAGGGTTAAGCTGAGAGAGTCGGGATTTCTAGAGCGACACTTCGGATGAAATTGTTATTGAAGGCCCTCTTCCTTTTCTCCCCCTTAGCGACTCTATGGTGCTTTTCTTTGCTGCAAAGTAGAGGCTGGAAAAAGAGATTTTCAGCTCCTGGGAGGGAATCCGGTAAGTGAGAAGAGCCTTGAGGGAGGAGCAGAGAGCTCACCTGGAATAGGAAGGTTTGCTTTAGGGGTCTAAGAGGACTCCCTGCTGGATCAGACAACCCCCCCAGACCAGCCTCCTGCTCCCAACAGTGGGCAGCCAGACTTCTCTGGGATGCTCAGAGGCAGCGGCAAATCTCTTGCTGCTGTCTGCCTCCAGCATTTTGCGATCACAGGTAAACTGCTCCTGAACATGCAGGTTCCACGGAGCTGTGGTGAGTTTTAGAACATCCTCTGTGGATTTCTCTATCCCACCCCCACCCCTTTTAAACGTAAAGTCTATCAAGGACTATTCTTCATCATGGCTATATCTTGCCTATATCTGTCTTCAGGGACATTATGTCAGGGGTGGTCAGAAGTCAGATGGGGTGATTTGCAGTAGATCACTAAGTGTCTCTAAGGCTTCTTGATTGCCAGTTGATTCAAAATAGTGGCAGCAACTCCTTCTCCCACTCTGCAAAAATGAAATGAACAGCTTCTGAATGTGAGAAAGCGCAGTGGGAAACCAGAACACTGGACTCTCATGTGAAAGGGCTGTAATCAGGGTGCCATCTGCACTATGCATTTAGCACAATGTAATTCCACTTTAAACTGTCATGGCTTCCCCCAAAGAATCCTGGGAACTGTAGTTTGTTAAGGGTGCTGAGATTGTTAGGAGACCCCCCTATTCCCCTCACAGAGCTACAGTTCCCAGAGGACTGAGCATGCTCAGTATGCACGGAATACTGGCTGATGATTGGTGGGATGGAAAACATGGGGGCAGAGAACGGAATGGAGCATCCTGAGCAGGAGTGTTCCACGCTGCAACTTTTTGCTGCAGCTCCCACTGATTCTCTTTCCTTGCAGAGGCCTTGTAAAAAATCCTGGACCTGGCAGTTGACATAACCGAGAAACATGGGATAGCAGTGTGTGAGTGACCCCTGCCAAGCCCTGGAGTTAAGAGAGGTGATGGCATCCGAACGCAGGAACGCAGCTGTCTGGGCCGTCCCCCGAGATGCCCTGATGGAGGACACAGTGAAGATGGAGGCCCAGGAGGAGGAAGGAACAGGCCCCTTGGCCGTCCGCTCAGGGAGCCTCAAGGAATTGTGGGAAGGGCCCATAACAGAGCACATTAAGCAGGAACCCGAGGAAGGGCCTCGGGAGGAGTGCTGGGAAGCTCAGTGTCAGGGGCTCCTGAAGGCTGTGCGGTCTCCGCAGCCTGAACCAGGAAGCCTGCAGCTGGACAGCAATGGCCCAAGGGACACTCAGGCTTCCTTTGGAGGGCGATCAGACATCGGGCTGCAGTCTGGGCGAGGCAGGGTGATCCGCCATCTGCCTGGCCCTGGAGGAGACGTCCCCCAGCCCACCCACAGCGTTTTGGCCCTGGAGCGTGGGGAAGTGAAGAAGGAGGCTCCCAGCCAGGAGGTGGAGCGCCTGTGCTTCAGGCAGTTCCTCTACCAGGAGGCCGAGGGGCCGCGAGATCTCTGTGGGATGCTGTGGAGGCTCTGCCACCGGTGGCTGCAGCCAGAGAGGCGCACCAAGGAGCAGATGCTGGAGCTGGTGATCCTGGAGCAGTTCCTGGCTGTCCTGCCCCCGGAGATGCAGAACTGGGTCAGAGAAGGCGGGCCGGAGACTTGCGGTCAGGCAGTCGGCCTGGCAGAGGATTTCCTGGAGAGGCAGCAGGAGAACGAGCATGAAATACAACAGGTGAGAGAGCAGGAGATCAGTCCTGGGAAGAACAAAAGGAACGATGGCAAGGAGCCCAGAGGGCGAGCCGTTAGGGGCAGTTTTTGCTGACTGTAAATATGCATTGGATTGACTGCTCCCTTAGATGGTTCGAAAATGGGATCTGGCAGAATCAGCAGGGGTTGGCTCTATTGGCAAAGTAGAACCTCCAGGTTCCGAGGCAGTGTACCTTAGAACGCCACATGCTGGGGGAAGACGGGGGATGGTGGGCAACGCGCTCTCTGCCCTAACGGATCAGCTTCCACTGCTGTGAAGAGGCAGTCTGTGTTGCTCTCTGGCCCTTCAGGGCTCTGTATCTACCATCTTGAGAGAGAAGAGGGAGGCTATGTGGACGCAGGAGTGATGGATTCCTGTGCTCCAGTCCCTGTCTTGAGATGGGCTGCCACATCCTGCACCAGCTGGAGTGTTTAATGCATCCCCCTTCAAAGACAGCGCAGAGGACAGCCTTTGCCTGAAGAAGGTCTCATTGAGATTCTAGAGAGCTGGTGCCAGTCAGTGTAGGCAATACTGTGAAAGTTAGGCCAATGACCTGACTGAGTTGAAGCCAGGAAGCCTGTGGCCCTCCAGATCTTGCTTGACTCCTGTTCCCCTGACCCCTGACCCCTGGGAATTGGAGTCCCATAGCATCTGGAGAAGCTCCAGAGGTTCCCCACCCCTGAATCTCAGGCCATTCGCACCCATTTCTTTGTCTCGTTCTTTCTGCTGTTTCAGGTCCTCTGGCCCTTCAAGGAGAAAGCGGATGATTCCCCTGAGGCTGATGGGGCTCTGTCAGACTCTGGCGAGTGGCCGCTCATCAGAGTGGTCAAGCAGGAGGATACAGCTGCTGATGCCCCTTGGCTGGGTAAGGAGTCTTTGGCTGGGGGGAGTTCTCTTGGCGGAGCGAGTTATGCAAGTGAGGGGCCACCACAATAAAGGCTCTGGCTTGAGATCTAGTGCCCACCAATCTAACTGACCTTACAGGTGCACTAGCAAACAGGATCTCTGAGGCCACTCTTAGGGCCTGTGTGTGTTCCTGTAGGTGGTCCTTCAAATAACTGGGCCCCAGACCCCTTATTTGATGATCCAGGCCCTCCTTTTTCCCTGGGGAAGGAAAATCTCTCTTTCTAAGGATCCCTTTCCCCCCTCTAACAGATGGTGAGGAGGAGGAGATCGTGCCAGTCAATCCTGAAGAAGCAGAACCACGTTGCATACTGCCAGAGAGAGCAGAACAGACTGTATCCCGATATGCTGACTGGGTAGAAGCATCTGAAAACCAGCAGGAAACTCACCCCCATAATGAAGAAGGCAAATCCATTCATTTCCAGCTCCCTGCCATGCCAGTCCAGCAAAGATTCCTCAAGGGTGAGACATGCGCTGAGTGTGGAAAGTCCTTTCGCTGCAAGGAGGAGCTCACAGAACACCAGAGAATGCACTCAGGAGATAAACCCTACATCTGCTCTGACTGTGGGAAGAGCTTCTGCAGGAGGAATGTCCTGGTTGCCCATCAGAGAATCCACACCGGGGAGAAGCCCTTCAACTGCCCGGACTGCGGGAAAAACTTCAACCAGCGATCGCATCTTACGGCACATGAGAGAACCCACACGCAAGAGAAGCCCTTTGCTTGCCTGGACTGCGGACAGAGCTTTAGCAGGCGTACTGGGCTTGTGGCTCACCAGAGGATCCACACGGGAGAGAAGCCCTATCACTGCCAAGACTGCGGGAAAAGTTTCAGGCAGAGGTTCGATCTTATTCGGCACCAGAGAATCCACACAGGAGAGAAGCCGCACGAGTGCCCCGATTGCGCCAAAAGCTTCAGGAACAAATCCGCTTTCCTTGTGCACAGAAGGATCCACACCGAGGAGAAACCGTACCCGTGCTCTGGGTGCGGGAAGAACTTCCGGCATCGCACGAACCTCCTCGCGCACGAAAGGATCCACACGGGAGAGAAGCCGTACAAGTGCGGAGAGTGCGGGAAGAGTTTTGGCGACGGGTCGTCCCTCATGAAACACAAGCGAGCCCACACGGGCGAGAAGCCGTACGAGTGTGCCGAGTGCGGGAAATGTTTCTCTCAGAACGCCGGCCTGGTTCAGCACGAGAAGATCCACACGGGAGAAAAACCCTTCCAGTGCCCAGACTGCCCCAAAAGCTTCCGGGACAAGTCGGCCTTCGTCGTTCACCACAGGACGCACACGAGGGAGAAACCGTTTCAGTGCTTGGCCTGCGAGAAGAGCTTCAGCCATCGCTCCAACCTTCTCAAGCACGAAAGAACCCACACTGGGGTAAAGCCATACAAGTGCCTGGAGTGCGGAAAGGGCTTCACTCAGAAGCCAAATCTCCTTGTACACGCGAGAAGCCATTTGAAAGAGGAAGGGGAGATTGGCTCAGAGGGTGGGGAAAACTACCTCACTGGGCAACCCCAGCTGGAAAATAAAATAAGGTCCTGAGTCTGCTTTTAGAGATCTCTATTTTGTTACCATTTGCCACTGTTATTGAGTGGCAAAGAGGAAAATCAGGAGAAGAATGTGCTTTTTATCTGTGGCATAAAAGGAAGGGGAGGGTGCCAGGCTGCAGTCAAATCTCATAGCATATGGAGAGACCACCTTGAAAAGGTCCTTTCCGTATCATTCAGTAATTAAATCCTGTAGGAATAAAAGAGCCACTTAAGAATACAGTCGTACCTTGGATCTCAAACACCTTGGCTCCCAAACTATCAAAACCTGGAAGTGAGTGTTCCGGCTTTCAAACGATTTTTGGAAGCCGAGTTTGTGGCATGGCTTCCGCAGCTTCCGATTGGCTGCAGGACGTTCCTGCAGCCAATCGGAAGCCGCACCTTGGTTTTTGAACAGTTCGAGGAGTCGAATGGACTCCCGGAACGCATTCTGTTCGAGAACCAAGGTACAACTTTATCAGGAAAGCCAACGGTCTATTTAGTCCTACATCAAGTTTTGCACAGCTTAGTTTAGTTTCTTCTTCAAATGTCGCTGTCTCAGGAAGCTTTGCCCCAAAGCCACTCACAATGAACATTAACGTCTTCTCAATATACATTACAGTTAATTTATTTTAAAACAAAAACAAAAACCTGCCAATTTGCTGCAACAAATGTCAACGAATTCAGATGCAACCAAATCAACACGGTACATTTAGTATCACAGTAAAATAATATAGGCTTAATCCTCAAGTGCAGAGGTTACTGAAGTAAATACAAAAGAATGAACCTGATTTGAGTCATGCTGCCCTCCAAGGAGACAACAGTTCATGCCAACAAATGCCAGTCAGGTCAGGGTGTGTTGGAATTTCAGGCTAGATCAAGGGTGGCAAACCTGCGGCCCTCCAGGTGTTCCTGAACTACAGTTCCCATCACCCCTGGGCATTGGCTGCACTGCTTGCGGCTGCTGGGAGTTGTAGTTCATCAACATCTGGAAGGCCTCAGGTTAGCTATTCCTGGGATGGATGGTTCATTGTTGCTTCCTTCGTGTCTCTCAAGAGGAAGCTGACAGCAGCCAAAGGCAGGTGCTGGGGAGGAGGGCAAGTTGGCAATTATTTTTCCTTGCCCTACCAGGGGCTTCATCTCATAGTATTGGCCTTACTATATAGTGGCCAGATGCTTCTAGGAAATCCACACATAGGGGGCATGGAATTGGGGCAATTTTGCTGGCAATGTTTCCTGTCTTCATGAGTACAGCAAAAGGCTTAGCAAACAAATCAAACGAACCTGAGGAGCTGGGGATCCTGAGTTGTTTTCATCCTGAAGGTGAAAGGTTGTTTTCTGTTGCTCCAGAGAAGCAGACACGGAGCAATGGATTCAATCTACAAGAAAGAAGATTCCACCTAAACATTAGGAAGAACTTCCTGACAGTGAGAGCTGTTCGACAGTGGAACTTGCTGCCAAGGAGTGTGGTGGAGTCTCCTTCTTTGGAGGTCTTTAAGCAGAGGCTTGACAGGCATATGTCAAGAATGCTTTGATGGTGTTTCCTGCTTGGCAGGGGGTTGGACTGGATGGCCCTTGTGGTCTCTTCCAACTCTATGATTCTATGATTCTAAGTGAGCTACTCATTAAGTTCAGTAAGCTTTAGTTGAGCTTCCTGCATTGCAAGGGGTTGACTAGAATAGATGACCCTTGGGGGGGGGCTCTTCCAATTAAAGGGACCCAGGTGGCGCTGTGGTTAAACCACTGAGCCTAGGGCTTGCTGATCAGAAGGTTGGCGGTTCGAATCCCTGTGACGGGGTGAGCTCCCGTTGCTTGGTCCCAGCTCCTGCCAACCTAGCAGTTCGAAAGCACGTCAAAATGCAAGTAGATAAATAGGAACCGCTACAGCGGGAAGGTAAACGGCGTTTCCATGTGCTGCTCTGGTTTGCCAGAAGCGGCTTTGTCATGCTGGCCACATGACCTGGAAGCTATACGCCGGCTCCGTCGGCCAATAATGCGAGATGAGCGCGCAACCCCAGAGTCGGTCACGACTGGACCTAATGGTCAGGGGTCCCTTTACCTTTACCTTTTAAGCTTTAGTTAAGCTTCCTGCATTGCAAGGGGTTGACTAGAATAGATGACCCTTGGGGGGGGGGGCTCTTCCAATTCTTGGAATTGGAACCGGAGCAGCCTTGGTTCTGTTTTAGTACTACAACTCCCGTCATCCTTCAGCACTAGCCATGGTAAGCTGGGGCTGATGGGAGCTGGAGTCCAGCAGCAAGAAAACAAAAAAAAAAGGGGGGGGGAGAGACACGCGTTTCCAATCCAAGCCAGGAATGCAAAATCCCCCTTTCCTCTCCCAGGAATTTCTTCCACCCCCCACCCCCGGCCTCGCGGGTCTTTGTTTCTCCCAGGGTCGGGGGCGGGGATGATATTGGGATCCACCCCAGTTTTGTGCAGGTTGCAACCCCCAAAGGGGCGAAGCCGAAAGGGTCGGTCCTTATAAAGACTTCCTCGCAAACGGGGAGAAGGTTGCGCCTGTGCGGAGTCACTTCCTGCTCCGCCTCTCCTGGGGGAAGCCTGGTGGGAGAGGGGAGACCCAAAGGAGCTTTTATGTATATACTGCATATTGCATCTCCGGAAAGCGGGAGGATCTCCTGGGATTTGAGGGATCAGGTGAGTTAAGTCGCTTGCAAGGGGCCGGGAGCTGGGGCTGCATGCAGTGCAAAAGAGAGGCGGAGGGAAAGGGAAAGGAAGATGTGATATACGAATTTCTAGATATAGATAGATAGATATAGATACACAGAAATAAAAAAGAAGCCACGAAAGGTGGGGGGAGTCAAATATATGTGTTCTAGAAATGTATGGGATTTTTCAAAGATATGCAGCCAAACAAATTACAAAAATACAAACCCCACACGTTTCTTATACACATATATTTCACTTCCTTCCCCACCCCACCCCCTTTGTGGTTTCTTTTTAGTTTTAATTTTCATACTGCATTTTCCACATTACTCCATCTTTAACTTATTCTTTTTCGGAACAATACATCTAACTGCTTGTTTTACATTAATCCTGCTGATGAGCTTATTTGCATAAATAAGTTTTTTCAAATATTCCACAAATTCTCCCCAATTTTTAATTTAAAAAAAATTCTTCTTGGTTTCTTATTGCACCTGTTAACCTTGCCATTTCGGCATAATCTGTTAATTTAATTAGCCACTCTTCCTTGGCTGATACTGCAACTTTTTCCATCTCTGGGCAGTGATTTATGAATTCCTAAACCCTGCTTTCCTCAAAACATTCCAAGGCGGCATGCAACATCTGGAAACCAAGCCAGCAGAAAGCTTTAACTGGGAAAAATAATCAGTAAATACTGATTGATAGATGCAGGCAGGCACCTCGGGTGGAGGGCTTCAGAGCACAAATGGTGCTCCTGGGCATTTGTTTCATTTTTGTAAAAATAATAAATTTCGGGGCTGCCTTTCATTGCAAAGAAATAGCGAGTCACTTTATGGGGACATGGAACTTCGATCTAAGCCATATCGAGAAAGTAAAACAATCTCAGTCCAGGGGGTGAGGAGCATAGCTGCCAAGTATCCCGTATCCGCCGGGAAAACCCCTTTTTTCTTGCCGTTTCCCGGCGGTCTCCCGTTTAGGTTAAAATCCCGGTATTGTCCCTTAAATCGGCTTCGGCCCGGCGGCCATTTTTCTGGTGCCGCTTTGCCCTTCTATGGGCACCAGAAAATGGCGGCGCCGGAAGTCGCTTCCGCGCATGACCGGAAGTTGCGTGACGCGACTTCCGGTGGCGCTTTGCCCTTCTATGGGCATCAGAAAATGGTGGCGCCGGCGCTGGAAGTCGATTTTACGTGTTTCTGGTCATGCGCGGAAGCGACTTCCGGCGCTGGCGCCATTTTCTGGTGCCCATAGAAGGGCGAAGCGCCACCGGAAGTTGCGTCACGCAACTTCCGGTCATGCGTGCGCTGCCGATCCTGGATCTTCACGTCCGGAACTTGGCAGGTATGGTGAGGAGTGGTGTGGTTTGGTTTTGAAGGGGTAAATACATTTATGTGTTTCTCCTTTTTTCATATAATTTTTCAGATTTTGAAATTTACAAACATTTGTCAAACAAAAAAAATAAAAAGAGAATTTCAAAGATTCCCCTGGACTTGCCTCCTCCCCTTTGTGGGTCCTTATGTTAACTTTTTCCCTCCTGCATCTTTTCTATTAATCCAAATTAATCTATTAAATCTATTAAATCTCCATTACAACCATAGTTTGACATTAAACTACAAGTTTCATTCCAATCCTACTAATAATTTTAATTGTTTACAATGATTTTTAATGTAAATTATAAATTTTCCCCAATTCCTTATTAAAATTTTGCTCCTGATTTTTAATTCTTCCAGCCATTTTTTGCCATTTTGGAATAACATACATTTGGAATAGTAACATACATTTATTTGTGTTTTTCAAGTCACTTTGAGACCTCCGGGCAACAAGCGAATAACAGATCTAAAGAAGAAGCAATAATCAGCATTGATTGGCAGCACTCTTTACACCCTGGGAGAAGGAAACTCATGTTATCAGTTCCCAGTTGGCGCTGCAAAATTTTGTTGCGGGTCCTGCTTATCCTCTCCGATTCAGAAATGTTCTTTCGTTCTTTCTTTTTCCCTCAGGCAAAGGATCCCGACCTAGAATCCAGCTGTGAACTCTGGAGGGCCTGCCATTTCCGCACTTGATTTGGTGGGAGGCTCATTTCACACACCCCAATTCAGGCCAGCCTTGGCCCCGGAACCAAAATGGCGGAAGATCATGGCGATGCATCCGATTTTGCCGCAGAGACGATCAGAAAGTTGGGTGTGAAGACTGAGAAGCAGGACCCAGTGGACACCGAGACAGGGAACGGCATAGGGAAAGAGCCTCGTGCCGCCCAGCCTGAGAGTGCCAAGGGATTCTGGGAGGGTGCCGCACTGCACCATGTCAAATGGGAGCGCGAGGGGGCAGCGCAAGGATGCTGGGAGACTCAGTGGCAGCGGTTTCTGAGGGCGGTACAGTCCCCGCACTCGGAACAAGGAAAGGCCCCACAGCCGGAACCTGGACTGAGGGATGTTTCTCAGGCCGATCTGCCTCCCTTTGAGGGAGTGTCGGAGACAGGCCTGCAGCTGAGGAGACAGGAAGGGGCTCAACTCCTGCCCAGCGGTGAAGCCCATAAGAACTCGGGGACCGAAGGCGAGGTCCTTGTTCCTGGGATGGTAAAGGAAGAGGACCTGGATGCAGAGAGTGTCCGCCAGCACTTCCGGCAGTTTTGCTACCGGGCGGCCGAGGGGCCCCGAGAGGTTTGCAGCCGCCTCCGGGACCTTTGCCGACAGTGGCTGCAGCCGGAGAGGCACACCAAGGAGCAGATCCTGGAGCTGCTGGTGTTGGAGCAATTTCTGACCGTTCTGCCTCCGGAAGTCCAGGCCTGGGTCAGGGAGGGAAGCCCGGAGTCCTGCGCACAAGCAGTGGCCCTGGCTGAGGACTTCCTGCTGCAACAATCCCGAGAGGAGGAGAGATGGGAAGAGGAGGTGAGCCAGGTGGTTTCAGCCAGCTCATTTTTTGGCCAATAATAAAAATAATAATAATACAGTGGTACCTGTAGTTGTGGACACAATCTGTTCCGGGGTGCCGTTTGCACCCTGAAAAGCCCGCAACTAGAGCGGCGCTTCTGCGCACGCGCAAAGCACAATTGAGCCCTTCTGTGCATGCGCAAAGCGCGGTAGAGTGCTGCTGCGCGTGCGCAAAGCGCGCAGAACACTTCTGCGCATGCGGCGAAACTCAGAAGTAAATACTTCTGGGTTTGCTGCGTTCGCATGCTGAAAAGACACAACCTGAAGCGGACACAACATGAGGTATGACTGTAATAATAATAAATGAATTTATATACAGTCGTAGATTGGTTGACGAATGCCTTGCGACTCGAATGTTTTGGCTCCTGAACGCCAGGTGAACTTCCCTGGGAGAGCATTCCACAGACGGGGAAGGCCCCGTTCTCCTGTTGCCACCCTCTGGGCTTGCAAGAAAAACCTGGTTAATACAGATTTAGAACAGCCATGGCTTCTCCCGAAGAATCCTGGGAGCTACTTAAGGGTGCTGAGAGTTCTTAGGAGACTGCTTCCCTACTCCCACAGCTACAATTCCCAGAGTGGTTTATTAACAATCCCTTTTCCCGGGAACTCTGGGAATTATAGCTCTGGGAGGGGAGTAGGGTGTCTCCAAAGAGCTCTGAGCAGCCTTTCTTGTTGTTTAGTCATTTAGTCGTGTCTGACTCTTTGTGACCAGAGCACGCCAGGCACTCCTGTCTTCCACTGCCTCCCGCAGTTTGGTCAAACTCATGTTCGTAGCTTTGAGAACACTGTCCAACCATCTCATCCTCTGTCGTCCCCTTCTCTTTGTGCCCTCAATCTTTCCCAACATCAGGGTCTTTTCCAGGGAGTCTTCTCTTCTCATGAGGTGGCCAAAGTATTGGAGCCTCAGCTTCAGGATCTGTCCTTCCAGTGAGCACTCAGGGCTGATCTCCTTCAGAATGGATAGGTTTGATCTTTTTGCAGTCCATGGGACTCTCAAGAGTCTCCTCCAGCACCATAATTCAAAAGCATCAATTCTTCGGTGATCAGCCTTCTTTATGGTCCAGCTCTCACTTCCATACATCACTACTGGGAAAACCATAGCTTTAACTATACGGACCTTTGTCGGCAAGGTGATGTCTCTGCTTTTTAAGATGCTGTCTAGGTTTGTCATTGCTTTTCTCCCAGAAAGCAGGCGTCTTTTAATTTTGTGACTGCTGTCACCATCTGCAGTGATCAAGGAGCCCAAGAAGGTAAAATCTCTCACTGCCTCCATTTCTTCCCCTTCTATTTGCCAGGAGGTGATGGGACCAGTGGCCATGATATTGGTTTTTTTGATGTTGAGCTTCAGACCATATTTTGCGCTCTCCTCTTTCACCCTCATTAAAAGGTTCTTTAATTCCTCCTCGCTTTCTGCCATCAAGGTTGTGTCATCTGCATATCTGAGGTTGTTGATATTTCTTCCGGCAATCTTAATTCTGGTTTGGGATTCATCTAGTCCAGCCTTTCGCATGATGAATTCTGCATATAAGTTAAATAAGCAGGGAGACAAACTAGATTTCCCAGGATTCTTTGGGGGAAGCCATGACTGTTTAAAGTGGTATCATAGCACTTAAAAGGTATGCTGTGAATGAGCACTTTCTTCCAGGACAGAAACAGCAGACACCTTCACTTTTGACTATTGAAGACCTTTTTATGCCAACGGGCCTCAGCAGCTGCTTAATTTCTATTTCTGCTTTTATTTTTCCAGGTGGCAGGGGTGTCTAAGGAGGTAGCTGCCCAGTCTTCAGAGGCAGAGCAGGCTCCGTCAGACACCTGGCAGGCGGTGCTCTGCAGAGAGGTCAAGCAGGAGGGGGACAGAGACACCACCTATGCAGGTAAGGATGCTTTGCACCTGATTACCAGCTACAGTTACCCCAGGAGGTGGTTGAGAAATATGTCCCTCCCTCCAATAAGAACTACATAAATTGCCTAATGGGGCAGCAACCTCTCCTTGTACCTAGCTAAATAGAGAGTGAGCATGCTCTGTAACTCAGTGTTTCCCAACCTTGAGCCTCCAGCTGTTTTCGGACTACAATTCCCATCATTCCTGACCACTGGTCTTGCTAGCTAGGGATGATGGGAGTTGTAGTCCCAAAACATCTGGAGGCACAAGGTTGGGAAACACTGCTGTAACTAACCATTGAGTGTCTGTTAGAAAAGAAACAATGGAACACTGGGGGCAGGGCAAGTCGAAGTGGCCGGCTGGAAGAGATGTGGCTCAGCAATTTTACAGCGTGTACTAAATTTGTGTAATTTGGCGTTTTCAAGGTCTGCCTTTAAATTGCTATGTACCCGTATATTCCGGCATCTAAGACGACTGGGCATATAATACGACCCCCAACTTTCCCCGTTAAAATATAGAGTTTGGAATATACTCACCATATAAGAAATACGACCCGGCGTATAAGACGACCCCTGACTTTTGAGAAGATTTTCCTGGGTTAAAAAGTAGTCTTATACGCAGAAATATACAGTATATATTTATTTCTATTATAGATTTTGTTTTCTGATACTTCTGCTGTACTCTGTTTTGGAAACATGTTTTGGGAAGAAGTTTATTTACAATCTTATTGTAAATTTATTTACAATCTTAAATAAACAAACACATTGTGATATTTTGTTGTAGGTCCCATTTATTATTACAGTGGTACCTCGGTTTACAACCATAACCCGTTCCGGAGGTCTGTTTGTAAACCAAAACTGGTTGTAACCCAAGGTGCGCTTTTGCCAAAATATTTATAAGGGCTTCCAAAATATTTTTGTTTGTAATCCAAAAAAATGGGTTGTAATCCAAAAAAATTTTTGCAAACCGGGACACGCACTTCTGGGTTTGGCGTGTTTGTCACCCAAAACATATGCAAACCAGACTGTTTGCAAACCAAGGTACCACTGTATTTTCATATTGATGATGGTGATGATATAAATTTTTAACTTACCTATTGCTAATAGTAGTCATAATTCACATCAGAGTCAGGTTAGACCAGGCATCCCCAAACTTCGGCCCTCCAGATGTTTTGGCCTACAACTCCCATGATCCCTAGCTAAGAGGACCAGTGGTCAGGGATTATGGGAATTGTAGTCCAAAAACATCTGGAGGGCCGAAATTTGGAGATGCCTAGGTTAGACCATTGAAATGAATGAGCCTGTTAGTCATGTCCATTAAATTTGGTGGGTTAATGCTGAATAGGACTAGCTAACTCGCCTTTTAGGAAACCTCCTAATTAGCATTTATCTAGAATTTTAGGGCAAAGGTTCTCAAACCATTCAGCCCCAGAACATGTTTGAGAGAGCTCAAGGCCCACCAGTAGTGGTTCAAGAATGAAGCCAGGAACAAAATGGAGATCGGGTCTGGCATAATCAGCAGGCAACAACTGAGATTACTGATACCTAATCCCTCTTTGGCGACAGCTACTTGTATCGCCACAAGGATTTAACTGTGGCAGGGAGTACCATGGCTCCACTTTCCTCAGGAAGCTGCCTTATACTGAGTCAGAACATTGCTCCCATCTAGCTCAGCATTGCCTGCTCTGACTGGCAGCAGCTCTCCAGGGTTTCAGACAAGGAATCTTTCCCAGACTGGGACTTTCTGCATGCAAAGCAGATGCTCTGCCTCGATCTTCCTTCCTGGTGTTGAGCTTGGCCTGTTGTTCCTTTATCCCTTAGCACAGAGAGACTGACATTTGGACGCTCTGCTTCTTCCAGCAGATGAACAGAAGAGGCCATTTGTGATGGAGCAAAATTGGACAGGACGTCCCGGGGAAGAAGATCCACGTGGGATATTGGCAGAAAGGGATAAACGGAGCATTGCCCAGTGCCCGATTCGGGGAGCAACTTCTGAAATCCAAGAGGGGAAGGAAAGGGGTGCAGTCACGAATTCTTGGGGAGATGAGAAAGGACTGGAGGGAAATGGCAAGGGAGCAAAGGCCGACCTTGAATGCAGGAAAGCGCTTGGACACGATTCTGAAAACGAAATAAACCTTGGGCAAGAGAAGCTGTGCAAGTGCCCAATCTGCGGGCAAAGCCTTAGCAGGAGAACGGGGCTCCTTATACACCAGAGGATCCACACGGGAGAGAAACCCTACAGCTGCTCGGTCTGCAGGAAAAGCTTCCGGCACAAGTCGGTCCTTATTCGACATCAGAGAATCCACACGGGAGAGAAGCCACACAAGTGCCCCGACTGCACCAAAAGCTTCCGGGACAGATCCGCTTTGGATGTGCACCAGAGGACACACACGAGGGAAAAGCCCTATCAGTGTTCGGACTGTGGGAAAAGCTTCAGCCATCGCTCCAACTTGATTACTCATGAGCGGATCCACACGGGAGAGAAGCCGTTCAAGTGCTTGGAGTGCGAGAAAAGCTTCAGCGACCGGTCGTCCCTGACAGCACACAAACGGGCCCACACAGGAGAGAGGCCCTACAGGTGTGCTGAGTGCGGGAAGAGCTTCTCTCAGAGCTCCAGCCTCCTTTCGCACCAGAGAATCCACACGGGGGAGAGGCCCCACGAGTGCCCGGATTGCGTGAAGTGCTTCCGCGACAAATCTGCTTTCTTCGTTCACCGGAGGACCCACACGAGAGAGAAGCCGTATAACTGCTCTGGCTGTGGGAAGAGCTTCAGCCATCGCTCCAACCTGAACACGCACGAAAGGATACATACAGGGGAGAAGCCTTACAAGTGCTTGGACTGTGGGAAGACCTTCGCCCAGAGACCAAGCCTTACTGCACATGAGAGAATCCATTCCAAAAAGACATTGCAGGACTGCTGAAAGGTCGGGAACAAATTCCATGTCAAGAGGAATGCATAGCTGACATCATTAGGAGACGATGCCTGTGTTTGTCGAGTGCCTTCTCCCATATTGTACCTCACCTGAACTTTTAAGATCCTCCTCAGAGGCCCTACTCAGAGATTTCCCGCCAGATGAAGGGATGAGAGTCCCCACTAGGGACAGGACCTTTTTAGAAGTGGCACCCTGGTACTTGAATAATAATAATAAGAAGAGTTTGGATTTGATATCCCGCTTTATCACTACCCGAAGGAGTCTCAAAGCGGCTAACAATCTCCTTTCCCCTCCTCCCCCACAACAGACACCCTGTGAGATGGGTGGGGCTGAGAGACTTCAGAGAAGTGTGACTAGCCCAAGGTCACCCAGCAGCTGCATGTGGAGGAGCGGAGACGCAAACCCGGTTCCCCGGATTACAAGTCTACCGCTCTTAACCACTACACCACACTGGCTCTCCCAGAGAGGTTTAATTTGCCTGGTGCTACCTATTGGGCCCTTTAAATAACTGACCTTTTATAGTCTGGGCCTCTCAGTTATAAACTGAGTTTTAATCGGTGCTTCTTAATTGTGTTTCAGCTTTTTAATTAACTTGTTAGGAGTTTTTGTTGTTTGATATTGTATTTTAAATGTGCTTTTTCTTCTCCCAGGGACCTCTTGTCATGGGGTGACTATATAAATGCGGAAATTAACAAATGAAATGGTACATAGCTTCAGGAGGCCTGAGGTTCAGTTCTCATTCACGCATGAAGCCCTCTGCATGGGGCCTGGTCTCGCTCTCTCTCCTACTTCACAGGGTTGTTGTGAAAATGAAATGGGGAGGGGCCTTGCATGCTGTCTCTCAACCTCTTTGGAGGGAGAATGGGATAAAAATGTTAGAAAGTAAATAAAAATCAATTTATTTATGCAAAGAAAAATCGCTTGAGTAATAATAGTGTCTGTTTGGAAGGCAGGCATTGCCCCTGGTTGACAATGTGCTGTCATCGTTCCAACGAAATTCCCTGCCCCAAATCCCTTTCCCAACTATGCTGCTAAGAATTATGTGTTAGATGTATACAGTTGTACCTTGGAAGTTGAACGGAATCCGTTCCGGAAGTCCGTTCGACTTCCAAGGCGCGGCTTCCGATTGGCTGCAGGAACATCCTGCCGCCAATCAGAAGCCGCGGGAGCCACGCCAGCCACTCGGCTTCGGAAAATAATTCGAAAACTGGAACAATCACTTTGGTTTTTGATCGTTCAGGAGCCGAAACATTTGAGTTTACAGGTGTTCGGCTTCCAAGGTTCCACTGTATCTAGAATATTTTCGTCTATTTTGCTTAATCCTTTTTTGTTTGTTCCCTTCATAGTCAGTGAATCCTATTCTGTTGGTGCCCATCCCTTGCAGTCAAAGTGAAGACTACAAGCCTAGCGTGTAAATATTGGGGAAATGGAGGTTGGGTCTGTCCCATATTGCCGATAATGTCAGACTATGTCTTAATTGAATCCCCTAATTAAATTCCCCAATTCTTTGCATTTCCTTGTTGCAAAAAGCTTTCGTCAAAAGTGAAAAGACCCTGGACTTAATTTATGTTTGTATTTATTCCACACCTTAATCCATTTTTGGTACATGAATTAACTTTAGTAATATTTTTAGCAGGTCCTGAACAAATACCATAAAACAGGGGTTGTCACTGTGGTGCCCTAGACCCTGAGCTTTCATTTAATAATAATAATAATAATAATAATAATAATAATAATAATAATACCCCGCCTAGCTCAGTAGCACACCATCTGCTTTGTCCCAGGTTTAATCCTCAGCATCTCGAGGTAGGGCTGGAAATGTCCCCCAACTCCATCCCTGGAGAGCAGCTGCCAGTCATTGCAGTTAACACTGAGCTATTTGGACCAGTGCCCTGACTCAGTTTCTGTGCCCTGTAGCCCCCTTTTTCTCCCCGGAGCAGGAGAGTGCTCACCTTTGGGGTTTATTTTTGTCCAAGCAGGTGGCAAGAGGCGCTGGGAGGAAGAGACTGACCACCCAGAAATGGCCGGGGATCTCCATCCGTACTGGGTCCTGCCGGGGAACGTTGAGCCAAACGTTCCCCAGCGTCCGGATCAGGGCAAAGTTTTGGTGAGCCGGCAAGGGGGCCACTCGAATACGGAAAGAGAGGCAGCACCCATTGTTTGTTACCAGCACTTCTATGAGCCGTGCGGCAACACACAGGTACAAGAGAAGCTCACCAAAGGCGGGAGAGAAAAGACATGCCCAGAGTGCGGGAAGGCCTTTCGGTGGAGGGCTGAATTGCTCGCCCACAAGAGGATTCACACCGGAGAGAAGCCGTACGAGTGCCTGGACTGCGGGCGAAGCTTTAGCTACCAATCCCGCCTCATCACCCACAAAAAGATGCACACGGGGGAGAAGCCGTACAAGTGCCCCGACTGCGGGAAGAGCTTCAGCCGGCAGCCGCACCTCATGTCGCACGAGAGAGTCCACACGGGGGAGAAGCCCTACATGTGTGCCGAGTGCGGGAGGAGCTTCAGCGACAGGTCTAACCTGAACACGCACAAGAGGACCCACACCGGGGAAAAGCCGTACCGGTGCTCGCACTGTGGGAAGAGCTTCAGCCAGAGCTCCACGTGCATGAAGCACGAGAGGATCCACACGGGGGAGAAGCCCTACAAGTGTGGGGAGTGTGGGAAGAGCTTCTGCCAGCGATCGCAGCTCACCAACCACGAGAGGACCCACATGGGAGTGAAGCCCTACAGATGCTCCGTCTGCGGGAAGGAGTTCAGCAGGAGGACGGACCTCGTCACTCATCAGAGGAGGCACACGGGGGAGAAGCCCTACATGTGCCTGGAGTGCGGGAAGAGCTTCGGCGCCGGGTCAAGTCTCAGCGAGCATAAGAAGACCCACACGCGGCAGAAAGCGCATCGGTGCTCGCACTGCGAGAAAAGCTTTGCTCATGCTGCCGACTGTACGAGGCACGAAAGAAGCCACGCGACACAGGAGTCGCAAACCGTTGGGTTGGTCCCAGGACTGTCTGTGGGCACTCCGTGTTTAAATAAATAAACAACACTGCTTTTTTCACCTTAAGCTGAGTTCTGCAACATGTGTGTTATGCAAATTTTGCAAAATCTGCATGCCATTGCTCTTATTTTGCATATTCCATTTTTTCCACTTAAGCATGCACACACACACACACAAATGTGTGCTGACCTGAAGCAATCCTGTTCGGCATCTCCTTTGCCTTTTGATGCTTCAACATGCATTGCCCCAACTTTTCATGCACATACTTGCACTCATAAGGACTAGAAACCTGAATTATTATTTTAAAAGAAAGCAAGTGGAGAGTTGCAGGAAGCAGAATTCTGCAGCCAGTGCTGATCCAGTTTGTGCTGTGGCAGCACTCTGCCCCGGTTGTCCCTTATTACAATAACTATCCCTTCATTTGGGATACATTTTCTGTCCATTTTAAAGAATACTTGTTTAACCCCAGTGCCCCTTATGTCAGTGAGAAATTGCAAGAGGAGGATGAAAATCAGCCAGAAAATTCCAGAGGGCTGGAACTTTGTGGGATGTTCCTCAGAGGGCTACAGGTTCAATCCCTGGAATCTCCAGGCATATCCCTTGCAGACTGGGTCAGAATCATGCTGGCTTGCCTTACAGGGTTGTTGTGAAGGATTACAACTAGACGGGTGTAAAGCACTTTTGAGCACTTGAAAGCACTATACAAATGTTAAGTAGTATTTATTAAAAGAATGGATTGGTATTATTACAACGATAAGCCTCCGAGGAATTCAAGGTGGCACACTGGTTCTCTCTCCTTGTTTTATCCTCAAAATAATCCTGTAAGGAAAGTTAGGCTGATTGCCCCAAGTTCACTCACTACCTGGCCGAGTTAGGGTTTGAATGCTACACCACACAACCTTGTACTGAATGGGCGCTTTTATTACCCAAAGGGCAGGCTGGGAGGGCAAAAAATAGACTCATTTTTTTAAGGGGGACTTTGCTTCCTGTAGTAATATTTATCTCAGATCTGCTTGGAAGCAAGTCTCACTCATTTCTGCGGGGCTTACTCTCCCACTGGCTGCAATCCTACACTTACTTACCTGGGAGCAAGCCCCACTGAATTTAATGAACTTGCTTCTGAGTAGACAAGTATGATAGGATTGAACTGCAAGCCCCACCCCATACATCTGCCTAGAAAGTAGGATGCATTGTAGACAGTGAGACCTACTTCCGAGTAAACTTGCACCTGAAATCATCAGAGAATGCATCAAAATAAGAGACCAGACATTAAATTGCAGGAAAAAAATTGTGCACCACTCAACCAATAGCAAGCACTTTCTGGGGTGGGGGGGGGCGGCAGATCATAGCTAAGGGGCGGAGTATCTGCCTGCGTCCCAGATTCAATCCCTGGCTGATAGAGATCCTCCAGTCTGAGAGAGCTGCTGGAGAGCTGCTGGAGAGCTGCTGCAGTACTGAGCCATTTGGACTCTTGTAGAAGGAAGCTTCCTATGCCCCTACATTATATTTTCTTTCAGAAGGCGCTCGGGGCTTTGATCACTTTAAACAGTGATCAAATGAATGGAGCTCCCAAACCGGAAGCCGATGGGACAGTTTGTGACTCAACCCTTTTCTATCTCTATGAGCCAATAGCGGCTTTCTATGTAATGTCTGGCCACCAATGATTTGTGGGAGAGCCTGTACCGTAGATATTTTCTTTCAAAAAAGTAAAGAGTGACACAGCCTGCGTTTCTGGTTTCGAAGATGGAGGGGAAACCTATAACCTTACAGCTTTTGCTGGACTGCAACTTCCATCACCCCCGCCCATTGGTCATGCTGAGTGATGTGAGATTGGAGTCCCAACAACTTCTAGGTGGGCCACACTCCCCCCCAAAAAAACACTGCCCAGCCCAGCCAATATTTTATTGGTTAAAGCCCCCCCCTTCCTCAAGACAACCCACAGCAGCATAGATGGGCCTCGTTTGCATGTAATAATAAGAGCATTGCTGGATGAGAATAAAGGCCTCCTTAGTACATACCCAGTTTCCAACAGTGGTCAGCCTTTGGGAAGCTCGAAGGCAGCACGTGACCCTAAGAGTGCTCCACCACTTCTGATCCTCAGCCACTGGTACCATTTCTGATCCTGAAGAAGTAGCATACAGTATATAATTATCATTAACAGTGGCCGTTGAAAGCCTTCTCCTCCGTCAATTGGTCTAATCCCCTTTTCAGCGCATCTAAGACAGTGGCAGTGAGTTCCACTGGTTAACCCGGCGGTGCCGCTTAATATTTCACGCGACTCGCATTCTTTAGGGTTTCAACGACAGCGGAGCAAACTCTGCATTGAGAAGAAGCACAAAGCTTCTGTGTGCAGCCGAGAGCTGGATTTGGACTGGGTAGGGGGAAGGAGGGAGGGCAGTTTAAATGGCCTTTGCCGCAGCTCGAAGGGGAGATGGTTTTTGGCTCCAGATCCAAACCAGCCCCAGCCTGAGCTCCCTCCCGACCTGAAACCAAACTACATTGCAGGGTTGTTGCGTGCGGAAATCTTGGGTCTCTCGTGGCTGAGAATGAGATGCGGGGGTCATTGCAGCACTGGACTACACTGCAAGGCTTTTGCGTAGTAGCAACTCAGCTCCAGCCCCACCTCCAGCCTGGAAAAGGGATATGCTAACGATGCTCCTATATTGCAGGGTTGCTGTTGCAATTAACCGCCCATTGCAGGGGGTTGGACTAGATGACCGATTGGGTCCCAACCAAGTCTACAGTTTTATAATTCTGCGAGTCTGTCTCAGCCTGGACCCCAACCTGCAACGTTAACATCGGACTACACTGCAGGGTTGCTGTAAGCTAGAGCACCCCGCCCAACAACCCATAGCTGTCAAGTTCTCCCTTTTTTTAAAGGGAAATTCCCTTATGCTGAATAGGCTTCCTCACGAGAAAAGGGAAAACATGACAGCTATGCAACAACCTGTAATAGTATAATAATAATTATTTATTTCTTATACCCCGCCCATCTGAGGGATAATAGGCTAAATTTGCATTGGGATCATTTGCAAAGTCAGGCTTATGCTTTTTAAAAAAACCTCACGACCTTGAATTTTATGCACCAAAAAAGAGTGGAGTTATCGATCCTTTTTCCATTGTTACTTTTCTGTTACCTGCTGGGAAACCGCGGTAAAATCCTGCATCTCTCCATAGATATCTATAAACAGATCGTTGGCACTGTTTTTTTTTTTTAATGGTTTCTCCAATGTGAACCCGGGAATTTGCCATTCGCACCATGAGATGTGTCACTCTTCCCTTTTCTCTCTGTACTCTGTGAATTTTTGGCGAGGGCACCTCTGTGATCATTTCCTCCTTATTCCGCTGTGGGAAACCCAAGCGGAGTTTGAATTTCCCAGGCGCGGCCAAGGCGAAATCGAAGGAGGAGAAGGGGCGGAAGAAAGCCTTGCAAAAGGGATCAGGTGAGTGCATGCAAATGCACGGGAGCTTCTCTTTCCAAGCCTGTTCTCTCCCCCCCCCCCACCGCAGTTCCTTGAGGACTAGTGCATTGTTCAGTGTAGCTTCCCATCTAAACACAAGGTTCCTAATCTTAGTACAGTATACCTAATAGGAAGGGATGATCTTGTCAGTGGGCCTCGCCTTTTAAGTTTTCTTCCTTCCCAGCTTTTGCTGGTTCTGAATATATCAGGGTGACCTGCTGCAAAGACTGCAGAGCTTTTTGCACCTTTAATAATAATTCTGTGTGCAAAAGAGGGCATGTCCTGCTAAGCTGCACCCGGTGAAAGAACCTCTTTTGCACAATTAATTAAAGGTACAAGAGCCTGGTCCCCATTTGCAGCCAGCCCCCAACAACCCCCCCAATGAAATATACATAAATGGAACACTGTGACTTACATAGTATACGATGATGATAAGTGATTAAAAATATTGTGTTTTGTTCTAAGTTGGCTTGCATTGTTAGGTGTATTTTCTTTGCATATTTTTGTGTGCTAATATTAAACGAAAAGGCGAGGTTTAAGGTAAGGCACCTGCCACCTTCGTTGCATAGCTTTCAATGCACCTCTTTTCCCTTGCACTTTCGCACCTGAGAGGTGTGTTTCTGGGATTCACCCTGTTCTTGTAATTGTACATTGTTTTAACAGAATTTTAATCCTGCACTTTTCTATTTTTGTAACCCACACCGGGAGCGTGCTGTGAAGGATAGCTGAGAAATTCTATAAATGATTAAGATAGTTCCAATACATCATCATCATCATCATCATCATCATCATTTATTTCAATAAATAATGATGATAATAAATTATAGCTATAATAAGCCCAAAAAAATGACAAGCAAGATTTTGATCATAAATAAAATGAGGGAGATTTTGATAATAACTAAAAATAATAAAAGTACAAATAAACAATGATGATATTAAATTATAACAATAATTCCAGTATAGGATAATGAATAATAATAATAATAATAATACAATAAATAATGATAATAATAAATTATAGCTATAATAAGCCAAATAAATGATTAGAATTTTGATAATAAATAAAAATAATTAAAGTACAAATAATAAAAAAATTATTGTTGTTGTTGTTGTTGTTTAGTCGTTTTATCGTGTCCGACTCTTCGTGACCCCATGGACCAGAGCACGCCAGGCACTCCTGTCTTCCACTGCCTCCCACAGTTTGGTCAAACTCATGTTCGTAGCTTCGAGAACACTGTCCAACCATCTCGTCCTCTGCCGCCCCCTTCTCCTAGTGCCCTCCATCTTTCCCAACATCAAGGTCTTTTCCAGGGAGTCTTCTCTTCTCATGAGGTGGCCAAAGTACTGGAGCCTCAGCTTCAGGATCTGTCCTTCCAGTGAGCACTCGAGGCTGATTTCCTTCAGAATGGATAGGTTTGATCTTCTTGCAGTCCATGGGACTCTCAAGAGTCTCCTCCAGCACCATAATTCAAAATCTAGAAATCTATCTGTGCTACTACTAGCCGTAAAGGCTGTGCTCTGCCTCCACGGCTGGAGGCAGAAATGCTTCTGAATACCAGTTACTTCTGAAACCACAGGAGGTGAGAGTGCTTTGGTGCTCTGGTCCTGCGGCAGTTTTCCATTGGGGCCTCTGGTCAGTCACAGGATGCTGGACTAGATAGGCCCTTGACCTGATCCAGCAGGCAGAATCTTATTATGAGGAGCTATGAAGCAGAAGTGCACAGGCAGATCTAATTTATTAGGCTTCCGATTCCACCCTCCACATGCCTTTGTGCACGACAGGAGAAGGAACTTCGTCTCTCCAGATGTTGCTGCACCACAACTCCCATCAACCCCAGAAAACGTTGATGGGGGGGAGTTGTAGTTCAGGAGCATCTGGAGAACCAAAGTTCCCTCACATCTGATTCTTTGTGGCTTAAGAGGATGAAAAATCTTTCTTTCCTGTGAAGCACCTGGATTCTTTTTCTCCCCGCCTTTTGCAGCAAAACCTTCTTGTGGGACTGGCTAGCCGCAGCTTGAGCTTCGCCCGCCATTGGCTTGAAAAAGGAAAATGGCCACCGAGCCAGGAGATACACTGGCCTTGAGCCTACCGCCCGGTGCTGTGCTAAAGCAGAGGATGAAAGTGGAGGAGCCGGACCCAGCCGAAGTGGGAAAAGGCCTCGGGAAAGACTCTCGTGCCGTGCAGGATGGGAGTATGGGGGAATTCTGGGAGAGAAACGTGTCGGGCCACGTTAAGCAGGAGCCACAGAAGGGGCTGCAGCAGCCATGGGAGACCCAGCTGCAGGAGTTCCTCAGAACGATGGAGTCTTCCCACTCCGACGGGAGAAACCCGCGCCAGAGGACATTGGCGTTGCGGGATGAGGCCCAAGTTGGCCTGTCTCCAGGTGACGCCAGGCCACGCCAGGTCCCTTTCCTGCCACATCCCGGAAGAGAAGCCAAAGAGGAGAGAGAGATTGGGAAAGTGAAGGAGGAAGAAGCTGCTTCTGATGCACCGCGGCAAAACTTCCGGCAGTTCAGCTACCAGGAGGGGCCTCGAGAGACTTGCACCCGGCTCCGGGTGCTTTGCCACCGGTGGCTGAAGCCAGAGAGACACACCAAGGAGCAGATCTTGGAGCTGGTGATCCTGGAGCAGTTCCTGGCCGTCCTGCCCTCGGAGATGCAGAGCTGGGTCAAGGAATGTCGCCCGGAGACCTGCTCCCAAGTCGTTGCCCTGGCAGAGGAGTTCCTATTGAGGCAGCAGGAGGACGAGAGACTCGGAGGGAAGGTGAGAGGATTTAACGTAATAAATGGCCCATACCGAGTCAGACCCAGGTCAGTATTGTCTACACGGATGGGCAAGGGCTCTGCAGGGTTTCAAGCAGAGGACATTCCCATCTCCTGCATGCAACACAGATGCTCTGAGCTAGAGCCCTAATATGGTTAGTTCCAGTGGCTTTGTAAGGCCGCTCTATACATTTAAAGCCCTGTTGTGCTGCTTTAAACAGTCACGGCTTTCCCCCCACATTCCTGAGAACTGTAGTTTATTTAGAGTGCTGAGTGTTGTTAGGAGACTGTCTGCATAGAGCTGCAATACCCAGAGTGGTGTAGCAGTCGGTCCCAGGAAAGTTTGCATTGATTAAGAGAGTGAACTCAACTGCAAAAAGGGTTAATTGTGGGTAACCTTTAGGGGGAACTAGCCAGGATTTCATTTCATTTTCACTTTTAGTTTGTATACCACCTTTCTTTATTGCTATACACAAGGCAGCTTACAAGCTGAAGAAACAACAAAATAGACAGAAAAGATCACACACATATTATATTATTAATACCCCACCCATCTGTCTGGGTTTCCCCCGCCACTCTGGGCGGCTCCCAACAAATACCAAAATACATTAAAATATCACAGAGTAAAAACTTCCCTAAACAGGGCTGCCTTTAAGTGTTTTCTAAATGTCAGGTACTGTAGTTGTTTATCTCCTTGACCTCCGATGGAAGGGCGTTCCACAGGGCGGGTGCCACTACCAAGAAGGCCCTCTGCTTGGTTCCCTGTAGCTTTGCTTCTTGCAGTGAGGGAACCGCCAGAAGGCCCTTGGCGCTGGATCTCAGTGTCCTCAGCATAACGAGCTGATCCAACACAAAAAGTCACAGTTACTTTAAAATAAACAACTCATATTCAGAATATAATAGTAAAATTAAATACCAGCAAATAATAATTAAACAGTTTACGCTTATCAATTGCAGTAAAGAATTACTAAACTATAATCAATAAAAACAACAGCAAGTCACAATGCATAAAATTCCACAAAAACATACAAAACTATCTAAAAGAATCAAATTGAGAAACAAGGATTCTTGTTGGGCAGAGGGCAGGGCTGATTGTCAACAGAAACATGGCATCCGCTTTTCGTTTGGAGGAAAAGCGAGCTGCGGGTCCTCCAATCTGGAACGCAGATGTGATCGGAGGGCCTGCAGCCACTTTTTATCCGAAATAAAAGTAGGCCGGTTAAGCAGGCTAGTTTTCAACACAATGGTCCTGAAATAAGAGGATAGGTAGGCAACACAACAATCTGAGTGCTGGTATATATTTTTTTTAAAAGTGAGACCCTCACTGTTTCTGTCTTATGTGCTGTTCAAGGAGGCGGTACGGGCCTTCCCTGAGATGGAACGGGCTCCACCAGATACCTGGCCGACGCCTCACTTCAGGGAGATCAAGCAAGAGACTGACAGAGATGCCACCTTGCTTGGTAAGGCTTTTGTTTTTTATTTCCTTTACTTCTTTTTTATTTTTTTTAATGTGGGGCTCTGAAATCGCAAAAGGGAATGTTGAAGCTGCAGCGGCTCGCTGGGAGAAAGGGATACAACCATACCCTGGTTCTCGAATTTAATCCATTCCGGAAGTCCGTTTGACTCCAGAAACGGTTCGAAAACCAAGGTGCGGCTTCCGATTGGCTGCACCATACACTTCCTTCCTGTCTTGAGCCTGATTTTCGCCCACTTTCTCTGTTAGCAGAGGATAATAATGCCTGGATTATTTCCCCCCCACTCTAGCATGTTCTGCGGGGACACGTCGGAAGGAGAGGAATCGGTCGGGCAATCCTGAGGAACTGGAGCCGTTCGTAGCGTTGTCAAGGGAAGAAGAGCAGAACATCGCTGGTCAAGCGGAGGACTCTGAGAGCCTGCAAGGAAACAAACCAGAAGCACAAGGCGGGAAATTCATTAATTCTGAGGGTGGGTACGAGGACCTTGATGACAGCATCATGCCACAGGCAGCCGCCCTGAAAGGTGGGCGGGAAAACACAGGGGTTCACTTGGGGCAAGTCCTCAGGCTGGGGTCCGATCTCATAGTGCACGAGAGGACACTGACAGGAGAGTCCCAGTACAAATGTTCGGTTTGTTGGAAAACCTTTTGCCGCAGGAACGTCCTCATCACTCATCAGAGAATCCACACCGGGGAGAAGCCGTACAAGTGCTCGGACTGCGGGAAAAGCTTCAGCCAGCGGTCGCACTTGATCTTGCACGAGAGGACTCACACCGGGGAGAAGCCCTACAAGTGCTCGGACTGCGGGAAAAGCTTCAGCCAGAGGCCCCACCTGGTCAAGCACGAGAGGATCCACACCGGGGAGAAGCCCTACAAGTGCCCCTACTGTGGGAAGAGCTTCAGCGACCGCTCCACCCTGACGACCCACAAGAGGACCCACACGGGGGAGAAGCCATACTCCTGCGCCGACTGCGGGAAGAGCTTCAGCGACCGGTCATCTCTGATCGCGCACAACCGGACTCACACGGGCGAAAAGCCCTACAAATGCTCAGAGTGTGGGAAGAGCTTCAGTCACCAGTCGACCCTCATTCGACACGAGAGGATCCATAACGGGGACAAGACCCTGAAGTGTTTGGAAGCTGGGGGAAACACCGTCTCCGTCTTGGGGGCAGATAAGAGACCCCGCTTGGGGGACAAGCCCCCACTGCCATGGACCAATTCTGTGAGCTGGGGAGAGCCTCTGTCTCTGAGCCTCAGCAATGCCCCTTCTGAAAAATGAAAATAATATCATAATCTGCATCAGAGGGTTGTTTGGAAAGTGACAAATAAAAAAGGTAAATAAAATAAAGATGATGAAGCATTTTGGAAAACGAAAAGGGTGCTCATAGTCTTTTTTTGCAGATTCTGATTTCACCCTGCTAGTTTTGCTAACAGTTATTTGGACACTTACTTTATGGTAAACCATACTTTATGGGGACAGAAACGAGCCACAGCAAACCTTGGTCTTACATGCTCCCCCCCCCCCTTTGGCTTTTTACTTGTGAAACTCCTTGACTTTAATTTTATCATGACCTAGTGAGGTACAAAAAAATTATAAATTGCAATATAAATTATATAAGCTAGTCCCTCCAGTATTATTTACTGCCTTGTAAGGGTGGCAGCCTTAACTTCATCCAAGCAACAGCTATTAGTACAATACTACAAAGAGGCCTCTCTCCTCCAAAGCTGCAACAAGACTCAATGCAACTTAGAATCATAGAATCATAGAGTTGGAAGAGACCACAAGGGCCATCCAGTCCAACCCCCTGCCAAGCAGGAAACACCATCAAAGCATTCCTGACAGATGGCTGTCAAGCCTCCGCTTAAAGACCTTCAAAGAAGGAGACTCCACCACACTCCTTGGCAGCAAATTCTACTGTTGAACAGCTCTTACTGTCAGGAAGTTCTTCCTAATGTTTAGGTGGAATCTTTCTCGTAGCTTGAATCCATTGCTCCGTGTCCGCTTCTCTAGAGCAGCAGAAAACAACTTTTCACCCTCTTCTATATGACATCCTTTTATATATTTGAACATAGCTATCATATCACCCCTTAACCTTCTCTTCTCCAGGCTAAACATACCCAGCTCCCTAAGCCGTTCCTCATAAGGCATTGTTTCCAGGCCTTTGACCATTTTGGTTGCCCTCTTCTGGACACATTCCAGCTTGTCAGTATCCTCCTTGAACTGTGGTGCCCAGAACTGGACACAGGACTCCAGGTGAGGTCTGACCAGAGCGGAATACAGTGGTACTATTACTTCCCTTCTGTGGGTTTTCCTTCTCCTTCTCCTGCTGTGAGTTTAAGAGCAGTTTCATGTGGCAGAGGGAACAAGACTCAGATAAGGGAAATGATGTAACTGCCCGTACTGCCCCTGCAAAAAACCCAGAATTGCTCTGATAAAATCCAATGCCCCTAGGATTGCAAATGCTTTAAAGGAGAATATTGAAACTTCCACTCAGTCACTGACTTCCTTTGCCCTGCCTAGTTTGAAGCATGATTTGCTTCATTTATTTATTTGATTTATATACCACCCCTCATCCGAAGATCACAAGGTGGTTTACAACATAAAAATACAAAATGAAAAAAAAAACGGTGCAGAATTCACTCACAATGAGACTGGAGGCCCTCTTACAGAACTCAGTTTTCTGACATGTTTAGTGGAACTGAAGGTTCTTGGGGATGTCTTTTGAGGCAAACAGATTCCAGCTGTCATTCTGCACACTGCTCTCTGTTCAGTTAAGGTTTTGTGGCAGACTTAGCTTTTCCTGAAGACACTCTTTCCTCACAACACAAAGCAGGCCCTGCTGCTCGGGTGTCGATTGGCACCAAATCTTCATTTTGCATGGTCCTCCATTTTAAAAAAGAAAGGTGGTTTTCCTTTTTTTATATATTTTATTTTTGCATTTTCTATTTTATATATACAAGCAAAATATAATGATTTTATCATTCCATTGTTCAAATTTTTACTACAGGTTTTCTGTCAATCCTACCATTGTGTGCAATTGTTTACAGTAGTTTTTCCAAATAGGTTGTAAAAAATAAAGATGGTTTTCCTCAGGACTTTCGCAGCTGCCTTGTAATTTTTATAGCAGAGATGAGAAACCTCCTGTGGCCCCCCTCCAAACGTTTGGGCAGATTCACACCAAATGCACATTTAAAGCACACATGATTTCCTGCAGAGAATCCTGGTTTTCTGCCTTTTATTAAGGGGGCTGGGAATTGTAGCTCTGTGAAGGGAAAACTACGGTACAGTCCCCAGAATTTTTGGGGACTGGTGCTCATTGGGACTGGTAGGGCAGATGGCAGGAAGACCAACAGTAGGTGGAGCCAGAGAGCCAGTGACAGGCAGAGCCAACTACAGTTCTAGTTTTCATAGAATCATAGAGTTGGACGTGACCCCAAGGGTCAACTAAAGAGAGAGAGTTTGTCCCAATCCTCTTCCCTGCAGAGGTGCATACCGATGGCCTGTCTAGTCCAACATCCTGTGGACAACCAGATGCCTCAATGGGAAGCTGCCACCCCACCCCCACGAGCAGGACCTTGTATTCAAAGTCATGTACAGCCTCTGACAGTGGAAGAAGAATCTAGCTGTCCGGTTTTGTATCCGTTGATAGCCTTACCCTCCATGAATTTGTTTAACCTCCTTTCAAGAGGGCCTTCTCGGTAGTGGCGCCTGCCCTGTGGAACACCCTCCCATCAGATGTCAAGGAAATAAACAACTATCTGACTTTTAGAAGACATCTGAAGGCAGTCCTGTTTAGGGAAGTTTTTAATGTTTGATGTTTTATTGTGCTTTTAAGAGTCTGTTGGGAGCCACCCAAAGTGGCTGGGGAACCCAGTCAGACAAGCGGGATATAAATAAGAAATTATCATTGATATTATTATTATTATTATTATTATTATTATTATTATTATTATTATTATTATTATCTTGTGGCTGTGAGTTCCACAGTTTATGCCCTGCGTGAAGAAGTCCCTCCTTTTGTTAGTGGATCCATGCCGTACTGTTAAAGCACACCCAATGCACCTTTAAAGTACACAGCTCCCACTCCCCAACAATCCTGGGAACTGTAGCTTCGCCCTAGCAGAGCTACAATTTCCAGCACCCTTAGCAAACTCCAGTTCCCAGGGTCCTTTGAGGGCAGCAACATGCTTTCAAAGTGCATTGTTTAAATGTATGGGGTGGGTCTGCACCCCCTTTTTCCACCTGACAAGTCATTTTTTTACCACCTTTCTTGCCTTTTCTCTAATTAAAAAGTCCCAAATTAAATTAAAAATAAATTTAAATTTAAGAAATAAATTAAAAAGCCTCTAATAATTAAAAAGCACCTTTCCCCATAGGGGAGCTAGATATAATTCTATAAAGCAAGGATTTCCCAGACTGGTCCTTGGAGGTTTACGCCCTCATATTGAAGCTACCGTAAGGTGATCAGATGCACGAAGGAGTTAAAGCTAACGAATCGATGCCCAGAGGGGCTAGATTTTTTTTAGGCGAGGAGGGGAGGCTGGCTGCGAGCAACCCGTGAGGTCATTTCCTGTTCCGCCCACCGTGGGAAAGTAGCGTTTGAACTTAGCCAGGATGCTGTAGCTGTGGCTTGCCCCTGAGGCATGGTGAACCTGTGGTCCTCCAGATGTTGGAGAACTCAGGGATGATGGGAAAGGGGAGTCCAATAATATCTTGAGGACCACAGGTCCTTTGCCCTTTATATAAATGACAGTGATCGCAGCCAACAGGAGACAGATGAATGGGAAGGAGGTTGCTACACCAGAGACCTCCAGCCATTTCGGACTCACAGTGCAATTGTTTAAGAAGGGCATCATTTTTATATTTTTATGCTGTGAACCGCCCTGAGATCTTCGGATGAAGGGCAGTGTATGAATTCAATCAATCAATCAAATTGAAATATCAGAAGGGGGAGCATGGAAAAGGCTTACGAAGAGCCCCGTTAACAGCCCCTTGGATCAGGCCAAAGGCAACCCAGCCGGTCCAGCATCTGATTCTCACAGGGACCGACCAAATGCCCGGGGGAAGCCCCAGAAGCAAGGCTTTTCTCCCGCCCTATGGCCATAGCTGCCAAGTTTTCCCTTTTCTCGCGAGGAAGCCTATTCAGCATAAGGGAAAATCCCTGTAAAAAAGGGATAACTTGGCAGCTATGCCTATGGCCCCCAGCCCTTCTGTTATGTACTGAGCTGAATCCTAGAACAATAGGATTCAGAATCAGCGGGAGCTACCCAATCCAACTCCAGGTGGAAGTGAATCCGCAACCTGATTGGCCTGCTGGAGCAGCCAATCAGGCGGCTGGCAGAAGTGAATCTGCTACCTGATTGGCCTGTAGGAGCAGCCAATCAGGCTGCAGGCAGAAGTCAATCCACAATATAATTGGCCCACAGGTGTAGCCCTGAAGTAGCCAATCACGCAAGGCCCATTGTGTAAATAATGTATATAAGCAGATGGTTTTGGGAAAAGAGCCATTCGTCTTCTCTTCTTCTCCTTGATGAATATGAGCTGAATAAAGAGCATGAAATTCACTCTCGACTCCGAGTATATTTCACCTTCCCTTCTCCGCCTGACACCCTGGAGGGTTGCTGCCAGCCAGAGCAGGCAGCACTGGGTTAGGCGGACAAGGATTCTCACCGGCACAAGCAGGCTTCCTATACACCCCAAAAAGAGGCCCTGCGTGGTTCTCTCTCGCAGCTCACAATTCCAGGAAGAATGTATTTCAGCCATGGGTAGCAAACCCCGCTTTGTATTTCATTTAATTGAATTATTCGCTTTCTAAGGGGTTAAAACGAACAAGAGGCGCGCTTTGGTTTCCTAGAGCGGACCGGATGTTGTGGCCGGAGGGCGGGATGTAAACAGTGGCGGTCACTTCCTGCCCCGCCCACCGTGGCTAAGTGGCCTTTGAATTTCCCAGATCCTTCCGTGCTTGTTCCTGGGAGGGGGATATCAGGTGAGTTGGAGTGGGGTGGAGGGGGTAAGTGATCCTCTTGGGGGGGGCAATTGTGAGGGGAGGGATCCAGGGTGGGAGGTGGGAAATGGGCAGGAAGCCCAAGGGAGCAGAGGGAGGGGGCTACTTTCCAAGCTAAGAGGGTTGCCAACTTCTCCCTTTAGCTCCTGCTCCTCTGCCTTTTAACAACTGCCTGATTTGCAGAAGGTGGTGCACTTTTCTCCCTCTGTGCTGTTTGATCAAGGCAATAAGCAAATTAATTAATATAAAAGCCCTCAAACGTCCCACGTGCAGATGCTGCTGGTAAGTTCTGGGCGCTGCGCGTAAATGAGGATGTGGGCACATTTGCAGTGGGGTTGCAGGAGGGCTCGGAAGGACCCTGGCCAGGGGGTACAAGATGTGGACGCTGGCAGGTTCAGGGTATGGCTCTCGAACACACCAGGAGAAACAGTGGAGGTAACGTAGCGCAGGAACGTAAGATCAGGCCAAAGGGCCCATCCTGTGCTCGTGGGGGCTAACCAGAATCCCCATAGAGAAGCCCAGAAGCGGGACTCGAGTGCGACAGCACTGCTCTCCCCCACTTGTGATACCCAGCAACTGGCATTCAGAGGCACGCACTACCTCCGAACGTGGAGGTAAGAGGAGCTTGGCAGTGGGGCTGATTTCCTGGTTTGAAAATAGACCAGTTACAGCAGGGAAAGGCATCTGATTTGCATGGAGAAGGTTCCCAGCTTCAAACCCCGATTATCTTCGGGTAGGGTTGGGAATATCATAGAGAGCTGCTGCTGGCAAGTTTTGACAACACTGAGCTAGATGGACCAACGGTCTGACTCGGGATAAAGCAGGTTTGTACCGTGGGTCCTGTTTGCTTGGATCCTGCTGCTTGCAGGTTTCAAACAGGCATCTGGTTGGCCACTGTGGGAACAGGATGCTGGAATAGATGGGCCATCAGCCTGATCCAGACTCTTGTTGCAGTTGCGCTCTTAAATTCTCCAGAACAGTAGCTTTTTTCTGTTGAACTTTTTTTTAAAAAAGGCATTGATGTGCTTTTCTAAGATTCCCAGCACACCCAATCGGGCTTACTCCTGAGCAGACCTGTGAATTCTAATCTGAGCTGGCCATGGGAAGAATCGGAAGCTGGGCAGTTTTTATTCCAGATTAAATGATCTATAACATTATTTGCCTCTGGCTTGCCCAACATCAGTCCCAGCTCTGACCACTGACCACCTGCAACCCACAAAGGATGACCTCTGAGGGAACCTGGCTATTGGGTAGAAAAGGCTGCCCGTGCTTGTCTAACACCCTTTCTCTGATTCTGGCCTCTGGTTTTTCTGTTTCAGGGGCCAGGCCTGTTCGGCATTTGCTTCCCCCTGCACACAATTTCCTTGCTTTGAGAGTTCAGGACTTGGTGGTGCTTCCAGGGCTGACCGACAGAATCGACTGAGGGTGGGGTGGGGGTGGAAATGGCTGCGGAGTCCAGAGATACGTCGGCGCCAGGTCTTCAGCAGGCCGAGCGAGAGAAGAGGGTGGGGGAGCAGAACCCCGCGGGGCCCGAGGCGGGGAAAGGCGGAGGGAGGGGCCCTTGTGTCATCCGTGCGGAGAGCATCCGGGATTTCTGGGAAAGAACTGCCCCTGAGGAAGTGATCCGGGAGCCCCGCAAAGGCCTGCAGCAGCGGTGGGAATCTCAGCTGCAGGAGTTCCTGAAGGCCTTGGAGTCCCCCCAGGCGGACGGGGGCAGCCCACAACTCCCAAGAAACAGTGCGCAGACTTCCCTGCCCCCTTTTGATGGAATGGCTGCCACCAGCCGGCGGCCTAGGTGGGAGCCAGACCCCCAAACCCTGCCTCGTCGGAGCGGAGGAGCCTCCCAGGCCGAGAGGGGCCTCCTGGCCAAAGACAAGCCGGACTGCAGGAAGGCCCAGGAGGCTGCCAGCTCACGTGAAGAGTGCCGCCTCTTCCGGCAGTTCGGCTACCAGGAAGCGGAAGGGCCCCGCGAAGCTTGCCGGCACCTCCGGAGGCTTTGCCACCAGTGGCTGAAGCCGGAGAGGCACACCAAGGAGCAGATCCTGGAGCTGGTCATCCTGGAGCAGTTCCTGGCCATCCTGCCCACGAAGATGCAGAGCTGGGTCCGGGAGTGCAGCCCCCAGACCTGTACCCAGGCAGTGATCCTGGCGGAAGATTTCCTGCTGAGGCGGCGGGAGGACGAGGGGCGGGTGGGAGAGCAGCAGGTGAGTGTGGCTGGCCCTGGAGGTGGGGAGGGCACTGGGGACAGGAGGTTTCTGGGGAAGAGGGGATGGGCACGCTTTGGGTTTAAAGGAGACAAGGGAGATAAGGACTCAAAAGGAAAACAAAGGCAAGAGGAGGAGGAGGAAGACTTGCAATTCTGGATATTATAAAGTGCTGATTTAGATTCAAATGAAATATGCCTTGCACCAAGTGAGGCCTTAGTTTTTTTAGCTACGCATTGTCCACATTGATGGCAGAGCCTCCCCAGGAGTTCAGGCGGGGATGTCTCCCAGCCCTCCTGAGATTCCAGGGCTTAATACTGGGACTGTCTGCACAGAGAGCCTATGTTCTACCCCTTGAGCTGTAACCTCTTTTCCTAGGTTTCTCCTCCCCTAGCAATGTACTTGAATTATTGAAGGCTACCCAGAATAGCAGGCTAGATGCTGCTAGTTTTGCCACTACAGTGGTACTTCGACTTAGTACCACAAGACAATCCATTCCGCGGTCGACTTCATAAGCCGAGGTTTTTGGTTGCCGAAGCGCCACTACGGCGCATGCGCGAAGCACGATTTTGCACGTCTGCGCATGCGCCATGCACGGCGCTCTGTGCAGGTGCAGAACGTGCGCGCCGGGAGGACTTCCAGAGGCTTCGATTTCGGAAGTCGAAATCTTCGGAAGTCGAAGCCTTCAGATGTCGAGGCATGACTCTACTCCATCTAGGCATCTAGTGGGTTGCTGGCCTGACTTTTTTGCTTGAAAGCACTCCTTGGCTACACTGATCTGGAAAACGCTATTATTGGATTATTATTATGGAAAATTCTATTATTATAGTACTGGTATTATTACTATTATTATTTTAAACCCCCCTCTCTCTATATCCCAATGCAATTTCCCATTGGTGACAGATCACTGCTCTGGTGTCACATTTTTAGAACACATTCTAATGTTATAACTCACTGGTTGTCAAGTACGGGAGGTCCCTTCTTGGTAACTCACCGATAAGAATATGAGCATTGGTAGATTTATAGTCTTTTTATTACAGTATCATGCTGTGAGCACAGAGTGGCAACTCTTTGCAAGGATAGCAGTTGCCTACTCTGACTCCTCTCCACTTCCACAGCAAGAAGCGCACAAATGGGATGTCCCTCCTCCTTTGTTCTCTGACTCGCTCAGACTTCCGAGTTCAGGAGGAGGGAGCTCCCCCCACTCTCGATTGATGTATCACCCAGTTGCTCCCTCCCTTCTGGTTGCTTAGCTACTATCGCAAAGCTGGGTAGCTCCTCTCTCAACTGTGCAGCTTCTGTCTCTGCCTGTTTCTCTGCTTCTGGAAATGCTGAGAAGGGGGGGCAGGGATATTCCCCTTCCTTTTTTTGTTAGGAGCTCCTCTCCCTGCGATTGCATTCCCCAGTCCTCCGATCCAGATCAGCCCCTGGCACCAGTGTAGATTAATTCCTTGTTTGGATAAGTGTTTGCTCCAACACGAGGGCAGCCCCATAGGGAATGTGCTGCAGTAATCCAGCTTGAGAGTTCAGTAGCGCGTGAACCCCTGCAACCATGATTCCTCCTTTGTTGGTGCACTGCTGGCAAGGTAGGGGGGTAGAATCCATCCACTGTTCCTGCCCCCTTGACAACTGTGTCTCCCCTGAACGGGATCCTCTTCCCTGTTTTCAGACAATCCGCCCATTTGCGGAGGAAGACTCTGCGGAGAAGGCTCCTCCGAACACCTGGCAGAGGCCGCTGCTTGGCGGGATGAAGGAGGAAAGCGAAGGAGACGCCCCCTTGCTGCGTAAGGATCTCTGAGGGGTAGTGGTTGCTCGGTGGCGAGCTGAACATCGTCACGGCCTCCTTTGCACCCCAATGACTGGGCTGCTGTTGGGGACATGGGAGGCAGGAGTTGCCATCGGTCTACCTGGCTCAGAATTGTCAACATTGATGGCCAGTGGCTTGGTGGGCAGGGAAAACTCTTCCAGCCCTACCTGGAAATGCTGGGGATTGAACTTGGGACCTTTGGGTCTTCTTTGGGTACTATTGTGCCCTGTGCAAGGCCAAAAGCTGGGAAAGCGCTAACTGGGATTTGGAAAGGAGGCAGGAGGACCCTAGCACCCTGTCAGAGCCCTCACGCCTTCTTCCAAAACTCCCCTTGGCTCAGTGCCCAGTGTGTGCTCCTGCTCTGATTCTTCGCCCTTGTGGCCTTTGGGAGACGTCCTGCCAAGCCTGATAGCTCAATGCTGCCCTTGTTTTCTCTTGAGTAGGGCAGCCTAATGCTGGCATGTGCCACTTCTGGCTGTGTGCATGTATTTGTTTGTGTATGGAATGCGGCAGAGGGAAGCTTGGAATCATAAAGTTTATCCACCAAGGGTAATCCAGGCCAACCTTGGATTGCAGGAATCACAGCTGAAGAATCCCGGACGGAGGACCAGCCAACCTCTGTTTAAAAACCCAAGGGAGCCCATTTCATGGTCAAACATTCTTCCCCGCAAAATTGAATGCTCCTTGATACAATACTCTATGCCAGGCACCCCCAAACTGCGGCCCTCCAGGTGTTTTGGCCTACAACTCCCATGATCCCTAGCTAACAGGACCAGTGGTCGGGGAAGATGGGAACTGTAGTCCAAAACATCTGGAGGGCCGAAGTTTGGGGAGGCCTGCTCTATGCTATTGAGTCCATTTCCCTGTGTGCTACTCTTCTATGTGTGGGGATTTATTATTATTATTATCATCATCATCATTATTTACATATTGAAAGGACTTCATCCTAGAGCCACTGGCCACACTGGGGGCTGATGGGAGTTGGTGTTTGACAGATTCTTTATCTCAAGGTCATGGGTTCAAGCCCCACATTGGGCAAAAGACTATTGCATTGCAGGGGGTTGGACTAGATGGCCCCCATGGTCCCTTCCAACTCCTACGATTCTTTGTTTCTATGAAAATTTGGAGGGTTACAGGCAGTCCCCCACCCCTGTCCTTAATGAACGCCATTCCTTTGCCCTTTCTAGCAGGTGACGAGAAGTTGTGCAGCCCGGAGAAGAATGACCCGGAAGCTTCCGGAGAGCTGGAGCCACGTTGGATGTTGTCTGGAAGGGTCGAACAGACCGTTCCCCACTGCCCCGGTCCAGGGGAACCTTCCGAGATGCTGTACGGCGGGATCTGCCTGGAGCGAGAAGCAGGGAAGTTCATCAACTCCCAGGGGACGTACGAGGACTTGGACGAGAGCGCCATGCAGCCGGGGACTCTCCTCCTCCCCGGCGAGAGGGATAATGCCTGCCACGTGTGCGGGAAGGTCTTTCGGCGGCGCTCCAACCTGATCGCGCACGAGAGGATCCACTCGGGGGAGAGGTGGTACAACTGCTCTGAGTGCGGGAAGAGCTTCGTCAGCCGGGCCGCCTTCCTCATCCACCAGCGAGTGCACACCGGAGAGAAGCCCTACAAGTGCTCCTACTGTGGGAAGGGCTTCAACACGGGCTCCAGCCTCATCCGCCACAAGAGGATCCACACGGGGGAGAAGCCCTACAAGTGCCCCGATTGCGGGAAGCGCTTCAACGACTACTCCAACTTCATCGTCCACAAGAGGATCCACACGGGAGAGAAGCCCTACGAGTGCTCTGTCTGTGGCAAGCGCTTCAGCGACAACTCCAACTTCATCAAGCACCACCACTGAGAGGTTGGCGGGCTGTGGGTGGGGCGGGTTTTTTTGGGGGGGACTGGGGAGTTGTTTTGTCTGTACTAAACAAAAACTGATTACAGACTACATAACAAGACAACAAAGGAGCATCTCTGTGAGTGAGGGCCGTGGCAAAAAAGAGGTCCCCCATAGCCTCTGTTGCCTTCTAAAGCAATCGATCGGGTAGAGGGGGGGATGTCTGGGAGTCGACAAGGAGAGCAGGTCGTTTGCAGATCAGAGAAAAAGAGCGAAACCCTGGCTAACTTACAGTTAGTTTCTTTGTTAAGGAAAGCAGAACTAAGAACACACAGAGACTTCTAAAGGTTGCTCCTGTCTTGATGAAGCAGTTGCTTGGACTGGCCTGTAGCTCCCCCTTCACTCCCTGGCCCTCTGTGTCAGACCCCTCCTTCTGTCTACGGTGAGCTCCAAGGGACCCTCTCCGTGTCTGCCTGGTTCTCTGCTCGGCAACATGCAATAAATGCCTTGTTCTGGGGCAGGAGGGGCCTGCAAGCTGAAGGCATCTGAAGAGGTGTGCATGCACACGAAAGCTCATACCAATAACAAACTTAGTTGGTATCTAAGGTGCTACTGGAAGGGATTTTTTGTTTTGTTTTGTTTCAGCAGAGAAGCTGTAAAGAGCGGCTCTGTGGGAGAGCTGCCAAGTCTCACTCCTGTCCCTGCCCTGTGCTGCGGCACCTGTCTGATTCTGCCTCTTCACTATCCCTCGAGCTCCTTGCCTCCAGTATTTCCCAGCTCATCCCCTCCTCTGGGGTGGTGGCCGGTTTCCCACCACCAGGAGCCAAATCCTCTCCCTCTGCACTTTCCATGGAGGGGGAGGAGGGACTCTTGGTCAGGCGGCGTCCCCCACTGCTCCTCATCCAGCCAGTCCCTGACAGGGGAGCTGGTCCAAAAAAGGCCGTGGGAGGTGGCAGGCTGGACTCCTTCCCCACTTCTGTCACCTTCCTTGTGCTAGTTTCCTACCTACCCCCCCCCCCACATGCTCCCTTCCACCTAGGCCCGGCCCAAGACATGTTGCCACCTGAAGCAAAACAGAAAATGGTGCCCTGCTGCCACCTGAGGCGACTGGAGGCAGACCCTGTGTGCTGAAAGTGGCAGGGGAGAGAATATGATGCTGGAGAGGAGGCAGCAAGTGGCGCATTCCTGGGGGGGGGGAGTCTGCCACCCCTTTCAGCTTATCTCTGGCCTGCCACCTGAGGCGACTGCCTCACCATGCCCAATGGGTGAGCTGGCCCTGCTTCCGTCATGCCTCCTGATCCTTTTTCCCCCACTGTCTGCTAATCCAGCTGCTTGCTCTGGTCAAGAGCAGCATTTCTCAATGGTTTGAGGGGGGAGGGAGGGACTTCTCTGCTTCCTCTCCTTTCTGAGCCCCTTAACGGCCAGCAGCCATCTCTCTTCAGCAGGTGAGCGAGCCGAATCTCCCCTTGCCCACCTGCTATGGAAATCTGTAGGCCAGGATTACAAATCCATCACCGACCAGTATTGGGGGGGGGCAGCTCAAATGCCTGCCAAAAATACAACCAGCCAGGCAGAGAAGGGAGGCTGGAGGGGCCAGAATCTCCCTATCCCCATTCTGCCCCTCCTGGTTCCTGCCTCCTCAGTGGTGCACCTAGGTAGTTTAGGCTGTGGACAATGCTCATGTTGGAGAAGGATGGTACAGGGGACGTCTGTTTTGGAGGGAATGTGTATTTCTTTCGTAGGTGGCAAGCCGGCCACTGCTGTGTTTGGGAATCCCTCCTCCTCATTCTGCTGTTTGAGGCTCCAGATTACAGGGCCCAACAGCCAGCCCTGATGGTTCCACAGTTCTGAGCGATTTCAGCACCTGTGACGGCCGCAGAGAAGCTTGCAGCTGGCTTTGTGCTTGCTGCAGGCTCTTGCTTGGCCTCTGCCCGCCCATACAAGGGTCTCGTGGCCCATCGCATTCTTCAAGAAAGAGGAAGGGCAGTAGGATCAGCGGTTAGAGAACATGCTTTGCATGCAGAAGCTCCCAGCGCCAACTCTTAGCACCTCCACCTGTGTGGCAAGGTAATAACTTGCTTCCGCACCGCTCTGTTCGTTACGCGGGTGAGGGACCATCTTTTTTTTTATTTTAAATGGGACCCAGGAATTTAATTCCAAGCCCAGCATCAAGGAGGGGCCTGGCGTTTATTATTATAGATATTGCCATAGGGCAGAGCTCAACTTAACGTGGTTGTTCTAGCCGAACCGCCACCTAAGAAGAAGTCTGGCACAAGGGTTTCATAGGCGGCACACAAAAAGCCACAGAACATCTAAAAATTCTTGAAACATAAACATTCTCCTACATACACCAGGAAAGGTTACAGGACATCAGAAGTAAAACAGACATGGCTCCATATCGGTATCTTCACCCCTGCAATCACCTTGGAGTGACCCAAATGTGCCCAGGCCACGGGTCTCAAATGTCCTCCTATCACAGTTTCTCTAGCAACCAGGCCTTTGTTGGGCTGTTGACATTCATTCCCTTATCTCACTTCCCTTCCTTCTCCTTTCTCCAGGAAGTTTTAATGAAAAGTTTGGATTTACGCTCTGGTGCCAACTAGAACACCCTGAATGGCCATTTGTAACACATTTCAGGGTTATTGGAGGTGGAATGCAGCACAGGAGGGAGGCTTGCGAGTCACAAAATACACACAGGAATCATTTGTGGGAAAGGTTAAATGCAATTAATACCGAAATATTATTAAAGTAAACAAAACACTACACCCTGGCTCTCTTATTCTTACATCATTGGGAAGGACCTCCCTTTGCTAGAAACCCTTTAGAAGTACGGCCATTTATTTTTATTTTTTTATACGGAGCCTGCTCTTCATCCAAAAAGGCTCCTGGAGTGGCTTTACAAACAGAAAAAGTCAATCCTGACCCCGCAGGCTTACAATCTTTAAAAAAAAAAAAAGGACGACACATGAGGAAAGGGTGACAGGGAGGGAAGAGGAAAATCAAAATCAAAGCTCAGGCTTTGATTTCTTAACAGTTGTTCCCACAATGACCAGCTGGCACGGTACAGGAGAACCGACCTTTCGACAGCCAAAAGAGCTACGTTTCAGGGTGTGGTGGCTGGTGTGGTGTAGTGGTTAAGAGCAGTAGACTCATAATCTGGGGAACCGGGTTCGCGTCTCCGCTCCTCCACATGCAGCTGCTGGGTGACCTTGGGCTAGTCACACTTCTTTGAAGTCTCTCAGCCCCACTCACACAGAGTGTTTGTTGTAGGAGAGGAAGGGAAAGGAGAATCACTATCCTTCAGGTAGTGATAAAGCGGGATATCAAATCCAAACTCTTCTTCCAAATGTTTCATCAAAATCTCTTTTTGTTCTTATTTGAATCTGTTGGTTCGGGTGCTATCTAGAGCAGTAATAGAGGAGCCTTTGCCCCTTTCTATGTTGCTGGACTACAGATCCCATCGTCCCTGACCGTCGGCCATGCTTCCCGGCAACATAATAATAATAATAATAATAATAATAATAATAATAATAATAATAAATTTTTATTTATACCCCGCCCTCCCCAGTCAAAAACCGGGCTCAGGGCGGCTGACACCAACAGAACCACAATAAAACATAAAAACAAATTAATTAAAATACAGATTAAAACACAGTATCAAAATTTAAAGTGCAGCCCCATTTCAAGTAGGCCATAAGTGGCTGACACCAACAGAACCACAATAAATCATAAATACAATTAATTAAAATACAGATTAAAATACAGTATTCAAATTTAAAGTGCAGCCTCATTTCAAGTAGGCCATAAATCCAAGCCATGAGGGAGAAAAACACAGGGGTCAGGCTGAGTCTAACCCAAAGGCCAGGCGGAACAGCTCTGTCTTGCAGGCCCTGCGGAAAGATGACAAATCCCGCAGGGCCCTGGTCTCCTGGGAAAGAGCGTTCCACCAGGTTGGGGCCAGTACTGAAAAGGCCCTGGCTCTAGTAGAGGCCAATCTAGCCATCTTATGACTCGGGATCTCCAGAATATTATTATTTGTGGACCTTAAGGTCCTCCGCGGGGCATACCAGGAGAGGCGGTCCCGTAGGTACGAGGGTCCCAAGTCGCATAGGGCTTTAAAGGTCAAAACCAGCACCTTAAACCTGATCCTGTACTCCACCGGGAGCCAGTGCAGCTGGTAAAGCACTGGATGAATGTGATCCCACGGCCGGGACCCTGTAAGGAGCCTCGCTGCGGCATTCTGCACCTGCTGGAGTTTCTGGGTCAGCTTTAAGGGCAACCCTGCGTAGAGCGAGTTACAATAGTCAAGCCTGGAGGTGATCGTCGCATGGATCACTGTGGCCAGATCGGGGCGAGAGAGGTAAGGGACCAACTGCTTGATGCGGCGGAGATGGAAAAATGCCACCTTTGCTGTGGATGCAACCTGCGCCTCCATGGAAACATCTGGAGGGCCAAAGGTTCTCCATACCTGCTGTAGAGCAACAGAAAATAAATTGGCTCCCTTGTCACCCTGACAGCATTTAAGACTTGCATGTGTGTCTCCTGTAATCACTTCATTGTTACTGGGAAAAGGCCCCACAGGAACAAGGAAGTGGTTAACTGGGAACTGGAATCCAGTAATACATTAATTTTGGCTTCCTATCTCTGCCATTTATCTCACTGGCCATGTTCAACACTGACACAATCACATTGGTCCTTCTTGACTCTCGGCAGCAGAGTATGAAGTTTTGCTTGGGGATTAGCAATAGATCGACTTTTTTGAAACAGTCCAAAGGGTTGTACATGGAGCAAATCCCTTCTAGGCCTTTGGAAGAACCAAAGACATGAAAAACATCACAGATTAAGTACATATTGGGTGGTGCAGTGGTGCTTTTTAAAAAATAAACCCAGTAGGCCAATATAATATAGGTAGGTTGTTTTTTGTTTTGTAGGTCTACGCACTTAGCCCCAAAGACCTCCTTAAAAGCCACTGATGGAAAGCTCTTCAAGGGCTTTTGTGGTTTCTGACATCGTTCTTCTGGCCTTATCAGTGTAGACAAAATATTTTAGTTGGCTTACCAAGATTGTTTATTCTCAAGCAATATTTAATACCACTGCTCAGTGGTTCAGAGGGAAAACAATTGTTGACACAGCTGTGATAGCATCGCCCTTGGTGCCTGGTTTAAGATTGACGTGGACGAATCTGATGATGATGATGATAATAATAATAATAATAATAATAATAATAATAATAATTGTATTATTTATACCCTGCCCATCTGGCTGGGTTTCCCCAGCCACTCTGGGCGGCTTCCAACAAAATATTAAAATGCAATAGTGCGCCAAACATTAAAAGCTTCCCTCAACAGGGCTGCCTTCAGATGTCTTCTAAAAGTCTGGTACTTGTTTTTCTCTTTGACATCTGGTGGGAGGGCGTTCCACAGGGTGGGTGCCACTACCGAGAAGGCCCTCTGCCGGATTCCCTGTAACTTGGCTTCTCACAGCGCCGGACCTCAGTGTCCGGGCAGAACAATGGGGGTGGAGACGCTCCTTCTGGTATACTGGACCGAGGACATTTAGGGCTTCAAAGGTCAGCACCAACACTTTTAATTGTGCTTGGAAACGTACTGGGAGCCAATGTAGGTCTTTCAAGACCAGTGTTACGTGGTCTCGGTGGCTGCTCCCAGTCACCAGCATAGCTGCCAAGTTATCCCTTTTTAAAAGGGATTTTCCCTTATGCTGAATAGGCTTCCTCGCGAGAAAAGGGAAAACTTGGCAGCTATGGTCACCAGTCTAGCTGCCGCATTCTGAATTAGTTGTAGTTTCCGGGTCACCTTCAAAGGTAGCCCCACATAGAGCGCATTGCGGTAGTCCAAGCGGGAGATAACTAGAGCATGCACCATTCTGGTGAGACAGTCTGCGAGCAGGTAGGGTCTCAGCCTGTGTACCAGATGGAGCTGGTAAACAGCTGCCCTGGACACAGAATTGACCTGTGCCTCCATGGACAGCTGTGAGGCCAAAATGACTCCCAGGCTGTGCCCCTGGTCCTTCAGGGGCACAGTTACCTCATTCTGACACCTCCGGACCAGTGGTTTTTTTGTGGGTATAGTTAACAACATGACATTGATGCAATAATAGAGCATGAAATGGAAAAATTATACTGGACCTTCCACACATTGTTCCATGTTATCAATTGTTCTGCAATGCTTCCCGATGTTATGGAACAATTGCTGTCTGGAGGGACATTCTTATGCTGTGGTGGGACCAAAACAAGTTGCAGGATTTCAGCAGAGAGCTACGGAATATAGACTCCTATAAGTGTAGCGTTGGAAGGGACTATGAGGACCATCTAGTCCGAACCCTTGCAGCTGCCCTGTACGGGGATTGAACCTGCGACCTTGGCATTAGAAACAAAGCACTCCAAATCCACCCCCCCAAAAAAACTTTTCCAGGTGCAAAATGTATTCATGTATAACAAAGCACAAATCATCTTAAGGGCACAATACAGTGGTGCCTTGCAAGATGAATTTAATTCGTCCTGCGAGTCGCTTCGTATAGCGAAAAATTTGTTTTGCGAAGCGGCTCCCATAGGAACGCATTGGAGTGCGGTTTCCCATAGGGTGCCTCGCAAGACGAATAAAATTCATCTTGCGAAGGCACCCTATGGGACGAAAAAAATCGTCTTGCGAAGCGCACCATAGGAAACTTCGTATTGCGAGTCTCCATTGAAATCGCAAAACGCATTCGTCTTGCGAAAAATTCGTCTTGCGAGGCATTCATCTAGCGAAGTACCACTGTATAAAGGATGTCTTCTGGGGCCAACATAGAAGATCTGTTGAAAACAATGGACTTAAAAAATAATTAAGTGGGTTTACTCAGAGTAGGACTCAGTTTGTTGCTTTCTTGGAGGAAGGGTGGTTATTACCGTAAATGTTTTTAAATGATTGACAGAGGACATGAGATGTATAAGCCTGTAGAAAGAGTAAATAAGGTCCTCCCCCCTTTACCATGGAAAGCTGGACTCACCCCAGTGAAATTGGCAGGGGATGTGGCTTCAGGGCACGAAAAAAGGAGCCCTTCTTCACACAACACTAAACTTCCCTGAAATTGAATTCTGTAAGGTGCTATGAGGGCTGCTGCTTAAATGCCTTTGAACAGTTCCTGTTGGCTGGGGCTGAGGGGAGAAGTCGCTAAGATTATCTGGAGGGCACCAGGTTGGGGAAGGCTGGTAGACAACACGGAAGAGAGCACTCTTAAGAGGCTATTGACTGGCGATACCTAAGAGTGGAGCCTCCTTTCCCAGAGGCTTCTGCAAACTAAAAGGTTGGGGGTTCCACCAGGTCCCCAATGGGGAGCGGCCATCTTCCCTCCCCCCCCCACCTTTTCTTACACCTTTCTCACAAGCTTCACAGAAGCAGCGATCTTGGGGTAGCAAAGCAACCTGAGTTATGTACAATTTTGGGGTAACAATACAACTGGTTTGAAGAACGTGGGAACAAAAAAAGACCGGCCTTTCTTGCGGCACAACATCGTTTGAGTGTTTATAAAGAAATAAAAACGTTCTGCTCAAGATGGTGTGCTTCATCTCCCCCCCCCCTTCCGTAATGTTTGGTGTTTCCGCCGTTATTTCAGCTTCATGGTCCACCGGAGATCCTTTGGGGGCCGGTGAGCTTTCTCCAGTCCACCAAGTCTTCTCTCAAATGGTCTAGGAATGTGCAGGGACAGGAAACATCATGGCCCTCCAGATTTCATTAGGCCCCCAACTCCTCAGCCCCAGCTAGCGTGGCCGAAGGGCAGCCATGATGGTGGTTGCAGTTCAACTGTCTGAGAATGGGAGCATATATCAAAAAAGAGGAAAAAACAGGCGACATTTGATTTTAAAAACTTATTTTCATGAACACTTTTCTAGCTTCCCCCCCCCCCCCCTGTGCAAACACTAATTGTTGAGCGAAATCTCCTTTCTCAGTAGGTCTTGCCCCTATGAGGCAGTTGAGCTGGTGCAAAACAGTTGGCTAGCTATAGACTGCAGGTGGTGACACACTTCTGCCAGCATGTAACTGTGGCTCTTGGGCTGGCTGCTTGGATGCTACTGGGCTCAGTTCAAAATCCACATATTAATTTAAAAGGCCCTTAGCAGCTTGGGACCAGGATAACTCAAAAGACTGCCTAATCCTCGATATTCCTGCCTGGTCTCTGAGATCTGCAGGGGAGTCTCCCTTAGTGGTTCTCCCTGGGTCAGATGTACAGCTCACACCCCCTAGATTTGTGGGTCCAAAATTCTGTGCAACACCCTCCCAGCTGAGTTTAGGAAGACCCCTCTCTCCCTGTTGAAATTTCAGGTGTTTGACAAAGGCCTTTCTGTTTGGAACAGGAATGTTACGTTTCCTCCCATGATTTTCTGATTTATTGTAATTGGTCCTATCCATTGTATGCTTTGGAATGTGAAATTTGGGGCTTCCCTCGGGCTTAATCCAGTAGTTGCAGTTGGTGCTGAATGCTGCAGCATGATTGCTGACAGGACGGAGGCATTGTCAGCATATACTCAGAGATCTGTGCTTGTTGCTGATTTGCTACTGGGCCAAGTTCAAAGTGCTATTAGTATACAAGTAAATCCCTTTTAGAAACCCTATCCAGATTCGTAGAACAATGATGTGTATTTTAACTTGCTTTTTAGTTTCTCACTGTTTTTTTTTAATGTAATGTTTTAAATAGTTGTTTTTAACTTTATTCTTTTCATAAACCTCTTTAAGATTTTTTTGCAATCAATGGTGTATAAATTTATGAAATGAATAAATAAAATTAATTTGGATGTATACCACTTAGAAACTTTGGCAATTAAGCAATATATAAACCCAGTCAGATGGGCGGCATATAAATAATAAAAAGTTTTATTATTGTTGTTGTTCTTGTTTCCCTTTTATTGCTTGTCCTGTTATAACTAGTAATGGCTGATTGCCTTAAGTAAAGGACCCTGCTTAAATCTTACAGTGGCAACAGAAACAAGCAGGAAATGGCAGGCAGGAGGACGAGGATCTGATGTGTCAGGAAGCTGCTCCATGTAAAGGGAGGGGTGTCAGGGACCGTGCTGAGGAGGGCTGCACTGAGGAGGAATGGTGGGAGCCTCCCCCTGCTCCTGATCAGGATCCTGACTCTTCCCAGGAGTAGGAAGATAGTATAGATTTGGAACAGTAGTTCACAGAGCGCCTTCGTTCAGAAGGCAGAAGCTGGGAAATATTTGATGGGGAACAACTAGGAGAAGAAGCACTGGGAGGGAGGGAGTTAACAGATTCACTGTCTCTGGAAAGCATCCTCAGCCGAAGGTCAAGAAGAGCAGATAAGGTGGCAGCACAGAAAGGACAGTGGTTAAGAGCTCAGGTTACAAGATGCAGTAGTGATGTGGGTAACTAGGGAGGAAGTGGGTGGAATCCTTAATTGGGAGCACCGCCATTCCTAGGAAATGGATTCTTTGTTCTCTGTGTTCATTAAAGTTTCTAACTGGTAAGAAGACTTTTTATAGCGGGCAGATTTGCATACAAACATGCGAGGAACGAATCACAGCGGGGAGGGGGGAGGACAGATTTGCCCAGTCCAGCTTCTGAGACGACAAGCACAGGACTGTGCTGTTGATTTTGTTTCTTAAAATCCAAATAATGGATTGCAAGGGAAGCGCATGCTGTCAGCCACATTTGATTAACACCATCCAAGGTTTGTAAGCTAGCAATAAACCATGGCTTATGAGCATGGTTTGTGATTATCAAATTATGGTTATACCGCTGGTGGCATGTGTGTTCAGACATTCAAATAAACCATGGTTTAGTGCAACATACGAACCATTGAAGGCTATTCCCCTCAGAGAGCTACTGCTAACAGAGTCCCCTGTGAAGAGAAATAGACTAGTTACAGGTAGGTAGCCGTGCTGGTCTGACGTAGTCGAAACAATTTCCTTGTCCTCCTTCTAACCACAAAAATCCCTCTCTTTTATAAAGTAGATTTGTCACTTGCAAGAAACAGAGCCCTTTCATCCACTTTTAACTGTGCAAACCTAATGTTCTGATATGCGCTTAAATCCCTCCTGCAAATCAGCAGCAGGATGGTTGCCAACCACACATTCAAAGCCACACACACCCCACCCCATCACAGGACTACTGGGAACTGTAGTTTGCCCCTTGTTATGCTGCAAGTCCCAGCACCCTAAACAAACTATAATTCCCCGGATTCCTTGAAGGAAGCCAACTGCACCATACATTTAACACACATTCAGACCCCTCCCCAAAACTGGAACAGCATGGAAACTGTAACCCCTCACACAGCTACAATTCCCATCACTCTGAACAAACTACAGCTCCCAGGATTCTTGGGGTGGGTGTGGGTTAATGCACTTTAAATGGTTACTGAGACTCACAGCCGTTCTGCTGCCAAGGAAATCATTTTGTGACATTTTAGTGGGTGCAAATGAAAGCACTGCCTCGGGAGCAGGTGCCCACCCTACCCGCTGTCCTGCCATCCCAGGGGGACCAGCACAGCCACCTGGGTTTTCCAGGGGGCCCACTCAGTGTGGACCAATCACCTGACTCAGTCTCAGTAAGGGAGGGGGTCTCCATGCATCTGAGCAGGAATGGAGGGTGGGGGCAAAGCTTCATGGTCTTTAAACAGCCTGCCTTGATATTTTCCTCCTCCCCTGGAGCCCCCACTCCTTAAAAGCCCCTCTACCCTCTAAACTCACCTGATCCCCCCCCTCCCACTGCTAGTGGGGAAAAAATATCTCCCACTTGAATCCACGCCTGGGAAATTCAAAGGGCAGGTCACGTGGGGAGGCAGAGTAGGAAGTAAACTCCAAGCCACCCTCTTCTCTCTTTCCTGGAATGAGAGGCATCCAGGGCCCGTCTGGGAACCGACTCGGTCATCTTAACTCTTAAGAGACCGAGGCTGTGCCCAAAACCATACACTGAAAAGCAGTTTTATAAGACTGTCCCTCCCCAATTCCATCATTTTGCTTTTTAAAGGAACTCCCAACAGGAACAGTCTCTGCTTGAGCTTCCACCAGCTGCAACAGGTAACACTCAGGCCTGAGTAGTCTGACCCTGCGGCCCTCCAGATGTGTTGGGAATACAAATCCCACGAGCCCCTTCCAGCACGGCCAAGTTGGCAAGGGCAGTGGTAGACATTAGCTTCCTTTTTCATAGAATCACAGAATTCTAGAGTTGGGAGGGACACGAGGGTCATCTAGTCCAACCCCCTGCAATGCAGGAATCCTGCCCACAGATGCCCCTTGGTGGGCTTAAACCACTAACCTTCTGCTTAACAACCAGACAGATTGACATGTCCCAGCTCTTCGTTCCCTCCTCCCTCGGGGGCCGAGGAAATGCACACATCAAAAGTATCTACTTATTTATTTCATTGAGGACATAAAAAGCAACACTAGATTAAAAAGGCCTGCCTCTCAGGCTCACAATCTAAAAATAGGTCACATTTTTAAGATGACGTTTTGGAAAGCTTCTCAATGGTCAGCCTAATATTTATCAGGCATTCTGATGTTATCGTGTTTGTTTTGCTGTGTTAAGTCTTTTTTTGGGGTGGGAATATATGAGAAATGCAAGAATTTGGAAGAAACCTATTAAACAGGCTTATAAAACCTGCTCCTCAAAATCACTAACTTGCCAAGAGGCTAGTTAGCTTGTGTTTTCATGTTGGCTGAAGTAAAGTGGGGTGAAGGATTGTAGCCTGTTAGCAGGCAAGTAGAAAAGACAAAGAGCCTTTTACCAAGCGGACTGGCATCTAAGCAGCCCACCTTTGTGCCAAACCATTCACTCACATGGAATTCCTGGCTACCAAAGAAAGTGGTCAAAGAACAAGGCTGCATTATAATGTTAGGCACACCTCCCTGCTTATTCATGCAGGGCCTCAAATATAGAGGCCACACAAAAACATGGCAGTGGAAGGTTAACTAAGGTTTGGTTTAGTGTTGTGAATCAAACAAACCATGGTTACAATCAGCTTGCAAATGAGGACCGGAAACCGTGGCTTGAAACGGATTTGTAAACCATGGTTTGTGCTAGGATTTGACGACCCCCAACAGGGAGAGTTTCAGCAAGCTGAAAATGGCAGCAAACAAGGAATTCCGAAAGATGGTTAGGATTGTAAACCATAGCTGCCAAGTTATCCCCTTTTTAAAGGGATTTCCCCTTATGCTGAATAGGCTTCCTCGCGAGAAAAGGGAAAACTTGGCAGCTATGTTGTAAACCATGGTTTGGCACAAATGTCTCAGCTAAGGCAGCGAGAAAGGGATTCAACTGACAAGTGCCCACAAACAGAAGCTTGGGTAAGGACTTCCAATAGCACAACGGGGCTCCCCCTTCTCCCTGTATGCACCCCAAAAACTGGTTTGGAGAATTCCCCGAGTAGTACCGGTAGCATGCGGGGGACAAAGAGGGAGGATCATTCTGTCTGGCAAGCTGAAATGCTTGCGCTGATAGAACAATAAAAACTAAATTCCTTTCCTGAAGCTTCTGTTCATTTTCTGCAAGGAAATCCTTGCACACCATACTTTTTAAAAGTACAATACAGCTTGCTTGCTTGCTTTTTTTTAAGACACCCTTTGGTTTCAAATCCAGCTCCTCGTGTAACAGGGAGGGAGGATTGCCATCCAAGTGCAAAGCACCCTCAGGCACACCCAGCATCCAGAAAGGAGGTTCTTCAGATCCTCCTGGCCAAAGGTTACTTGTCAGAGTGAATATTTGCCATGAGCTGATTTCTATTAGAGCCGTTTAACACAATGGTTTCTGCATTAAAAACAAAAAACAAAAAAATGTCATTGGGTCAGTAGCTCAGGCTGACTTATCTCCAATTCCCTTCCTGACTTCCTGATTCAGGAAAACCAGAGTTTATTACACACTAACTACCAAAAACTGTGGTTAGCAGGAAACAGGAAGCCTGCTTAAAAGGTGTTTTGTCCAAAGCAGGAAGTGAGAAAGCAGGAATCTACCAGCCATGATGGCTATGTTGTACCTCCACAGCCAGGAGCAGTATATTCTTCTGAACACCAGTTGCTCTGAATCACGGAGGCTAGTGGTGTTGCGCTTTCAGGCTTCCCATTGGCAGAGCTTGTTGGCCACTGTGAGAACAGGATGCTGGACTAGATGGGCCCCATCTAGCAGGGCTGCTCTGGATCCAAGCACGCAAGGGAAAGGTGGCAGCGCTCAGCACCAAAGATGGCCAAGCCAAGGGTTTTTAAGCCCGGGACCTAGCCCATCTCTTCGTCCAGTTTTCACTGCATCTTTCTGTCTGTTCACTTAAAGAAGGTAGATTTCCAGGGGGTTGCTGAGTATTTTTTTTTTTAAGTGGGAGACAGGCCAAATAAGTCTGGGAACCTCTAGGACACGTCCAACAGATTTGGCATCTGAACCAGCTCATCATGGAAACCCAGTGGGTCACCACTGAATGTGCATTTAACCGAGACCCATAACCAATCTTAGGTCTCTCTGGTAAGCCTTACATTCCTGATTACCTGTATAATACACTTGTTTACCTAATTCACACATTACATTTTCCCGATGTACAAAAGAAGCCATCAAATACTTAAAAGGGCGGGGGGAGCATGTTAAGCAGCCTTCCGTAAGGCTTCTTCTATGCAAAACCTTCATTAAAAAAAAACCAAAACCCAATTCCAGAATATATACAGTTATGAACTCCAAAGGGCATGCAGAACCGGGCAAAGGGACCGCTTCACAACCAGTCAGTGCACTGGAAGGCCTTCTCACGGGTGTGCAGTTTCTGGTGGGTCATGAGGATGTCCCTGCGGCCAAAGCTCTTCCCGCACACCAGGCACTTGAAGGGCTTCTCCCCGGTGTGGGCCCTCTCGTGGATGACCAGGCAAGTCCTTTGGCTGAAGCTCTTCCCGCACTCGGAGCACTTGTAGGGCTTCTCCCCCGTGTGGGTCCTCCGGTGGGTGACGAGGAACTGCTTCCTGCTGAAGCTCCTGCCACAGTCGGGGCAGATGTAGGGCTTCTCTCCCGTGTGGGTCCTCTCGTGCTTGATCAGGTCTGACTTGGAGATGAAGCCCTTGCCGCAGTGCGAGCAGATGTAGGGCTTTTCTCCCGTGTGGATCCTCTCGTGCTTGATGATGTACGACTTGCGGCTGAAGCTCTTGCCGCAGTAGGAGCAGGAGTAGGGCCTCTCCCCAGTGTGCGAGCGCTGGTGCTCGATCAGCTCTGACCGCCACACAAAGCCCTTCCCACATTCTGGGCACTTCTTCAGGCGCTCGTCTTGGATCCGCGGCTGGAGAGACACTCCTCCCTTGGCCGGCTGATAGCCCTGCGGCCCGCAAACCAGTTTGTCCCTCTTGTTCTCTGGGTGGCTTCCTGGCAGACTCTCAGAGGCTTCCCCTAGATCAGGACTGTTCCACTCAGCAATCCCCAAAAGCATCTCGTGAGGCCTCGGATCAGCAGAATGGTCTGTGTTGTCCTCCCTGCACGCTCTCTCGGAACCTGCCGGAAAGGAGGAAATCATAACATAAGTCATTCCCTGATTGGGGGGGGGGCAGGAAAATCTCAAGTAAGCTGCCTGTTGAGGCATCTGACTGGCTACTGTGAGGTAAAAAGTAAAGGTAAAGGCAAAAGGTAAAGGACCCCTGGACGGTTAAAGGCCAGTCAAAGGTGACTATGAGGTTTGGTGCTCATCTCGCTTTCAGCCTGAGGGAGCCGGCGTTTGTCCACATACAGCTTTCTGGGTCATGTGGCCAGCAGGACTAAACTGTTTCTGGCACAATGGGACACCGTGACGGAAACCAGAACGCATGGAAACGCCGTTTACCTTCCCGCCGCAGCGCTACCTATTCATCTACTTGCACTGGTGTGCTTTTGAACTGCTAGGTTGGCAGGAGTTGGGACAGAGCAATGGGAGCTCACCCCATTGTGGGGATTCAAACTGGGGTATTTCTGGGTTATTGTTTCTGTTTTGATTTTATATACTGTGATCTTTTTATGTGAACCACCCTGAGACCTCTGGGAATAGGGCAGTTGTTGTTGTTTAGTCATGTCCGACTCTTCATGACCCCATGGACCAGAGCACGCCAGGCACTCCTGTCTCGCACTGCCTCCCGCAGTTTGGTCAAACTCATGTTTGTAGCTTCAAGAACACTGTCCATGTGTTATAGGGCAGTATATAAATTCCATGTGTTATAGGGCAGTATATAAATTCCATGTGTTATAGGGCAGTATATAAATTCCATGTGTTATAGGGGAGTATATAAATTCCATGTGTTATAGGGGAGTATATAAATTCAATTATTAACAACAACAACACATACAGATAAGTAAAATGAGAGAGCACTGCAAGGCTGTATAATTTAGAATTGCTCAATCAAGGCAACATCTCACTCATACCACCACTGCCTGACACTCACACTCAAAACAGCATAGAAAGAGGAGTCCTCACCCAACAAGGCTGCGTCTCTGTCGTCGTCATTGTCGTCCTCCTCCTGCTTCATCTCCCCTAAGACGACCCTCCGCCAGGTGTCTGAGGAAGCGTCTTCAGCGGTGGGGAAATGAGCAGCCTCCTCTTTGAATGGGCCCAACATCTGAAAAAAGAGCACAGGATGTTGAAAGGAGACGAGGCAAGGATGAGGCTGGTTGCTGGTGAGTTCAAGGGGCTGGTTTGAGTGAGCCCTAGAAAGCTTGGGATCTGGATACCTGAGAAATCATCTCTCCCTTTAGAGACCCAACCGGTCACTGCACCACCTGCAGATACAATCTTATTGTATTTATTTGTTGCATTTAATTCCCCCTGTTTTCCTCAAACTGATAGATCTGGCTTTGTCATGGTGTTCCATTGCACCAGAAGCGGCTTAGTCATGCTGGCCGCATGACCCGGAAAGCTGTCTGTGGACAAACGCCGTCTCCCTCCGCCTGAAGCGAGATGAGCGCCACAACTCCACAGTCATCTTTGACTAGACTTAACCACTTAACCATCCAGGGGTCCTTTACCTTTTACCTTAGAATTGGAAGGGACCCAAAGGTTCATCTAGTCCAACCCCCTGCAAGGCAGGAATTCGTGCCCTGGGTGGGCACGAACCACCAACCTTCTGGTTAACAGTCACATGCGTTGACCCACTGTGCCAGAGGAGGAGGAGGGTGCCTGTGGAATACTTACAAGCAGGACCCAAGCACAGGAGCCCTCTCCCCCACTGTGGACAGTGACACGGAAACTACAATTAATCCAGAATGCTGCAGCTAGACTGGTGACTGTGAGCAATACCATATCACACCAGTCATGAAAGACCTGCATTGGCTCCCAGTAAGTTTCTGAGCATAATTCAAAGTGTTGGTGCTGACCTTAAAAACCCCAAGCGGCCTCGGCCCAGTATACCTGAAGGACCGTCTCCACCCCCATCATTCTGCCCAGACACTGAGGTCCAGCACTGAGGGCCTTCTAGCAGTTCCCTCACTGTGAGAAGCAATGTTACAGGGAACCAGGCAGAGGGTCTTCTTGGTAGTGGCTCCCGCCCTGTGGAACACCCTCCCATCAGACGCCAAAGTAATAAGCAACTATCTGACTTTTAGAAGACATCTGAAGGCAGCCCTGTTGAGGGAAGTTTTTAATGTTTGATGTTTTATTGTGTTCTTAATATTCTGTTGGGAGCCGCCCAGAGTGGCTGGGGAAACTCAGCCAGATGGGTGCCCTATACCGTACTTTTCTGTGTATAAGACTAGGGTTTTGGTTTTTTTTACTAAAAATAATGTTTAAAAAGGAGGGGTAGTCTTATACACGGGGGAATCTCCCCCCGTTTTTGAGTCCCCCAAAATAGTCTTATAGACGGGGGCGTGTTATACATGGAAAAATACGGTAAATAATAATAATAATTATTATTATTCAGAAGTGTTACCACTTCCAACTGTGGAGAAAGAGCAGGACCACCATGCTAGTAGCCATTGATGGGCCACTTCATGAATTAGTGCAAGACAGTGTACTTCTGAGTATCAGCTGCTGGAGGCTTCAGGAGGGGAGAAATGCTGTCGCAAGCAGGTCTTCCTTGGGGGCTTCCCATCGGAACATCTGTTTGGCCACTGTGGGAAACAAGATGTTGGGCTAGACCAGACATAGGCAACCTTGGCTCTCCAGATGTTTTGGAACTACAACTCCCATGATCCCTGACCACTGGCCCTGTTAGCTAGGGATCATGGGAGTTGTAGTTCCAAAACATCTGGAGAGCCAAGGTTGCCTATGCCTGGGCTAGACGGAGCCCCTTTGGCCTGACCTCTTCCTGGGTCCTTCCTAACATCCTCACCAGCTCTTCCTGCCTCTCGTCCTCTTGCTGCCGCAGCAGGAAGTCCTCCACCAGGGCCACCGCCTGGGAACAGTTCTCTGGCTCCACGTCCCTGATCCAGTTCTGCACCTCCGGTGGCAGGACAGCCAGGAACTGCTCCAGCACCACCAGCTCTAGGATCTGCTCCTTGGTGTGCCTCTCAGGCTTAAGCCACAGGTTGCACAGCTCCCAGAGCTGGTTGCACACCTCCCTCGGTCCTTCGTTCTCCTGGTAGCCGAACTGCCGGAAGTGCTGTCGCTGTGCCTCTGAGCTGGCTGGCTCTTCCTCCAGGACCTCCTCCTTCACCTTCAAGCAGCTGACTTTGTCGCTGCCCCACAAGCCGCTCTCTGTCAGCTGGGTTTCTTTACAGAGGTCCGGCAGGAGGCGGGCCATCCTCTCGCTCCCCTCAGAGATGCTGACCGGGGCGACGGCTGTGCTGTTGAAGGGAGAAAATAAAAATTGGAGCTGGAAATCTTCCTTGGCCAAAGGCTACCCGCTAGAGTAGGGGGAGCCTTGCATTAAGGCACCAGCCTGGTAGCCACAGAGTCATAGAATCATGGAATTCTGGAGTCGAAAGGGACCCAGAGGGTCATCCAGTCCAACCTGCTGCCATGCAGGAATATTTTTCCTGAACCCACGACCCTGAGATCAAGAGTCACATGCTCTGTTGACTGAGCTATCTATCGGGCAGTGTGGAGGAGTTGTGGAAGTTTCTGCCTGAACTCTATGGAACACAAATTGGAGTAGGATCAAGAGATGAGAAATAAAAGCAAAGAAATAAAAGAAGCAATAAAAATATAACTAAAAATCATCTGGACGTCTAGCATGGGGCATTACATTTGCTACAAAAGGCAGAAAAATAATCGAGGTTTGTCCTCCATCAGCAATATTCAAGTAGTCCATTGGGCGGAAGGGGGGTGGGAAGTTTGGAAACCACTGGTGTAATAAACAGACTATAGTATGTCTACAGGAAAGATGCTCTTTATTTTAAAGAACGTGAGGTACCCTGTTTCTCATATTTTAAGACATACCCATAAAATAAGCCATAGCAGGATTTTTAAGCATTCAAGGAATATAAGCCATACCCCGAAAATAAGACATAGTGATAGGCGTAGCAGCAATGCCGGCCGCGGCAGGAGGAGGAGGAAAAAAATAAGACATGCCTTGAAAATAAGCCATAGTGTGTTTTTTTGAGAGAAAAATAAATATAAGACGTGTCTTATAATATGAGAAACACGGTAGCGTTCAAAGGCATGATACCCTGAGAGAGGATCCAGATTGCCACCCCCTCATTTGCACAAAGACTTACTCTCTGCTCCACTTGAAGTGTGCATTATAAAAATAAAAATAAAAATAATAAATCGAAGGGCTCATTTTTCTGCCGCTCTCCCCTACCTGGCAGGCAGAAATCCAACCAAAGATGTTTCCCCAGCCTTCCCTCTCCTCCCCAGCCCCATGGCAGGGAAAAGCGTCCCCAGTTGCACTTCTGCCATGGAGCCCATTCGAGGCCCAGCACACACTCCCTTCCCCTCCGCCCTCCCCACTTGCCTGATTCTTTCGCAGCCACCGGAAAAGTCCTTCCGAGCCCTGATTATCTGCGCGTGGGAAAATTCAAAGGCCACTTTCCCACGGGGAAGCGGAACAGGAAGTGGCATTTGATTGTTTTTGTTCTCTCCCATTTCGTGCCGCAGAGAAGCTTCCGGTCTCTCTAGGAGGCGGGATTCCCTCACCTTAACCCTTTGCCGAGCAAAAGAGTCGTAATGCAGATTGTGACAAAGGTCGCTGGCATGGGGGTACATCAGATGTTGCTGAACTACAACTCCCATCGCCCCTGGCTGGGGATGGCGAGAGTTGCACTCTGTTAACGTCTGGAGGACAGGACATTTGGGACTAACCCTGGGTTGGGAAACCTGTGGACATTGCTGGACTCAGATTGCGTACATAGCATACATTTTGAGTACATCTTCTTCCCCACCAAACGGTGGCTGGGGAAACCCAGCCAGATAGGTATAAATAATAAAATGATAATGATGATGATGATGAATTATTGGAGATGTAATTTTCTATGGGTCCTGGGAATTGTAGCTCTTTGTGGGGTAAACTGCAGTTCCCAGAATTGGGGCATGTGTGTGCTTTAAATATACAGTTGATTCCCATCAACCCCAGCCAGGATGACCAACAGATGGCATGAAAGGGGAGGAGGAGAAGTTAGCTTTGCACAGCTGCAGTCTCCAATTGCTTGGGGAAAACCCTGGAGAGGAGGGGACCTTCAGTCTCAGCAAGGGGGACACACCTGCCGGAGATCAGTTCCTGTGCTTATTAGGCCTGACACTCCTGTGTCGATCGTGTTTTTGCTAACTCCAACTTGCTGGGCATGTGTACATAGCACCTTCCAGGGTCTAGCTGCTTTCCCAAGGAGGCTAGTGCATGGTGTTTTAAAAACAACAACCAGTAAACAAATTTCAGTACAAAACCATCATGTATTTAATGCAAAAGTTCAGAAACCCCATAAAAACCCCAGTCAAGCCCTGCTTTTGGCAGTGATCAATGCTGCTCTGGAACTTCAGAGTAGAACCAAGCACAGTGGAGCACAGTCAACAATCAATAACACATTGAGGGCCACAGCTTCCCCTTGCCCCCGTAAGACAGGAACGTCCTAAGTTCACAGCAGAGGCGGCCGGGCCAGCCCATCTCCCTCAGGTGGATTCTCTGATGTCCTGTAAGGTTCCGCCGCTCCCTGAAACTTCCCCTACTCCCGGAGGAGGCCCTGCCTTCTCCGCCAAGTGGGTCATCTGATGCTTGGAGAAACTCGACCTGTTGCTGAAGCTGCTCCGGCACTCCAGGCAGGCATAGGACTTGTTGCCTGTGTGGATCTTCTCGTGGGCCGTCAAGCTGGAGTGGTGCTTGAAGCTCTTCCCGCACTCGGAGCACACGTACGGCTTCTCGCCCGTGTGGACCCTCTGGTGGTTCTTCAGGTCGATGCACTGGGCGAAGCGCCTCCCGCACTCAGAGCACTGGTACGGCCTTTCGCCCGTGTGGGTCCTCTGGTGCCGTGCCAGGACGGGCCTGGTGCTGTAACACTTCCCGCAAACCGGGCACCTGTATAGCTTCTCCCTTGGAGGTTTTGTTTCCTGTGGCACGAGGAACGACTTCCACCGGTAAGTCGTCCCAGAATTGGTCCACACCTCTTCTCTTTCATCTATGAGGAGGCTTCCAGAGGCCTCACCTTTCTGCTCTACTCTTCCCAAAGATTCCTCTCGTGTTCCCGGGTGCTTGGAATGGAGGAGTGGATCTTCAGCCTCACCAAACATTCTTTTATCACACAAAGAGGATGGGGAGAGACAATCCCGGCTCCAAGCTTCTTCTGCAGAAGGGAGAAGAGCAGATTGCACCTTACTTGTCTGGGGGAAAAGTTTAAAAGGAAAGCTATCTCTGCCTCAGAAACATTCCCCACCCCCCAAAAAGTATCCAGCTTCCTCCGCTGTTCCAGCGGTGGAACAAGATTGGAAGAAATTTAAAATTTATTTAGAAAAGAATTATAAGATTAGAAATATTTGATAAAGGAAGTGGAAGTATAAGGAGGTTGTAGAAGCTAATTTGATATATGTAGGATGATTTAAGATAAGTGATGATTAGTTAATGTGATTTCAAGATCCAATTTATATTATGAATTTTTGGAATTTGCCTGGGATAATGGATAGAGAATAAAATTTAGAATGAGTGATTTAGAAGAAGAATATTGATAAGATTTAGAAGTGCTAAATTAGTTATAAAGAGAAACGTAGAAGGGAGGACAGGAGGAAGTCTATAGAGACAAAGAATTGCATTTGAACAAAATAGTATTATATAAAGTTAAATTTTGATGTTGTTAGTGTTCAATGGTGTTTATGAATTGCTATATTTTTGCTCTCTTTTTTTCTTCTTTTTTGTTTTTATTTTTTTATTGTTGTATTTTTTTCTTTTTATTGTTACTTCTCTTTGTCTTAATATAAAATCAATAAAAAAAATTTTTTTTAAAAAAAAGTATCCAGCTTCCTTAAATATATACCTGTATACCTGAAGAAGCGTCTCCACCCCCATCGTTCAGCCCGGACACTGAGATCCAGCGCCGAGGGCCTTCTGGCGGTTCCCTCATTGCAAGAAGTGAGGTTACAGAGAACCAGACAGAGGGCCTTCTCGGTAGTGGCGCCCGCCCTGTGGAACGCCCTCCCATCAGATGTCAAGGAAATAAACAACTAAAGTATCTGACTATTATTATTATTATTATTAGCTCTTCTTCAAAAAGCTCTTGATAAGGATGACCAAATGATCAATGGGACAGATCAGCTCCCCTATGAGGAAAAGTTGCAGACTTTGGGGCGACATATGGACTTATCCCTGCTTGTTTCCCCCCGAAATGTTTTTCATGGGCACTCACTTGAAAAACAAACATTATTCTGGGATCTTCTCATTAAAGTCTTGTTGGCTTCGCAGGAGTAATCTTCTGGCTGAAGAGGCTTCTGCTTGGTCTCACTCGCCATAGAATCACCTTTTGGAAGAGAAGAACAAATATTCATAAAATGACAATGTAAAAACTTGTGAGACTGCACACACAAAAAGCACAGCCATAACTACTGGCTTCCAAAACAGGTGGCAGTGGTGGGAATGGTTAGACTAATTCGTGGAAGCAGATAGGTTTATAAGCCATGGCAGCTAAATGGAGCTTCCCTGTTCAAAGGCAGGTTATCTCCAAATGCCATAAGCACGTCAACAATATGGCCAGGGTTGTGGGCAGTGATGTCATCCAGCCAAGATGGCTCTCTACTCCTTTCTTTCCTTATATTCCAGCACCAAATGTATACTCAATTAACACCTTTCCACTCACAACAGCACCGAGAATAAAGGTTTACAGCTTCTGATACAACTCCGAAGTCTCAAGGATCTACAGCAGGCATCCCCAAACTGTGGCCCTCCAGATGTTTTGGCCTACAACTCCCATGATCCCTAGCTAACAGGACCAGTGGTCAGGGAAGATGGGAACTGTAGTCCAAAACATCTGGAGGGTTGAAGTTTGGGGATGCCTGATCTACAGAAAATGACTTGCGCTCTAATTTTGAATCCTGAGACTCACTTCTGTCAGCGGAGGGAGGAGACCAACCATGCGGCTTTTCAATACAGATCCAAAGAACAGAAAAGGCAGGAAACTCAGTTTAGGTACACAAGAATACTGGTCTCTCTACGGAGCAGAAATAAAAAATATTTCAAGACAGGTCGCTGATTTCAAAAGCCATTAATTGTGCAAAAGATCAGAGCATAAAGAATAAAAACTACTGTCACCAGACCAGCAATAAACTATATGGGAGGCTGATGGGAGCTGTAGTCTAAAACATTTAGACGGCAACAGGTTGGAAAGGCTGATACTGTACAGTGGTACCTCGGTTTACGGACGCAATTGGTTCTAGGGAGCCAGTCGCTTCCCAAGCAGTCCGTAAACGGAGCGCCTCTTCTGCGCATGCGCAAAGCGCCGATAGAGCACTTCTATGCATGCGCGAGCCGCGCAGATCGCTTCTGCGCATCCGCGCACCATGGAACCCGGATGTAAGCACTTCCGGGTCCGCAGCGTTCGCAAACCGATCGATCGCAAACCGCAGCACCACTGTATAGATATACATATTTTTTAAAAACCAACCAAGCCACCAACCCTGATATACATGTTTTCTGGCTTTATATCTATCTTGTCAGGAAAAGTGTTCAGGAAATATGATGCTCTGACTGAACTAGGAAGATTCAAGACTTCTGGCCACGTTCTTTGAAAGGCGTTACCTGAAATGCTCTCCATTTCCTTGGAGTCCTTTACACAGAGATTGTTGATGCCTTTAGGCCTGGAAATGAGGGTCAGCTTGGGAAATAAATATCCACCTTCAGAAGGGAAGACAAAAATACAAGTGGAATTAGGAAAGAAGCTACTCCTTCTGACACACTTCTCCATACCATCTTAGGTCCTAACCAGACCCCGAGATCGTCTTTTGGGGTCTTTCTTCATGTGCCTTCTCCACGAGAGATCCAGAGGGTGGCAGCATGAGAACAGGGCCTTTTCTGCAGTGGCTCCCTGTTTAGCGCCAGGCAAAAACGTTCCTCTTCAACCAGGCCTGTAGTTGATTAACATTCTGTGTCCTTTTAAATGTGTTTCGTGGGATGGAGGGATATTGGTTTATTTCGGTTTTCGTTCTTGTTTTTATTATGCATTTCGTGTTTTTTTATTTTATATTTTTATGCTGTGAAGTTCCCCGAGACCTTCGTATGAAAGGTGGTATACAAAATGAATAAATGCAGCTAAAGGGGCATAAGAATGCTTTAAATGTTGGTGAGGATGTGAACTTTGACAGGGAGCCTTTCCAAACCCTAAATGGGGATTGATCCTGGGGCCTTCTGTATGTATGCATGCATGCATGAATGAATGAATCGATTTATTTCGGTCCCTGACCAGAGTACAACATATGCAGTCGAACCTTGGATTCTGAACGCCTTGGTACTTGGACGTTTTGGATCCCAAATGCTGCAAACCTGGAAGTGAGTGTTCCAGTTGGCGAACGTTCTTTGGAACCCGAATGTCCAACGGGGCTCCTGTGGCTTCCGATTCGCTGCAGGAGCTTCCTGCAGCCAATCAGAAGCCGTGCTTTGGTTTCAGAACATTTTGGAAGTCGAACGGACTTCCAGAATGGATTCTGTTCGACTTCCAAGGTACGAGTGTACAACAACAGAGAACATACAAACATAAATAGATCAAAATTAAGCTCTATGAGATAATAAGCGATAAATAATTCAAACTGCTAAAATATATAAGTTAAAGCCTTAATTGCTAATTTAAAAGAACGAGCTCAACTCATTTTACCCCTTTTATCAAAATTTACACCCTTGCAATATTATTTGGAATTTCCCCTCAAACTCTTACGAAAATTCCTTCTGGAAGATTCCTCAAGCCCAGTGTCATATGACGTGGCTAAATTCTGCACTTTAGCTATCAAGAAACGTAAATTCCTTCTATTGAATGACACATTGCAAATCCCTTTTGTGTAATTGTTTTATTTCTGGTGTTGTTATAGCTGATTTTCTTTTGTTTGGAATTATGTTATTCTGTATTGCTGGCTTTTGCTGTAATAAAAACTGAACAGAACAGCTAATTTAATACATATTAAGACATTGGTGGTTAGATTCATTCAACGCTTGTCTCCTTAATTTTATAGCAGCAGCACAGAATTTAGCCACTTTTAAGGTAATCTCTAGTTCCCTGTCCTCTATTAAGTATTTCAAGTAATAATCACCAGTTCCGCTTGGGGTTTGCTGCATGATTGGAGCGATAAATATAGAGCACATAACCTTGTAATAGCGACAATGTTTGCAAAGCAAGTGCTCTAGCCACTGAGCTATGGCCCTTTCCTTACTCAAACTGAGAGATGGGGAAAGTAGAGCTGTGATATGCTTTCCTAGAGCCTTCCCAAGCCCTCTCAACACCATTTATTGAGCAGCAAAGGAGGGCTGCATACCCAGAGAGGCCCAGTTGATGTTGTTCTCTACCATGACATCTATATAGAGAGCTCTTTGGTCCGGATCCAAAAGGGCCCATTCTTCTTCACTGAAGTGGATCGCTACGTCCTGAAAGGTCACCAAAACCTGGAAAGGAGGCACAAGAACTTCAGAAGCGGCTTCATCCCAAGTCAGATAGTTTATCCGCCTAGTTCAGTAGTTTATAGACTGACCAACCAGAGAATCTCCAGGGTCCCAGGCAAGTAAATTGCATAGTACAGAGTCAGACCATTGGTCCATCTATTATCTATGCCAGGGGTAGTCAACAAGGTGCCCGGTTGACATTTTGCTGCACCACAAATCCCATCATCCCTGTCCATTGGCCATGCTGGCTGGGGCTGATGGGAGTTGGAGTCCAAAAACAAATCCAGAGGCCACCACAATAGCTACCCCTGCTCAATGCTAACTGGGTTTCAAGATAGGGCTCTTCCCAGGCCTAGCTGGAGAAGCCAGATTGAACCTGGGACATTCTACATGCAAAAGAGGTGCTCTACAACTGAGCTACATCCCTTCCACAAAGGACTTGACGCCTTCGCACAAGCCACATAGTTGATCCATCTAATTAACTTTATTTATTGAACTTACAGTTGTACCTTGGAAGTCGAACACCTTGCGAGTCAAACATTTTGGCTCCCAAACGCCACAAACCCGGAAGTGAGTGTTCCGGTTTGAGAACGTTCTTTGGAACCCCAATGTCCAATGCAGCTTATGCGGCTTCCGATTAGCTGCAGGAGCTTCCTGCAGCCAATCAGAAGTCGCGCCTTCGTTTCCAAACATTTTGAAAGTCGAACGGACTTCCGGAACGGATTCCGTTTGACTTCCGAGGTACCACTGTAAATACCGCCCTATACCCGGAGGTCTTAGCGCACTTCACAGAACAAAATGAAAATATAAAACCACAAAACATATAATCAAAATAAAAACAACAGTCCAATAACCCCCCAACCCCACATTTTAAAAGAGCATTGGATGTCTAATTAAGTATTTTCTACACTGATTGGCAGAGAATTCCAGGTTTTTAGGTAGGGTCCTTGCCAGCTCTATCTGAAGATGGCAGCAATTGTTTATGGGAGACTCTCAAACAAAGTACTTGTGTTATAAAATCCAACATACAGTATTCCCACTGCTCCTCTAACTGCTGCACCTCACTGTCTCTCCACAGAGCTTCTCAGGAGCAGCAGGTGGGGCTAAGGTCACCCTTCATACTGAAGCGAAGTGAAATTGGTAGGTTGTCACCCCAGAGCCAGTTGTCCCCTTGCTCACCTGAGCTGGAACCAGAGCAACTGTGGCCACACCAGCAGGAAGAGGGACTGGCCCAGATAGCGTCAGGGATGCCATCCTTCCGAACGCGGTGGTGAAAATGGGCTCGTCCCCACGGTTGAGCGCTGCTGAAAGAAACAGAAAGGAGACAGCAGGAGAGGAAGCGTTGCTACAAAAGGGAATGAGGAAGGTGGAAGAGGCAGTCTAAAATATTGCCATAAAATGGGAATGAGGACAACAGAAGAGGCAAGCTGCAGAAGTGAACCAGGATGGTGGAAGAGGCAAGCCTCTGTTTTTCTGGCTCACACAGGTATCTTAGGAACCCATGCCCTTGTTACTTTCTCCAAACATCCCCTGAGCCACACCTGGGTCACATGCCCACAATTTATTCACCTCTGACAAAGACAGCAAGGTGTCATCCTGAATGGCGATTTATAGTATTTATCCCATGTCATTTTAATATTTCAAATGCCCCTACAGATTTTTTGGCTCTCCTCTTGCCTTTGCAAAGCCTCTAAGTTTTCCAACTTTTTATAATTTAATTTTTGGTATTTTTTATTTTTATCTATTTTGAGGTAAACAGGAGACCATTGTATTTCCTATACCTTTATCTACAAGCTAGCACAATTGTTTTTTCAAAAAAGTAAATATAGTTTTTGACAGCAAATGGTTAAGTCTGATCATGTTAAGTTGGAAAATGTGCCCCGTATGTGGGGCAAGTTTTCCAGCCTACTAAAAATATAGAGGGGCAAATTTTCCAACTATAATTTAAACTATAACTTCAGCATCGCCCAGCCCTGCAAATTGCCAGGCGATAAAGGAGAGCTGTTCCCGGCTCATGTGCAGAGCGCTGTTCGATTCCCGCCCCCCGTCTCGCTCTCTCTTTAGTTCGCGAGCTGCAGATCAGCCTTGCATGGGCGGACACTTTCGGGGATGATCTCCCGCTCCCTTAAAAACAACCCTCCGCTCTGTGATCTACCCCGCCTGCCCGGTCCCCGGTCCTTTTCTCTCCCCAGGATCTACCTCCGCTTCCTTCTTCGTCCCTCGTGGCGCGGGGCAGCGGGCGCCCGTGCTCAGCGGCTTCTTGCTCCTCGCAAAGTCTCCCCGGTTTTGGCTTCCGCCTGCCCCCCGGCCCTGGCTACCCTTGGGGAAATCGAGACCACAAAGGAGCTGGAGGAAGAAGAGGAGAAGAAGCAGCAGCCACCGAAGCCCAGAGCCGCTCTGTTATGGACAAGGTTTCTGCATTGCAGGGGGTTGGACTAGATGACCACCAGGGGTCCCCTCTCAAGTCTACAGTTCTGTATCTCGCTTAAAACAGCTGCTTCAGGCTTCCGTTTCCCAGCTTCCGCCCCATCTTTGGCCATCCTGCTTCCGGAGAGGGGAGGTGGCTGGAGGAGGAGGAGGAGCGCAGGAGCTGCCTTGCCACCGACCTCTGAATGCTTTCCAAGCCGCAAGCTCAGAGCAGCGCCGCCTATCTCCTGCTTATAAGCGTGAAACTCTGGCGGGCTGCTGCCAATCAGTGTGGACAATACTGAGCTGGACCGGTATAAGGCAGCTTCCTAGGCTTCTAAGAACCAGAGCCCTAGATCTGTGATCCTCCAAGTGTCCTTATTTTCCTTCCATGCAGACTCTCTCGAAATGTGTTGGACCCTCCTTCATTGGAGGTTTTTAAACAGAGGCTGGGTGGGAATCTGTCAGGGATGCCTCAGCTGAGATACCTGTGTGACGGGGTTGGACTAGAGGACCTTCGGAGGTTCCCATTCAAAACACTATGATTCTATACAATCACTCAACTGTACTGTGCTCTGTAACGTTTGTATAGAAGGGAACTATTTATGGCAGCATATTGGAGATGTAATAAGGATAATGCTTCTTTGTTACATATGTTTATGCAATATCCTATGCTTATTAAGTTTTGGGAGAAAGTACCAGATAGTTTAAATATTATAAATATTACTTTTTTGGCGGCGGGGGACGGGGAGAAGCTAGTACTGTCAGAGGATAACATTATTTTAAATTACGTTGGATTTGACAACCTGTCAACGTAAATGGTTTTGCTGTGTCCTCACTACGGCTAAAAGACTGAGTCAGTGGAATGATAAATCTATAGCCCCCTTTATTCTGACAACTCTTGCAACATACAGACAGATAGCTTATACGGTAGACGCAGATTGTGTATGGACAAATAGAATGGCATTTGGAATACATTTATAAAAAAATACAGTGGGTTATAAATAAATGGATAGGTATTAAAATAATAATTTCACTTATATACCTCTGTATTATGGAATTATAGTGGTTGTTTCTTTTTGGTATTTTTTAATGCGCCTTTTCTCCCCCTCCCCCCCCCGGCCGCTTTATTTTGTTCAATTGAAATGTTTTAAATAAAATAGAATTAAAATAAATCAGCAGCAACATCATACTAAACGAGCACTCAAGGCAAAGCCCCATGGTGCTGATGGGAGGGCACCAAGCTTGGGGAAAACTGCATCGTGGCATCTGACGTTAGCATCCTTTCAGCTGTCACAAGACTCTGAAAATGGTTCTCCCACCCTACCGCCTTTTCCTCCTCCCGTAAATAGGGTTAAGGAGAGCGAGTCTTCGTTCCTAGAGAGGCCGCGAGAGCCTTTTCCGGCTTCGCTCAACCTTGGCTGGAGGACCCGAGAGAGCAGGGCAGCTGGTGGGAGGTGATGTCGGTGAGTGTGAAAAGCGCCCGCTTTCGGGTTCAGCAGAGCTCTTCGTCAGGCTGGAGGCTAAGCAGAGCAAGGGGCAAAGGAGAGAGGGGTGTGGAAAAGGGCTTGGCGATGTTGCGCCCACAAAGCCCGCATTTAATTGCATTAAATCCCAGTCTTCGATGGAGAGGAGACTGCAAGCTCAGTTGGGTAAGGGCGTAGTAGTTTTCTCTGCAAGTTTCAGGTTACACCGAGGGTTGCTGGGAGAAAATGTCTCCACAGCCCCAGATGGAAATCTGCAATCTCCTCCAACACTCCCTCTTAAAGCTGTTACTAAATACTATATTTAATAACGCACACTTTTTCTTGTTTGCTTAGCAGCCAGTCTCTTGGCAGCAGAAAGCGGGAAAGTTGGCCTCTATTTTTCCGATATTTAGGTTGTTGTGTCCAAATCGATGCCTTGCTATGAGGATCGTTGGAGAGGGCTTGGAATCGCTTCTAGACTGTCTCTATTTTTGAGTGTTTGGGGTATTTGGGGGAAGTCACATCTGTACGGCCAATAGAGGTTTCCCACCTGATGTTACTGGTTCAAACCACGGCAAAATCTTTACAGTGCAGAGAGAAAACAGCAAAGTCATCAATTTTCTCAACTGAAATTGAAGTTTTTTTGTGGGGGCGGGGAGGGAATACAGATGAAAACACAGACTTTCATAATTCAACAACAACAATAATCTCCTCTTAAGATTTGGAAACATGCATTGTCGCTGAATATTGATATTATTCTTTGTTTCCATTTGGCAGAAGCATTCCCCATGAAGAATATTGATTTATGATTATACCCTGCAGAGAGAGGATAATATTTTCAGGCAATGCATTGGTTTTTGGAGGGAACAAGTACTTGGAGTGCTTCTGGCTCAGCCCTGTTTTTTACTACAGTGTCTGCTGAGCCGAGAAGTGTGTCTGCCTGGGTCTCCAGCCGCAGTCTGCATTAGCAGGACTGAAGCAGAAGGGGATTCAGTGCGCCTTGAATCAGAGAAAGGAAGAGAAAAGGGCCTTTCTGTCAACATGGTCAAGATTACTAGGAAATTCTATCAAAGACGGAGTGCTCCAGACATATTATGAAAAAGGTCTTGAAATAGATGATGAGAGGATTATAATTCTAAAAGAGGTCTTGAAGAAGAGAGAGGATTATAAATTTTTGACAGAGGCCCTTAAAAAGTAAAAAAATATCTGCTTCAGATGGGAACTCCCTGAAGGGTTTTCCTTGTACTTACAAAGGCAAAAAAACAGAGGTGTGTAGATTTAGACAGAATTATATGGAAAACAGATTTGAAAGAAGGGAAATTACCAATTCAATTCCCCCGCCCCATGATATACAATCTCCCCTCCCATCATGGCAAGAGGGTCTTTCAACAGTCAAAGCTTTCCTCAAAGGATCCTGGGAACTGTAGCTTGTTAAATATCCTCAGAGTTCATAGGAGTCCCCTCCCCATCTTTTCCTCACAGGGCTATAATTCCCAGAATGGTTTAAATGATCAATGCTCCTCTTTCCTTTTCTGTACCTCGTTACTGAACAAGATCTCTGCTGCTCTGTTGCTAGGTTCTGAGTCCGCAGAAGCAAGAAAAAATGAATCTCCCCGGGACAGAGGATGCTCTTCAAGACACTTGGCAGGGATTGCTCTTCCAGGATATCAAGCAAGAGGCCGATGATGGAGCTGCCACCTTCTCAGGCAAGGATCCTCTTTGCTTGATTTGCCCTCTCATTCTATCCTGGGACCCACCCACCTCGGCACTTTGCAATTTGACCCCAAAGGATCAGTATCGACCACTTTGGGAAACTGTGCTTTAGAGATGGGGAACGATAGACATTCTGCTGTTATTCACCATGATTACTGGTCATTGCTAGATCTAATCTCCATGAATTTAGAGTCACACATACCCTGGTTTGTTTGTTTTAAAGGCAGAGATTATTTAATAATTTGGATTATGTTCAACAACCCGAGGTTTGACTGTATCAGATACAAAGGAGTAAAACTATCCTGACTGAAAACAATAGTTAAAAGTACATTGAAACACATTAAAAACACGCCTTAAGATGCAGTTTGCCCTGACGGCGGCCTAGTGGTCTGCATCGCCTGCACCTTGGTTTTCAATAGCCTGGATTAATAGGAAGGCCTTAGGATAACAAAAAGGAAGGCAGTTTAACATCTCCTGAGAGGGAATTCCGCAGTATGGGGGCTGCCACAGAAAAGGCTCTGTGCTTCTGACAGAGAATGGCCTCACCTGAGGATCTCAAAACCCAGGCAAGTTCGTATAGGGAGATATGATGTTTCAGGTGGGGCTTCCGAGCACATTTCAAAGGCAGCCCCACGTAGAGCAGGTTACAGCAGTCCAACTGGGATTCAGGCATGTAGCACCGTGGCTGTTTCCATGCAGCTGCTCCTAGTGTGTAGCCAGAGCTTGCTTGCTTGCTTCCTTTTTCTGCCCCTCGCATCTCTCTCCAAAAAAAGACGCACATTGGAATTCTGTTCTTATTCCGGCAGGTGATGAGTGGATGCGTGGGAATGAGCCAAATCAGTCTGGAAATCCTGCAGAAGTGGAACCGCATGCGATGCTACTGAGAGGAGCGGAACAGAATTCATCTTGGAGCCCCAATCTGAGAGATGAAGCCTCTGAGAGCCAGCAGGGAAACTGCCTAGCAGAAGAGGAGGACAACTTGATTGATCACCAGGGCAGGTACGAGGAACTGGAGGACAGAATATTCCAGCAGGGTCTCCCCGAGGATCAGCACGAAAAGGGACCCCTTGAGTGTGTAAAAGTCCCAAGGGAGGCATCTGATCTTCTGTCACATGGAATAATCCAAGCCAGCAGGACTACGTTCAAATGCCCAGATTGTGGCCAAAACTTTAACAGTAGATCGGTCCTCATTAAACATCAGAGGATCCACACGGGAGAGAAGCCTTTCAAATGCTCCGTTTGTGGGAAGGGCTTCCGCCAACACTCTCACCTTGTTAACCACGAGAGAATCCACACTGGAGAGAAACCGTACAGCTGTCCCAGCTGCGGGAAAAGCTTTGGTGACCCCTCGCACCTCATCAGGCACAAGAGGACCCACATGAGAGAGAGGCCATACAAGTGCTTGGTGTGTGGAAAGAGTTTCTGCACAGGGAACGAGCTTCTCATGCACGAGAGAATCCACACGAGCGAGAAACCGTGCCAGTGCACTGCCTGTGGGCAAAGCTTCACCAGGATGTCGGTCCTCATTAGCCACCAGAGGATGCATACGGGGGAGAAGCCACACAAATGCTCCGAGTGCGAGAAGTGCTTCCAATACAATTCGCAGCTCGCAAAACACCAGAGAATCCACACAGGAGAGAAGCCCTACAAATGCTCCGAGTGCGGGAAGTGCTTCCGACAGCATTCCCAGCTCATGAACCACCAGGGAATCCACACAGGCGAGAAGCCCTACAAATGCTCCGAGTGCGGGAAGTGCTTCCGGCAGCAGTCGCAACTTGTGAAACACCAGAGAATCCACACGGGAGAGAAGCCCTACAAGTGTGCAGAGTGCGGAAAATGCTTCCGACAGCACTCTCAGCTCGGGAGCCACCAGAGAATCCACACAGGGGAGAGGCCATATGCGTGTTCAGATTGTGGGAGGGCCTTCAGCGACCCGTCTCACCTCAACAGACACAAAAGAACCCATACTGGAGAGAAACCTTGTGAGTGCTCTGTTTGCGGGAAGAGCTTTAGCACCAGTGCCTATCTTACTACTCACATGAGAATCCACACAGGAGAGAAACCGTATCAGTGCTCAGAGTGTGGGAAAAGCTTCAACCACAATTCAGGTCTCCTTGCCCATGAGAGAATCCACAGGGGAGAGAAGCCATATAAATGCCCAGAATGTGGCCAGAGCTTTAGCAGCAGATCAGTCCTCATTAAACATCAGAGAATCCACACAGGAGAGAAACCTTTCAAATGCTCCATTTGTGGGAAGGACTTCCGCCAGCACTCGCAGCTCATGAACCATGAGAGAACCCACACGGGGGAGAAACCCTTTAGCTGCCCCGACTGTGGGAAAAGCTTTGGAGACCCCTCGCACCTGATCAGGCACAAGAGGACCCACACACGAGACAGGCCGTACAAATGCCTGGCCTGTGGGAAGAGCTTCTGCACAGGGAACGAGCTACTCGTGCACGAAAGGACCCACACAAGCGACAGGCCGTGTCGGTGCTCGGAATGTGGGAAATGCTTCCGGAGGAGGTCGGCCCTTATTAGTCACCAGAGAATCCACACGGGAGAGAAGCCGTACAAATGCTCCGAGTGCGGGAAATGCTTCCGAGAGCGCTCACCGCTTGTGAAACATCAGAGAATCCACACAGGGGAGAAACCGTACACGTGTTTGGAGTGTGGGAAGTGCTTCCGTCAGCTCTCGCAGCTTGTGAACCACCGGAGAATCCACACAGGGGAGAGGCCGTTTGTGTGTCCCGAATGTGGGCGGAACTTCAGTGACCCCTCACACCTCTTCAGGCACAAGAAAATCCACGTAGCACGAGAAACCCTGTAAAGGTTTGCATCATCTACCTTCTTACTCATCTGAGAATCCAAATCATTGAGTTAGGAGAGAAACCGTATCAGCAATCAAGAGTGCTTCAACCATGTTTATGGCTCCACAGCAGAGAGAAACTGTACAAAGGAACAGATTGCAGGAAAAGCTTCCATGGTGATCATCACACACAGGAAAGCAAAAACGGTGCAGAAACAAGATTACGGTGGAAGGGTTTTTTTAGCCAGGCTGAGCTAGTTTCTCACCAGAGCAGGATTGGTCTCAAAACTGTCCACCTCCAGCAAACACTTAAAAGGGCTGAAACTTACTTAAACCCCCAGCAACAAACATGAGGCCCACCAATCATAAGGTGCAAGGGCAGAGCTAGTCGCAAAATGGTGGCAGATCTGAGATGAACTTCAGCACAATCAGCTGCAAATCACTGCTCCCTGATCTCAGTTTCTAAATCCTTTGCCTTAGCCATTTCCTTGTAACACAGGCTTCCACAGTTAGCTTTCCTCAAGCTGTGAGCAGTATCATGGAAGTATCATGTTAGCTTCATTTTAGGCAGAATTTTGCTCTAAGTGGAGAAGTCAAATTATTTTATGTTTCCTTTCTCTCCATGCACCTATCACAAGTAATTTTATTCATCTCCTGCTATTTCTTCTCCTTTCCTCCTTTCACCGTTCCCTATGCCCACCCCAAGCTGCCAGTTTCTTTCATTCCTCCTGTTAACAGCTATCTTCCTTTTATCCTTTCATTGCTATTCTCAGGTGTGTGTGGATTTCTTAGGGGGAGGGCGAAATATTATTATTGTTATTTGAAATATTAACCTTTGAATATCTGATTTCCCTCAATATTTCCTCTGGCCCTTTCCCTCCAGAGGAAGGAGATCTTCATTTCTTCCTGCTCCTCTTTTCTGTCTCCCAGGAAACTTGACCCGGTGTGCAATAAAATTATATGGTGCTGACATTGGTCCAACAGTTTGGGAACCAGGCAGGCGAGTGAGGAGAAAGCACTGGACAGGTGATGGCGCTGAGCCTCACCTGAGACTGGATTGAGATTCCTGGCCTGCTGTTTTAAGAAATACTATTTAGCAGAACCCATAGGCAAAAGAAGCCTTACAGACTCTTTCGAGTTTAATGAACACCTGTTTACACACAGAGCATAAGAAGAACCTGCTGGATCAAGCCAGTGGCCCCTCTAGTCCAGCATCCTGTTCTCACAGTGGCCAACCAAATGTCTGGCTAGCAGGACTGATAAAACTGTCCCCAAATCTGGGTGGCACTGTGGTCTAAACCACTGAGCCTCTTGAACTTGCCTATCCTAAGGTTGGTAGTTTGAATCCCCGTGATGGGGTGAGCTCCCGTTACTCTGCCCCAGCTCCTGCCAACCTAGCAGTTTGAAAGCACACCAGCGCGAGTAGATACATAGGTACCACTGTGGTGGGAAGGTATACGGTGCTTCCGTGTGCTCTGGCACTCGTCACGGTGTCCCATTGCGCCAGAAGCTGTTTAGCTATGCTGGCCATATGACCTGGAAAGCAGTCTGTGCACAAATGCCGGCTCTCTTGGCCTGAAAGCGGAAATGAGTGCTTGCACCCAAAGTTGGATTCGACTGGACTTAACCAGAGGTCCTTTACCTTTACCCCAAATCAGCCATAAATATACTGTATAAGCTAAAAAGGTGTGGATTTTGGACTATTGCAGAATGGTAGGGTGTGTGAAAGTAAGTAAATGCTGAGACTGTTGTGGATCAAAATTTTAATACCATGGGGTTGGAAATACAGGTGAAACTCAGAAAATTAGAATATCGTTGAAAAGTGCATTTATTTCAGTAATGCAACTTATTATTTTTTCTTTTTCTTTTTACAAATGATTTCTTTTGGAAATTCCACAGTAATAAAACAAATAGTTACAATAATACAAAAATAAACATCGCTATTACATTTCATTAATTACATTCCATTTATAAATGACCCGCCTAACGACAAATAATTACAACAAATAAAGGCTTGACATATCTTGCTTTGCATGTCATGCATCTATCTCATATATTGGTTTCACCTTTCAAGTTGCGTTACTGAAATAAATGCACTTTTCGACAATAATCTAATTTTCCGAGTTTCGCCTGTATATTAAAATTTTGATCCACAGCAGTCTCAGTATCGACTTACTGGTGCTGATACGTTTGTTCAGGGTGGTCACGCAGTATGAATACAGCAGCCACACAATCCCTGCTGGGTTGTAGAGCTCTTCCTCCAACAAGGATGAGCCTGACAGGCTGGATCAGACAGGAGGCCCAGCCAGCATCCTGCTTTCCTAGTGGCCAAACAGATGCCCCAAAAGGAACCCCAAAAGCAGGACCTCCATGTAATAGCATTTTGCCCACTTGTGATTCCCAGCAGCTATTATCCAGAGGTAAACTACCTCTGGCAGTGGAGGTCGAACTTAGCCAGCTTTATGCCCCATGAATTTGATTTAAATCCTTTAAAGCCATTGCATCCTGCAGGAGCGAGTTCCATAATTAAACTCTGTGCTTGCCTGGAATCTTCCAACATCCTGCTTTGCTGGATGTCCCAGAGTTATTAAAATGTGTTCTGAGCATGTAAGAACAGCTGGATCAGGCCAAGGAGCCCATCTGGTCCAGCTTCCTTAATTCCTCCAAACATCCAGCCAGAGTCCTTTGGGTGGGCCATAGCAGAACATAAAGACCACATCCCTCCCATGCAACTGATACCCAGAGGTAGACTGGCCCTAGAGATGGAGTCTCCATTCGGCTGCCACGGCTAATAGCCTTTGCTTAGGGTTGCCAAAAGCTGTTGAGCTTTTTTTAGACACCCCCCCCCCAATTCAGGACAAAGCGCCGCATTTCAGAAATTCACCCCGGACATCAATTCCACCTTTGAAATGTAAAATCCCAGTAATGTCCAGGAAAATCAGGATGTATAGGATCAGGATGCCTTATGTTTGAAAAGCATTCTCCCACACATAAGTTATGTGACTGCCACCTTTATTCTAGATTCTTTTTTTACAATTTTTTAACCAGTGTGGGTAGAGAGACCCCTGTAAGCTCATGTCAGATTGGAGAAGTGTTCCTTTCCCAGTCATGAGAGCACTGTGTTGGTGGTTCAGGAGGGAGAGACTTCAGAGTGTGGTCCATGTTGAATTAGTCCATATTTCTGAAGCTATGTATAAACCATGGAGAAATAAATATTTGCAGGAGGGGAATTCACTTTCAGGTGCTCAAAATTCTTCTAGAACTTTTGGGGGGAGTTTTGCTACCTGAATAAATTATCACCTTGCTTGGCATAACCTAGTCTGCAGTTTATTTCTATTTTGCAAAAAGATATGGTAAGTTATGGGGAGAAGGAAGGAGCTATGCAGGGCCCTGCGGCTAGATTCCAGCCCTGGGACCTCTGATGGACTCTTACTGGGTTCTGTGATTTCAGCAAGCATCACTCACATTGTATTTCAAGCACTTCTGAATCCACAAGGACTAGAAATTTGCTTTTTAAAAAACTGAGTTCCTTAGGAGACTTGAGTTGTGTCTTTCCTCATATTCTCTTTTTGGTGTGCCTACATTCACAGCCTGTCCAGAACTGTACTTATGGTTTAACACACCATTTATTTATTTTTTGAAAGAGCAGCTGCCAGTTTCGTAAGCTTTATTCCAGCCTTCCAGCTCCTACCCAATTATATAATTCTTGATTTGTTTTCCAGCATTTTCTGTACTGTCATTGAAGCTGCAGGCAAAGTTCGCAGTTCATCTAAAATAGGGTTTCTCAAACTTGGGTCTCTCTCCAGCTGTTTTTGGACTATAACTCCTATCATCTCTAGCTAGCAGAACCAGTAGTCAAGGATGATGGAAATTGTAGTCCAAAAAAATAGCTGGAGACTCAAGTTTGGGAAACCCTGATTCTTGGCAATCCCCCCCCCCAAAAAAAAGTATTCAGCAGTTTACATGCTGCTGTGCTGAAGTATAAAATATACTAACACTAAGAAAACATTGGCACACACAGAGTGGAATTTGAATTGTTTATTTTCCCCAACAATTGCAATCTGTAAGCTTAAAGGCCCAAAGGGTTGGATTTCTGAAATAATGCCATGGGCCTCCGGTTGTGACCTGACAGAAGATGGTCCGATGAACTAGAAATCACCCAAGATATTTGAACTAATTCATTAAACACTGTTCAACCAATGCACTTAACCTTGGCACATGAGAAGATGCCTGTTTTACAGCTGGGGTTTATTTTTTAACCCCTAAGGTATGAGCAATATCTACAACAGCCAAGGGCCACCTGCTAGGACTGGACTACATCCCTAGCCACTAGACATGCATATTATTATTATTTGGGGGGAGGGGTCAGAATTAGGGCAGACTAAACCCGTCTTCTTTCCCCAGCCCCTCCGCCACACACAATCGGTGTTTTGTGGGGTCAAGAAACGTCTCTTTCCCACAGACGTCTCTCCCAAAGCTTCCGGGTCTCTGGTTTCAACTTTTGAGCTTCTTCTTCAAGGGACCTGCTTGTCTCTTTGCCCTTTTGGTGCCTGTTTGCAAATCCACCTCCATGGGATCCCCTCTCTCTCCCTCCGCGACACTTTTATCCACCGATGGCTCTGCCACCTTTCGGTCGCGGCTCCTTCCCTTGGCTGCTGGATTTTTCTCCGGGAAAAGCCCAGGCGGGTACAAGTCGCTCATGCTGTCGTCCGTTCCGCTGCTCTCGCTGCTGGACGGATGCTCCCAGGATCCCTTCCGATCGGACTGCCGGTGGATCCCTGCCGGTGGATCATCCCGGGGACGGGGCTTCCGGAGCAAGCACGCGGGGACGTACTTCGTGCCCTCCTTCTCGCATTCTTCATACCTTCTCAGCGCCTTCTGATAGCGCCGGCCTTGCACGTGGCGGAGGACGTGCGCCGGGATCCTGTTGATGTGGCGTAGGGTGAGCTTGCAGAAGAGCTGCGCGGGGTTTTTAGTGCTGGGCACGATGTGCGGCCCATACTCGCCGTAGTCCAGCGCCCCGGCCGCCTGGACCAGCCGCGAGTACTTCTTGCCATTCGTGTAGGCCTGGAGCTCCGGCAACCGGCAGGGCAACTCGTGGCCGGTCAGGGCGCAGCGGACTTTGTCCCCCGCAGGCAGGAGGCGCAGCGCAGGATGCTCCCGCAAGAAGCTCCGCACCGCGTCTGCCGGACCATCGCGCGCCGCCTCGCACATGGCCGCTGTGGGTGGGGCTACGGTGGCCGCGAGGGAAATAAGGAGCGGCAACAGCCAATCAGGTCCGCCCTGGCTGCCGCTCCTAGAGACGTGGGAAACGATCGCAGACCTGGCACTCATAAACAGTTCCGGCTCCCTGCCCTCACCTCCCCCATATGCGGGGCGAAAAGCGAGGTGAAGAGCTGGTTTCTTAATAATGATGATGACGATAACAATAATAATGGTGGTGATGATGTTTGGGTGAAGACTCCATACAGGAATCTTGGAGAAAGATTATAGGCGTATAGGCGGCGAAGGGGTTCCCTGTGTGTTTTGTTTATTGTTATTGATTAAATTTGTATGCTGCCCTATAGGTACTGTACCTGCAGGTCTCAGGGTAATTCACAATCTAAAATCACAATATAAAAACAAAAAATACATAATATAAATAATAATAATAATAATAATCCAATAACCCACCCACCCCATTTTGTGGCAGAAGCACCTCCTCAACCCTTTGTGTTTTAACTTTTTGCCTGGGTGGGATGTTCTAATTTTATTTTTTTTTAAAGAAATTTCTTCTAGATTTTTTTTTAATGCTGGTTTTTATATATGTGTGTTTTTGCTTAAAATATTTAAGTCTCTTTGAACTGCTGGGTCAAAAAACGGCTAATAATTTTAATAAGTAATAAGAGGGACTGATAGTTAAACCCCTCTAAAAAATCATAGATCTGTGAGAATGATAGAGATCACCCAACAAGCACCATTAACAAACAACAGGTTCCCAATATTCTTTAAACCAGGGGTCAGCAAACTTTTCCAGCAGTTTGTGCTCAGACCTTGTGGGGACCGGACTATATTGGGGTGGGGGTGAACGAATTCCTATGCCCCACAAATAACCCAGAGATGCATTTTAAATTAAAGGACATATTCTACTCATGTAAAAACACAGATTCCCAGACCATCCGATGGCTGGATTGAGAAGGCGATTGGACTGCATCCGACCCCCAGGCCTTAGGTTGCCTACCCCTGCTTTAAACAGTCCCGTGACTAAAAATGAAAGTAGCAACCCACCGCCGTTATGTTGCCCAATTGAGCATTTGAAGAGCATTTGCTTCCTTTCAATCCGGTATTCAGCGTAGCAGACAGGTAAATGTGTGACTCTGGTGTATCAAAATACACTGCCTACGACGCACGTGCTTTAAAATGGGTCTGGGACTCAGTGAAATAAAATTCCTAATTGGCTGAATATCAGAAATCAAAGGCTTTGTTTCCAGAAATGTGAGGCATGGATAACAGTAGTAAATAATATTCAATGATTTCCCGGGGCTGGAAATGTCTTCCTATATACATAAAAACGTAAGGCTGTCGTTACACTTCAGTTCATGTGACTACTTCTCAGGGGACAAGCTATCTCCAACATACAACAGCATGGCAGGCAGCTGAACGAACAAGCAGCGCAGATGGCAGGCAGCTGTTTAAAGGAGAGTGAGAGGTGTGCTATGTTGAACACAGCTGCAGCCACCTTTAACAGCCAGGGAGGTGCTTCAGAGATCCATAGAATCCTATATAATAATATGCAAGTGTTTCTGCGTCCAGTCCCTGTGTCCGCACTACTGCGCATGTGCCCCACGGACACAGGGATTGGACGCAGAGACTGGACACACACACACCCCCACCTACCGTTTCCCTGCGGCCGCCAACCGCCGCTCCTGGCCGGACTGAGCGTTGGTGGCGGGGGGGGGGGAGCGCGCGCAAGCGCTTCTCCAAACCCCGGGATGTCTCCTTCCTGTCGGCGGCTGGGGGAGAGGAAGGAAGGAGGAGAAAGGGCTGCTTTCCCCTCCTTCGTTCCTGCCCCCCTGCCGCCGACAGGAAGGACAGGTCCCGGGGTTCGGAGAAGCGCTGCGCTAGCGCTTCTCTGAACCCCGGGATGTTCTAGCGCCCGTTTACTTAACGGGCTGAATTACACTAGTTGCATATAAAATTGTAGAGCTGGAAGGGACCCCATGAGTCATCTAGTCCAACCCCCCTGCATTGCAGGAATCTCAACTAAATCCATGACAGATGGCCATCCAACCTCTGCTTTAAAAACTTCAAGGAAGTCCACCACCTCCCAAGGTAGACTGTTCCCCTGTCAAACAACGCTTACTGTCAGGGAGTTCTTCCTGATGTTAGCCAGAATCTCCTTTCTTGTAACTTGAAGCCATTGCTTCAGATTTTACCCTCCGAATGCAGGAGAAAACAAACTTGTTCCCTCTTCCATGTGAGAGCCCTTGAGGTATTTGAAGATGGCTATCATATTTCCTCTCAGTCTCGTCTTATCCAATCTAAACATACCCAACTTCCTCAACTGTTCTTAATTAAGGCTTGATTTCCACCTAGAGCTCCTGAAGGAGTTTTAAACTCCAAAACCCATAGAGCAAGCTACAATGAAGAATTTTGCTTCAATGAACACCAGAGCTTGCCCCCCCCTTCCCACTTTTTTTTTGTCCTGTCGTTTTAAGGTGTTCTGCCCCAGCCCCCATTCTGCTGCATACTCAAATCTTAGAGGGGCAAAACAAGATGTAATATGCATCCCTTTTAAAACAAGATATTTTTATTTTTAATTTCCAGATTTCCTTAGTTTCAGAAGCTGCAGTCTTTGCCTATACAGTGGTACCTCGGGTTACAAACGCTTCGGGTTACAAACGCTTCAGCTTACAGACTCTGCTAACCCGGAAGTAGTACCTCGGATTGAGAACTTTACCTCAGGATGAGAACGGAAATCGCGCACCGGCAGCAAAATGGTACCTCAGGTTAAGAACAGTTTCAGGTTAAGAACGGACCTCCAGAACGAATTAAGTTCTTAACCCGAGGTACCACTGTAGATACCAGGCTACTTTGTAACTGAACCAGCAGACATTCAAACTGAGGCACTTTTGCACCAAGGCCACCTTCACACAATCCATTTATAACGCACTTTCAAAAATCATGGCTTCCCTCCAAAGACTTCTGGGAGTTGCAGTTTGCTAAGGGTGCTGAGAGTTGATAGGAGACCCCACTATTCCCCTTCCAGTGTTACTATTCCCATAGTTGTTGTTATTATTACTATTTATTAAATTTGTACATCTGGGGGGTGGAGCAAGGGTCCCCTAACAACTCTTTAACAAACTACAGCTCCCAGAATTATTTTTGGGAAGCCATGACACTTCAAAGTGGTATCATGGCGTCTTAAAATGTGTGGCGTAAACATGGCCAAGTTCCGAAACTTAACAATTATGACGTGGGGTGGAAATGGGCTGGTAGAACTTTTGGGGGGTTTGAGGAAGGGCGAAACCAAGGATGGGGGGGGGGCTGCTGTGAGCACTCTAAATGTTGCTGAACTACAATTCGGCTAAGGGGAGTTCAAATGGATAAGCGGCCTGAGGGGATGTGGCCGGTTTATAAGAAACAGCTTCTACCCCAATACAAGAGTTTGTATTTCATTGACACAATGACCCTCTAGGTCTGTGTTGGACTCCAACTCCCCGGCCGGCATGGTCAGTGGTGAGGGAGAAAGGGCGTTATAGCCCGGCAAAAATAATTTGGGGGGGGGGAGGGAATCTGGAGGTCCACAGGTTCCCTACCCCTGCTGTTATGTGACTTCTTTCTTGGACGCCTCTTCTTTTAGAACGGTTGTTGAGCTGGAGTTTCCCTGCAACTGGGGCTGCCCCAGAGAATCTCCCCCATGTGGGTTTCTTCCTGTTTAATGAGCTGGGCTGGAGCTGGAAAGCTTTCCGAAAGCGGCTTCTCGCCTGTGTGGGTCAGTTTGTGCCGCCGGAAGGACGTCCCGTCTCTGTAGCACCTCCCGCAGTCCGAGCACTGATAGGGCTTCTCCCCCGTGTGGATCCTCCGATGCCTCCGCAAGGATGTCCGGGTGCCGAAGCATTTCGCGCACTCGGCGCATTCGTAGGGCTTCTCCCCCGTGTGCGTCTGCCAGTGGATCACCAGGTTGGTCCTCTGGCTGAAGCTGCGCCCGCACTCCGAGCACCCAAAGGCCTTCCCGGCTCCAGCACGTTTCAGGGCGCACTTGGCGAGCGAGCCTTCGCTGCACCCTCGGCCCTCACGCCCCTCTCTTGCGCACACCGATGATTCCTGCGTGGCCGCTTCCCCTTCGTGAGGGGAGCCTCTCTGGTCCTGCTGTTGCTGCTCACGCCGTTCCCTCACGTGTGTTATGCCGTGCCTGAAAAGGTACTGCGCCTTGCTGAAGCCTTGCGCGCAGACCGAGCACGTATACGGCTTGTCGCTCGGGTGCCCCTCTTCATGCTTCAGGAGCTCCTCCAGGTTCTGGAAGCCCTTCCCGCAGTCTGCGCACTTGTGGGCTTTGGTGCGCATCTGGGCCGCAATGTGCCTCCTGGCGGCCGTCCAGTCACTGAAGCGGCGCCCGCACTCTGTGCACTCGTAGGGCTTCTCTCCCGTGTGGATCCTCTCGTGCCTCTTGAATGAGGTCCTGTCGCTGAAGCTCCTTCCGCACTCAGCGCACTGGAAGGGCCTCTCCCCCGTGTGGGTCCTTCGGTGGCCGCTGAGGTGCGCCTGCTGGCTGAAGCACTTCCCGCAGTCGGAGCACGCAAACGGCTTCTCTCCCGTGTGGGTCCTTTCGTGGATGATGAGCTTCCCTCGGCTGGCCAGCCTTTTCCCGCACACCAAGCATTGGTGCGTCCTCCGTCCCGGAAGACTTGCTTGGTTCGGGACAAGGAGGTCAGGATTCTGCATGAAGGCCTTCATGCTTTCGAAAGCTCCCTCGCTCTGGAAGATTCCCAGCTGGGCCAAATAATCCTCAGGCTTGCCATATCCTTCCAGGCAATTAAGGAACTGGACTTGGCTTTCATGCGAGCGGCTCCCCAGTTGCCCCTCGTCGTCTTCTGCCCATGCGCTACCGAGCGCATCTTCTGGCTCAGCTCTTCTCAACAAAGCATCACCGCACAGTTCCACATCTCTAGAACTTTCCGGGCCATTCGTCTGCTTCTCACACCCCTTCTCAACCCCTGCTGGAAGAAGCAGAGAATTGTGACATAAGATTTTTGTTGGTTTTTTAAAATCTTCTGTCTGGTTTTTTTTTAATGCTGCCTGGTGTTTTGTTTAATTCTGCTGATAGCTTAGCATATTGTGGGGTGTGTGTGTGTGTGTGTGTGGTTTTAGTGTGGGATTTGGACTTTCTGTAAGCTACTTTGGGAACCTATTAAAGGGCAGCGTGTAAATCAAAGAAGAGTGAATCTAAATAAATACCCAAAGAACTCCTTCCTCTTGATCTCTCCTCTCTTTCAGCAGCTCCCTGGACAAATATATCACTTTCTTCTTCCTCTTCATCCAGCCAGGAGACGAATTCGGGTTTGAGAAGCCAAAGTCCTTCAGAGGAAACAAAACAAAAAACCACCAAAACAACCTTTTTAATTTTTGTGACTTCTCGAAAAGGGCTCCACTCCACCTTACTGGCGCTCTTCAGACACCAGAAAAGTGGCTAGACTCTTCCACAGGAAAGCTATCTCAGGATTGTCTTCACTGAATGGCAACAGCTTTCCAGGGAATCAGGCAAGGAGCCTTTCCTAATCCCGCCTGGAGGTGCTAGCGATTGAACCTGAGATTTTCTGCTCGGCCACAGAACTGCAACTCTTCCCCACTTTGCCATGTCCGCCCTCAAATGTGGAGCTGCCCCCGGCCGCGTTCCCCTATACAATTAAATAATTCTTATACCCCTTCAGCAGCCACAGCTTCCGCACCCAAAACATCCTGGGGACTGTAGTTGGTTAAGGGTGCTGAGAGCTGACAGCAGACCCCTGTTCTCACAAAGTGACAATTCCCAGACTGGTTTAACAATCAATCCCTCTTCCCAGGGAATTATGGGACTTTTACCTCTGCAAAGGGAATAGGGGCCTCCTAATAACTCTTAGCACCCTTAATAAACTACAGCTCCCAGAATTCTTTGGGGGCAGCCATGACTGTTTAAAGTGCTATCATAGAGCTGTAAATATGAAAGTGCCATCTGTGGGGTCAGGTGGATTATGAATATCCTGCCCCCAGCAGGGAAGGTGTTGAAATTCAGCTGCCAAAACACACCTTGAGATGAACCAAACCAATAACCAGTACCCACATTCTGTGCTTTTTGAACAACGTCCTTACCCAAGGAGACCACGTTCCCATAATTATCCAGCATAACTTCCCTGTACAGGGCTTTTTGGCCGGCATCCAGAAGACTCCACTCGGCGCTGGAGAAATACACGGCCACCTCTTCAAAAGTCACCTGCTCCTGAAAGAGGAAAGAGCACCGTCAACTTCTCAGCAGCGTGATTTCTCATTTGCTCACAGGGTTGCTATCTAGAGAGGGCTGTGCCACCGTTTCCAGGGAGCGTAGGAAAAGCATGGGATGTGGAGCTGAGCAAAGAATGCAGCTTCCACGCTTGTTTAAGGTTCTAGTCCTCATGGGTGTAAAGATCTGCTAGAAAGCAGGCGGAGCTACAGTTCCCAGAGTTCCCCGTGAAGAAGGGTTGCATGTTAAACCGCTCGGGGAATTGTAGCTCTGTGATGGGGATAGGGGCCCCCTAATAATAATAAATCTTATTTTTTAAGTAATACTTTTTATTAGTTTTCAATTACAATCCAATAATAGCCTCATTATAACAATGCCAATTTATAATACAATTACTAATACCAATCGTTCAAATACCGAATTATATAATTTAGATAAGGTGGTTCCCCGTGTGCTAGAATTGATGGTGGATGCGTTTCTTGATTTCGGCGTTCCAGAATCTTATTAATTTCAATTACATTCCTGTCATAATAATAATCCCATTATACAACAACTGCAATATTAACAACTTCTATTCATGTTGACACATTAAATGATTTATAAAACTACAAGTGAGGCACTCAAACTACAGTCATACCTCATGTTACGTCTGCTGCGGGTTATGTCTTTTCAGTTTACGGAGGCGCCGAGCCTGGAAGTCCCAGAACAGGTTACTTCCAGGTTCAGCATGCGCACATGCGCAGAATTGTGTCATGTGTGTGCGCAGACGCGGTGCTTCAGGATGCAGCCTTTTCATGTTCCGAACGGGCCTCTAGAACGGATCCTGTTCGCATCCAGAGGTACCACTGTATAACTTTATTCTTCCTGTGTTTGGCAATTATTCTTTCCGTGGTGTTTCTTCCTGTCCTTGCAAGATGTTATCAGTATGTCTATCTTTTCCCAGTTGTTGCTGTTCTCCATCATGCCTGAGCTGATATCCCATTGTTGTTCCAGAAATTTCTCCCATGCTCTGTCCTGTGCTTCGTTGTTTTGCAACTTTAACAACAGCTGCAAAAGTCACTCTGTCCCAATAAATAACCTGTTTTCGCCATTTTTCCTCTCACCCTGGGAAGAAGAGCAGCCTGTCAAACTGCAGATGACTCAGTAATGAATCTTATCAGTTCCTTGGCAAGTTGACAGACTCCTTTCATCCTACCATCCCAGATTCCTGGGAAGTGGATTTTTGTTTTTGTGTTTTTTTAGGATGCCCAGAATTGCCCCCTAAGAATTCTGGGCATCCTAAAAAACAACAACCCACTTTCCATGATTCTTTGGGAGAATTCATGACCATCTAAAGTGATGTCACAGAGCTTCAGAGGTATGGCTCAAATGTCATTTAAGAATGCTCATTCCTCTATGGGCTGTTTTGAGATTTTCTCCTGTCAAGATTTTCCGGACCCCCCCATAAAACCTTTTTGTACTTCTGCGGATAGACTGGGGTTCCCTAAGCCTGTTGGTCCCTCCCACTCATGGGTGGTGCTGTTTTGGCTACTTAAGGAACAGCACCCACTGCCCGAACATCGAGAGGAAAAAGGAACGGCGCAACAGTGGTCAGCAAGCACCCATCCTGCACCTACCTTCTCAACCCCTTCGGATCACTTGCAGCAAACCCTTCTTACCTTTTCTTCTTCTTGCTCCTCACTGCTTCTTTCCCTTGGGAGGAAATTGTCGGCCGAGGCCACCGCTCGCGAACCACCCTCTGGCCCAATCGCCCTGACCCAGCTCTGCATTTCTGGGGGCAAGGCCCTCAGGAACTCTTCCAGGGCCACCAGGTCCAAAATCTGCTCCTTGCCGTGTCTCTCCGGCTTCAGCCACCGGCAGCACAGCTCCCAGAGCTGCCGGCAAACCTGCCGCGGCCACTCGGCTTCGTGGTGACTAAATGGCCGGATATATTGATGCCAAGAGTTGGAGACGCTGCTGGTCCCCCTCAGGGTATCTTCCCCACCTCTTCTCTCAAGGCCCCACATGCTCCCGGCTTGAAGAATGCAAGGACCCGCAGCCCTGCCGGCAAGGTAGCTGGCCTGCTCCTCCTCCGCCATTTTCGTCCCCGCCTTCGGATCCGCCGGCAACTGGAAGCTTGGGGTGCGGGCGCTGCCTTGCTCAGTGGCCATTTTGTGTCTCAGGCCAAGCCGGGCATCTGCGACCGGGGTGACCATTAGTCCAACGCTGACTATTAGAAGGGTGGTTGGGCACCTCAAAGCAACACACACCGCAGGCCAAAGAGGCCCAAATTTGTTCCCAGTAAGCTTCTCCCTAAGGGAAGGAGTAAGCACCATTAAAAAGGTTATGAGAGACTCTAGAGGCGAGGAGAGAGAAATGTCAGTGCAAAAGACCAGTAGTTGCAAAACCACCAGAGTTCATGGTGTTAACATATTACTTGACTTTATTTTTTTAATATAAATATATATATATTAAATTTTCTGTTTAGCAATTTAAAATACACATTTTAAGATCCGTATAATATCAATGACTTCCCTTCTTCTCTTTCAATGGTTCATTTTACATATAAATCCCTATATAAACTAAACCATCCTGTATTCCATTATTACATCCATCTAAACATATTTACACTGTTGAATTTATCTTAATGCTGCCAACATTCTCAGGTATACACAATTCTTTCCCCATATATTCAGTAAACGTTTCCTAATCTTTTAGCTTTTGTGGGCTGCAGTCCACTCCCTCTGGTGCGTGAAGTGCCATTTTGTCTATATTATTATTATTATTATTATTATTATTATTATTATTATTATTATTATTATTATTCCTGTTACATCCTTGGCTACCCCCCCTGCACTCCCCCAGCTTTGGGGTCGCAGCATATTAAAGCCCTATACTGAGCCTGGATGAAAACGGGGCTGGCTAATCCCTCCCCTAAAACTCGTTTATTTTTATTTTTTGCAAACACACAGCCCTTTTCTTCCAACCACATCCCGCTCCTCTTTCATTAGAACTATTGCTTTTGTTAATCGCCTTCCAAAGCCACGATTTGCACGTGAGATAATCAAAACATGGGAAAAACAATAAGAATATATATATACAGTATTTAGAAGTCCCTCCAGCCCCAGATCTTTCGCTCTGTCTCGTCTCCCTGGACTTTCCCCAGGAGCTTTGTTTGAAATCCCTCCCTCTGCAATTGCAACACGCCTTGCACTCACCAAAGGATCTTCTTGCAAAAGGTGGAGGGGGGCACGCAGGAGGCATCAACGGGGCAACGTGTCCCCCACCCCTCTTGCTGGGCTGCTACTTGGGCAAAGGACCCTACCGCCGGTGCCCCCCAACCCCACGCCCCCTATGGCCGGCAGGATAGGAAGTGATGTCCTCGGTTCCTCTCCCTCCTCTTCCTCCTAATGCATCCAGGCTGTTCTGGGAAACAGGAATCTGTCGCCTTAACCCTGAGAAAGTCATTTCCACGCACCCAATTCCCCCCCCCCCACCAAAAAACCCAACCCTGCTGGATAGGACCCAAAAGGCTCACCTCTCCTTAAAAAGCCCAGCCTCCTGCTCTGACAGTGGCCAGCTAGAAGACTGCAAGCACAAGAGCCGGCTCCTTTTTCTGTTGCAAGTATTAAGAGATAGACTGCCTCTGGCACTGGAGGCTCCATTTAGCCCTTGGGGGTCGCTAGCTGTTGTAAAATCATGACAAACGACATCTCTGGGCAGCTCTTGGTCGAATTCAGAGCTGTGGCGTTGTGGTTAAACCACTGAGCCTAGGGCTTGCTGATCAGAAGGTCGGCGGTTCGAATCCCTGTGACGGGGTGAGCTCCCGTTGCTTGGTCCCAGCTCCTGCCAACCTAGCAGTTCGAAAGCACATCAAAATGCAAGTAGATAAATAGGAACCGCAACAGCGGGAAGGTAAACGGTGTTTCCATGTGCTGCTCTGGTTTGCCAGAAGCGGCTTTGTCATGCTGGCCACATGACACGCCGGCTCCCTCGGCCAATAATGCGAGATGAGCGCGCAACCCCAGAGTCGGTCACGACTGGACCTAATGGTCAGGGGTCCCTTTACCTTTACCTTTACATTTTCATAGAATAATAGAGTTGGAAGAGACCACAAGGGCCATCCAGTCCAACCCCCTACCAAGCAGGAAACACCATCAAAGCATTCCTGACAGATGGCTGTCAAGCCTCTGCTTAAAGACCTCCAAAGAAGGAGACTCCACCACACTCCTTGGCAGCAAATTCCACTGTTGAACAGCTCCTACTGTCAGTAAGTTCTTCCTAATTTTTAGGTGGAATCTTCTTTCTTGTAGCTTGAATCCATTGCTCCGTGTCCGCTTCTCTGGATCAGCGGATAACAACCTTTCTCCCTCCTCTATATGACATCCTTTAATATATTTGAACATGGCTATCATATCACCCCTTAACCTTCTCTTCTCCAGGCTAAACATACCCAGCTCCCTAAGCCGTTCCTCATAAGGCCTTTGACCATTTTGGTTGCCCTCTTCTGGACACGTTCCAGCTTGTCAGTATCCTCCTTGAACTGTGGTGCCCAGAGCTGGACACAGTACTTATGTTCTTATTTTTTATTATATTGACATTTTAATAATTTTCGTGCAAAGAATGTGCAATGGGGGGGGGCGTTGGAGGAGGAGGAGGAAGAAGATAAGGAGATGAACAACTATATCTGAAGGCAGCCCTGTATAGAGAAGTTTTTTTTAATGTGTAATATGCAGTGTTTTACAGTGGTACCCTGGTTTCCATATGTCTTGGTTTGCATACATTTTGGGTTACAAACACGTCAAACCCAGAAGTGTGTGTCCCGGTTTGCCACTTTTTTTTTTTTATTACAACCCATTTTTTGGGGATTACGAACAATTTTTTTTTTTTAGGCCCCATTGGCAAAAGCGCGCCTTGGGTTACAACCTGTTTTGGTTTACACACGGACCTCCGGAGCAGATTATGGTTGTAAAACAAGGTACCACTGTATTATGTTTTTATATACATTGGAAGCCGCCCAGACTAGCTGGGGCAACCCAGTCTGATGGGTAGGGTACAAATAATAAAATTATTATTTATTATCTGTAAGCTGCCAGGGAAGAAGGTGGGGTATAAATAAATAAATGCATAACAACAACAACAACAACAACAACAACAACAACAACAACAACAACAACAACAACAACAACAACAACAACAACAACAACAACAAGGAGCTACCAAACAGCTGCCAAGGAGTGTGGTGGAGTCTCCTTCTTTGGAGGTCTTTAAGCAGAGGCTTGACAGGCATATGTCAAGAATGCTTTGATGGTGTTTCCTGCTTGGCAGGGGGTTGGACTGGATGGCCCTTGTGGTCTCTTCCAACTCTATGATTCTATGAACATTCTTGGCATCCATCTGTGGCTGCAGAGACCAATAGGGGAGAGAGATGTTTTGTTGCAGCTGGGGCAGAGGAAGGCGTCCAGAGATGCTGCTGCAGAAGCACTGCAATGTTTCTTCTCTCTGCACTCCTCCCAGCGGCCATTCCTCCTCTGGTCGCTGCTACGGATACACAACCTCACTGTTTGTTTCCAGTCACATCCATTCAAGAAAGCGACTGGGGTTTGTTCAATCTGGCATGTCTTTGCACCAAGAGGAAAGTGTCGCTGGTCCTTATCTGAGAGGCGTTGTTTGCAGATGGGAGCCCTACAGAGTCTCATAATAATAATAATAATAATAATAATAATAATAATAATAATAATAATAATGTCTAATGCAGGGGTGGCAGCTGGCCTGGTGCCCTCCAGGTGTTGCAACTTCAACTCCCATCAGCCCCCAGGGATGATGGGACTTGTAGTCCAGACACCTTGAGTATGCCTGCTCTTTATAAGTTCCACTGAGCCTTCTCTGTGGTGGCCCCCCAGTGATGGAATGCTCCTCCATAAAGGATCTTTTTTGGTTCCAAGTGGTTCTCCCGCATCTGAAGCTGTGGCCCAACTAGATCTGGAAGGTTCAACAATGATTACCGCAACTCTAAACACTGCACTGACTCTCTTAACAAACCACCACAGTGTTAAGAGTTTACAATGAAAAATACACTTTTTCTTTTCAAAGGTATATCATGTCCATGCCATGCTTTTCACTTTTTTTTTTAAGAACTCCTTTTTATTTGTTATAATCAGTGTTTCCTACAGGTCCATAAAAACATTTTCTCTAAAATTCTTGGATTGGGGGAAAAAACCAAACAAGCCAAATCTGATCATCGTAGAACCCCTATGCTACTTAGGAACGGGGAAAAAATCTATTAGCTATGTGAGTCAAATGTCTTTCCAATGACAAATGTCCCCATCCTAGGGCAAAGCTAATCCCAAAACGCGGAGCCACTCCTGGAAGAAGTGCTGACATAAGAGGCTGGGCAGTGGGAGAGAAGAGAAATCTAAAGCTTAAAACTCTCTGCATATATACAAATCGGCATTCATCAGTACAGTACATCGCATTCCGTACTCTCCACCCTTCAATCCCACCTCCCTCCCGCTAGAAGTGGCAAGGACCGTGTACATGCTACAGATTTATACCCTACAAACTTAAAACCTACTATAAACTTCGGCCTGTACCCCTAACCGCTACTAAGCTACGGTACTACTAGGGTTCCGTTCCCCTTGCTAAATGACATGTGTCAAAGGGGCAGTGGAATTGCGAACATCATGCCACCCCTGCTGCCGTTTGCTTAAGGACTAGTCTCTTTGACAGGGCTGCGGAAGCTGCGGCCTTCCAGGTTTTTGCTGGAATATGACTCCCGTCATCACCCCCCCCCCCCCAGTTCCATGTACTGTACTTTCCCACCAACTCGCAACAAAAGAGGGCGTTTCCTGAGTGGAGAGTTATGGGTGCTGGGGGGGAATCCAAAGGGCGCCACTGCAGCCATGGCTGCCACACTAGCAAAACCCTTCACTCAGCGGTCAGCAAAGCTTTCCACTTCTCCAGAAATCAGGCTGGAAGTTAAGCAGAGCAGAGGGAGGAGGGAAAGGGCAGTGAAGAACCACTTAGGCGCTCTAGCCATGAGGTCTGCATTAAGTTACACCGGGGGTCCCCAAACTAAGGCCCGAGGGCCAGATGCGGCCCAATCGCCTTCTAAATCCGGCCTGCGGACGGTCCAGGAATCAACATGTTTTTCATGAGTGTATAATGTGTTTTTTTTAATTTAAAATGCACCTCTGGGTTATTTGTGGGGCCTGCCTGGTGTTTTTACATGAGTAGAATGTGTCCTTTTATTTAAAATGCACCTCTGGATTATTTGTGGGGCATAGGAATTTGTTCATATTTTTTTTCAAAATATAGTCCGGGACAGTGGACCGGCCCCCTGCTGAAAAAGTTTGCTGACCCCTGAGTTACACGGTCTGGCCATACCTCGGCTTAATGTGGACTGTGAATCGCTTGCGCATCCTTTAATTCCCCCCCCCCCGGTGTGGTGTTCTCCTACAAAGGCTACGGTCCCACACTTTCTCCTCCCTAATCCCAGAGATTCCCTGCGCATTTGCTGTGGCTCTCCTATTCGGATTTTCAAAGCATGTGACTTTGCGGCTACACCGGTGACTGAGCGAGTGTTTTCCTCCCTCCTTCTCCCTCCTGCTTTGCTTAACGTCCAACCTTATGGGAGAGTTCTGTGGACCTTGAGAATGGCTTGCACTTTTCTGGCATCTTGGGTCAGTCCTGATAAAGCTATTTATTGCCTGGTTGCGGACATTAGACGCTTTCTAGGTGTTCCCACTCAGCCATTTTGGCATGTGGTTCATATTAAAAGGCAGAAAGATGCATTAAAAAAAAAGAAAGAGGTCTGGGCGTAATCAGGGTGGGTCGTAAGGCAACTACAGCCACATTCACACTTCTGCCGGATTCAAGTTACAAAAAAAGAGAGATTCCGACTAAACACCAGGAAGAACTTTTTGACAGTAAAATCTGCTTGACAGTGAAACGGTCTCCCTTGGGAGGTTGTGGCCTCTCCTTCCCTGGAGGTTTTTGAATGGCCATCTGTCATGGATGCTTTAGCTGAGATTCCTTCATTGCAGGGGGTTGAACTAGATGACCCTCAGGACCAACTCTACAATTCTACGGTTCTATAAACAGTCATGGTTTCCCCCAAAAGAATCATGGGAACTGTGGTTTGCTAAGGGTGTCGAGAGTCCTCTATTCCCATCGCAGAGTTACAATTCCCAGAATGCTTTGAGATTAAGCAGAGGGCCTTCTCGGTAGTGGTGCCCGCCCTGTGGAACCGCCCTCCCATCAGATGTCAAGGAAATAAACAACTACAGTATCTCACTTTTAGAAGACATCTGGGGGCAGCCCTGTTTAAGGAAGTTTTTAATGTTTGATGTTTTTATTGTGTTTTTAATGTTCTGTTGGGAGCTGCCCAGAGTGGCTGGGGAAACCCAGCCAGATGGGCGGAGTATAAATAAAAAAATATTATTAGTATTATTATTCCCTCTTCAGAGGGAGCCCTGGGAATTGTGGCTCTGTGAAAGGAATAGAGGTCTTGCCTAACAACTCTGAGCACCTTTAACACAGCTCCCAGAATCCTTTCGGGGAAGCCATGACTGTTTAAAGCAGTACCACAGCACATTAAATGTATGTGTGAGTGGCGTACATGTGTGCATCAAAATGTCATTCTCCTAGACAGTATGGAACTCGAGTTCGTGTGTTGCTCCCCCCCAACCACCCCTTTTCTAACACTTCCCCTCTTGGTGGGTGCTCTGATGCCGCATGAGAAGCGAGCGGTCGCTGAAGACCTTCCCGCAGTCCGAGCACCTGTAGGGCTTCTCCCCTGTGTGGATCCTCATGTGGACCCTGAGGTTTGAGTTGCCGCCGAAGCTCTTGCCGCAGTCCGCGCACGTGTAGGGCTTCTCTCGCGTGTGGGTCCTCTCGTGCACCAGGAGGCCCGAGCTCTGGCTGAAGCTCTTGCCGCAGTCCCTGCATTTGTAGGGCTTCTCCCCCGTGTGGATCCGCTGGTGCCGGATGAGGACCGGCCTCTCCCGGAAGCTCTTCCCGCAGTCCGTGCACTTGTAGGGCCTCTCGCCCGTGTGGGTCCTCCGGTGGACTATCAGGTTGGAGTTGTCGCAGAAGCTCTTGCCGCAGTCCGAGCACTGGTACGGCTTCTCGCCCGTGTGGATCCTTTCGTGGGTGATCAGGTATGCCCTCGTGCTGAAGCCCTTCCCGCAGACGGAGCACTTGTAGGGCTTCTCGCCCGTGTGGGTCCTCTCGTGGGCCTGCAGGTTGCACTTCAGCTGGAAGTCCTTCCCGCAGTGGGCGCAGGACTTCTGCCTCTCGTGACCCGGCTTCTGCGACTCGTTTGGTGCAGGGACGGTGAGCTGGGCCACATTCCCATCGAATTCCACGTACCTGCCCTGGGAATTTATAAACTTGTCCCCTTCTTTCTCGGGGTTCGCTTCCTCCTGGCTGGCAGATGCTTCGCCCCGATTGGGCCAGCCAGAGGCATTCTGCCCGCCTCTTCCTGACAACAGCCAGTGTGGTTCCCGTTTCCGGGGATTTTCTTGTATGTTCTGCTCCTGCCCACCTCCTGCTGAAATAAGGAGAGAAACTCAGTGTTATTTGCTGTTTGCCTGTTAGCTACGAAGCCATGCTCAAAGGCTTGCTATTAATGTGCAGAGCCCTGAGGAACTTGGCACCAGGTTACCTGAAGGACAATGTTCTCTGTTTAGACTTTGTTTGTGACATAGCTGCCAAGTTCTCCCTTTTTTAAAGGGAAATTCCCTTATGCTGAATAGGCTTCCTCGCGAGAAAAGGGAAAACTTGGCAGCTATGGTTTGTGAGGGCCACATTCCCTTCTGCAGAACCTTCTGAGGGCCATATGCCCTCAGGGCAGGACCAGAGGAAAACATGGGAGGAGCAATGGATGTGAATTTCATCATTGTAGGGTAGTTCCTACACACCCAGATATCCTCCTCTTAATGTAATAATTCCTGTGCCGGATTACTAAATAGAGCAGGCACTGGCCTATGGGCCCTGTGCCTTTGAGGGGCCCTGCGACAATGGATCAAAATACTATTGTGCAATAAAATTGGTTTATTAAAATGGTTGGTAAAATAAAAAATGTATTGCAAGGTCGGCCCTCAGATTTCAACTTCCCAAGGGCCTCCACAGGATTTAATTCTGCACAGTATAATTCTGAGAGGCCCCTCACAGAGCTAAAGTTCCCAGCACCCTTAACAAAATATAGTTCTCAGGATTCTTTAGGGGGGAAGCTACAACTGTTTAAAGTGACATGATTATGCTTTAAAGGTATAGTGAGGATGAGGGGGTGGGGTGGGGGTGGGGGCAGCCCTCTTGGGCCACTTCTACTGGCAATTCTATCGCTGGTATGTGCCACCCCCCCCAAAAAAAACCCCACATTAGTCCGAATATAGGCTGCACTCTCCCCCACATATCTTGCATAAAATTAATTCTTATTAATATTCAATTTATATACCACCCTTTTATCAAAGCATGCCAGGGTGATGTACAACATTAAAAACGTATCACGGAACATCAATGGCAAAATCGTAATAGAAGCATAATATAAAGCAAACTGACAGACAGCCTAATAATAAAATAGCCCTCATAATAACACTCCTCTCCCCCACACTTTTACAGGCCATAGATTATTTAATAATAATAATAATAATAATAATAATAATAATAATAATAATAATAATAATAATTTATTATTTATACCCCGCCCATGTGGCCGGGTTCCCCCAGCCACTCTGGGCTAATAGCCATAGGCCTGGGTAAAAAGGAATGTTTTTTGTCAGCACCTAAGGACATGTAATGATCCACCACAGAACACCTGAGCGAGGCCTGTAATCCCCCTCTTGTAGTTACAGAAGCCGTGATTTAAGAGATCCCATTTTAGTGGGCAGCCTAAGTTCAGGGAACAGCTTATTTACGGACTGAAATGGAATTACTGCTGATAGGGGTGCAGGCCTCCATCACTGACCTAACCTTTTACCTGGTGACAAATCAAAAATGTTAACAACTGTGTGGTTAAAACTCTGCCACCAGGAACCCTTACCCAGCAAGGCCGCATCCCTGTCGCCTTCCTGTTTGATCTCTCTGAAGAGAGGCCTCGGCCAGGCACCCAAGGGAGATGCCTCCACTTCAGGGATCTTGGCAGCCCCCTCCTTGGAAACCCCCGGCACCTGAAACAGAAGGAGAGATTGTTCTTACTTATCCAGCCCCGGCTGTTATAGTGCCTTAATGTATGTTGTGAATGTGGCCCATCTCTGCCCTCTCCGCAACTCCGAAAGCCTCCGAAAGGTAGCAGGGAGAAGCAGGTGCTCACCTGCTCGGGCCGCTGCCTTAGCAGGAAGTCTTCCGCCAAGGCCACCGCCCGCGAGCAGCTCTCCGGCCCGCCTTTCCTGACCCAGCTCTGCATCTCCAAGGGCAGGACGGCCAGGAACTGCTCCAGGATCACCAGCTCTAGGATCTGCTCCTTGCTGCGCCTCTCCGGCTTCAGCCACCAGTGGCAAAGATCCCAGAGGCGGCTGCAAGTCTCTCGAGGCCCCCCGGCCTCCCGGTAGCTGAACTGCCGGAAGCGCTGGCGCTCGGCATCCATGCCAGCGGCCACGCCGTTCTCCTCCTCGCCCAGGACCTCTTCCTTGACTTTCCCGGACTCTCCTGTCTCTTTGGCCAAGAGGCTGTTAGCTGGCTGTTGGGCTTCTCTGCAGGGCCCTGGCAGTAGAGGGGTTGTCATCTCTCCCCTCAGATGCGGCCTGGCGCCATCCATTCCCACCGAAGGAGGCAGGGCGGGGTGGGCCTCGTCCCGCAATGCCAACGTCCGCTGGTGCGGGTTTCTTCCGTCGGAGTGGGAAGACTCCATCGCTCGGAGGAACTCCTGCAGCTGGGCCTCCCATGGGTGCTGCAGCCCCTTCTGTGGCTCCTGCTTAACGTGGCCCGGCACGTTTCTCTCCCAGAATTCCCTGGTATTCCTGGCCTGCAAGACGTGAGGGACGTTCCCCATTCCTGGGTCAAGGACCGCTAGATCTGGTTGCTCTGTTTTCACTCCCTGTTGAGGCCCAGCCTCGGGCTGGAGACCCAGCACCAATCCGTCCCTCGGCTTGGCTGCCATTTTATTTCTTCCCGTCAAACGTCCGCCCGAGCCCAAGTTACCAGTTCTTTCCGCCAGCCCAGGCTGTGAAGCTGTTGACCTCACGAAGCTGCTGGGTGTGCAGACATGCAAGCGGTTTGGAAGGGAAGTTTAAGCTTCCTGTGGAGGAAAAAAAAGGGGGGAGAGATATACTAATTTTATAAGAATATAAGACAGGCACTGCTAGATCAAAGCGAGGCCCAATATGCACTTAATGCCATGGCTTCCTGTAAAGAATCCTGGGAACTGTAGCTTGCTAAGGGTGCTGAGAGTTATTTGGAGACCCCTCTTCCCTACACAGAGCTACAGTTTCCAGAGTGGTTTAACTATCAATCCCTCTTCCTGGGGGACTCTGGGAATTGTAGATCTGTGAGGGGAATGGGGTGTGTGTGTCTCCTAACAACTGTCCATGACTCTTAAAATGGAACAAGAGTGTTTTCAAATGGTGTGAATGTCATTCTCTGTCGCCCCAGGGGATCGGACTAGATATAGGGCTGCCACATATACTAGGATTTCAAATGCGGAATTGAAAATTTGCCCTTGATCTATTGAGGTGTTCCTAAAAAAAGATAAATAACTTTTGGGGTTTCCTGGTTTTTACTTTCTGAAATATGACAACCCTAGGCTAGAACTTGTAGGAGGAAACCGCAGGGAAGATGCAGATTTTGGATAAATATCACAAGAAACCAATGGCCTCTCCGCTGGAGATGTTTAAACAGAGGCCGCACAGGGACACATTGAACAAAAGCATTGAATAGATTACCTCCCTGCTCATTTCTAGCTGTATAATTCTATGAACCTGGGACTTTCCACATGCAAAGCGAGGTATCTACCCCTGAGCTATAACATTTTCTTCATTTAGCAGAGATTTATTTCACCCTCCTGCCCATATTTCTCCTTCCATGCCTGTGTTCATACATATACATATTCAATACAATCAACACCCACAGCTCTTTTAGGGAATAACCCTAAGGTGTGTTGGGCCAGGACCCTGCGAGACCAGGGTTTAAATCCCCCTCGGCCATGAAGTTCACAGGGTGATTTTGGGCCAGTCAGCAATTCTCAGCCTAGCCTATTCCTAAGGGCTGTTGTGGGGATAAGTTGGAGAGGACTATGTCTTCCACCTTGAGTTCCTCGTAGGTAAGGTGGGATATAAAATATAATTAGTAAATAAATGGCCCATCTAGTCCAGCATTTTTTTCTCACAGTGGCAAAACCAGACACCCCAATGCGAAACCCCAAACAGGACATGAGTGTGTAACAGCACTGACTCCTCCCACTTGTGATTCCCAAAAATTGGTATCCAGAGACGTATTATGCCTTTCTCAGTGCAAGGAAAATGCAGACATTGTGGCTGGCAGCCACTGAATGCTTTTTCAAGCCAGGAAGCATAAAATCACAGAACTGCAGAGTTGGAAGGGACCACAAGAGTCATCTAGTCCCACCCCCTGCAATGCAGGGATCTTTTGCCCAAAGTGGGGTTCAAACCCACGACCCTGAGGTTAAGAATCTCATGCTCTACCGACTGAGCTACCTCCCTAGGTCCTTGATTCAGAGGGATCCAACAGAGGAAGGGCGTGTGTTCGTGGAAAAAGGCACCGTCACAAGCTAACCCCAGTGCAGAAATTCAGCAGGTACAGCTGCTCCCAAACACAGAAATGCCATGATGGAGGAAAGCTTCACCTGTTCAACTTCTGCCTGTCACCCAGTTCCGAAAGGCATACCGGCGGAGAATCTCTCTGCTGAAATTCCCCATCTCTTATTGCTGCAAACCCACTCCCCCCCCCCACTCACCTGATCTTTCCTAAAAAGAACAAGGGAGGTGGGGGAATCAGCACCACCGCTCCTCCTGCATCGCCTGGGAAATTTAAACCCCTGCTTTCCCACAGTAGGCGGGGCAGGAAGTGAGTTGCGCATCCCTCTGCTCCCAAAGCCTCTTAGTATCTCTAGGAAATGCAAGTCTCCATGAACTTAACCCCTTTGGTGAATGGCCATAAAGCAAATTGCTCAGAAAGCTGAGGGCCATTTGTGTTTTGCATCCCTTGGGATCACAGCCCAGCATCCTGATGGGAAATCTTCAAGGAGGACCAGAGCAAAAGAGCACTCTCCCCCCATCTGTGGTTTCCAGCAAATGTTATTCAGAGGCGAAACAAAATTTTTAAAATTCCTTCCAGTAGCACCTTAGAGACCAACTGAGTTTGTCATTGGTATGAGCTTTCATGTGCATGCACATTTCTCCAGATGCCAGTGCATGCACACGAAAGCTCATACCAATGACAAACTCAGTTGGTCTCTAAGGTGCTCCTGGAAGGAATTTTAAATTTTTTAAAATTTTGTTTCGACTACAGCAGACCAACACGGCTACCTACCTGTAACTAGAACTGTGTTATTCAGAGGCATTATTGCCTCTGCGTGGTGTACTGGTTAAGAGCGGTGGGAGAAACTATGAAGAACCGCCGACTTGAAGATAAAAATAAATATTAAAGACACAACTCCAGTACAGATGCAGAAAGGGGGAAATCTCAAAAGGCTTGTTGGAAGAGGAATCATGGAATCATAGAATTGTAGAGTTGGAAGATTACCCAAGGGTCATCTAGTCCAACCCCCTACAATGCAGGAATCTCAACTAAAGCATCCATGAACTATGGCCATCCAACCTCTGCTTTAAAATCTCCAATGGCTTCAAGTTACATGAAAAGAGATTCCGACTAAACATCAGGAAGAACTTTCTGACTGCAAGAGCTGTTCAGCCGTGGAACAGACTCCCACAAGAGGTGGTGGACTCTCCTTCCTTGGAGGTCTTTAAGTGGAGGCCATCTGTCATGGATTTAGTTGAGATTCCTGCATTGCAGGGGGTTGGACTAGATGACCCTTGGGGTAGCTTCCAACTCTACAGTTCTATGATTCTATACATGCCAAGCAGCTTTTCCACCACTGAGCTATGCCCAATTAGTCACAGTCTAGATAAAGATACACTGGACTGCAGCTAGGGGGTTGGACTAGATAAGCCTTGGAGTCCTTTCAACTCTACAATTCTATGGTTCTGTGATTTTAGCAATAGAAAATTCTGAGCGCATGAATTTGGTTCATCAGACTGTTTATCAGACAGGGTGTGATAAAATTCTGGGTATACTGTGGTATACTGTAATAATAATAATAATAATAATAATAATAATAATAATAATAATAAAATAGCACTCACAATGCTCCCACACAAACAAAACCGTTTTAGTACAATAATTTAGGACTGTGTGAGTGTGTTTGGGGCTTTTTGCAGCTGTTGTTAAACAACTGGGAGTCATAAATCCTTGCTGATCTACTGCAAACCTCCCAGAGATCAACCAGTAGATCCATGCCAACTTTCTGCCCACCACTGACTTAGAGATGAGAGGAAGACAAGGCACCTGCCCCAAGGATCTTACAATTTAAGATTCAACATGCTTTGTCCTCCTTTGCTCTCCAAAAGCATGTCCTTTGATGGTTAAGTCCACAGAGCTCAGGTTCCTAGAGAGATCAGAAACTTGACAATGCCTCTTGTCAAATAATGACGCCATTTCCGGTATCTTACCTAACCCCTTTTTGCAGCTTTTTGCCAACCAGTGACTGTATCACAAGAAGTTGCAAAGAGTGGGTGAGTTTATGCAGGAGGCGCCCATCTCCTTGCAAGGAGCTCATCACAGGGGTAAAGGGAGAGAATAAAGAGAGAACAGGAAGAAACAGTGGGAGAAATAAAGCAAAATTCCTGGCAGGAGTTTAGGATTGCCATATTTCAAAAAGTGACAATCTGGACCCAAAAGTTGTTGAGCTTTTTTTTAGTTTTGTCCAAATATTTTGCTCTTGTGCCAAAATCTACACTTACGACATGAGCTGCCGTACATCCAGATTTTCCCGGACACTTTAAAAACGCAATTTCTGCCCAAACGCTGTTTACAAGGGACAAATACCATAGAGATGGGAAGGCCGGGGGGCGGGAAAAATCGGGGGGGGGGACCCCAGGCCTTCCCATCTCTAATACCGGCTATGTCTGGGATATTCCGGACGTATGGCAACCCTAAAAATATTTTAATGGAGAGCAATAGAGGGGAAAACCCCATTTCCACCCACTGCCACCCTTCTGCATGGTGCAACATACAAAATTGCACAAGAGGACTCACCAGACAGTGAAGCCATACAAATGCTCTGAGTGCAGAAGCAGCTTTAACTGGAGCTCGGACCTTACAGTTAATCAGAGAAGACACAAGGACGCAGGGGAGATGGTGCTGGCCTGAGTTTTGTCGAGAAATATTTAAATATCAACAGTTTGGAGTCCTCCCATATTTCATCCGCAGCGAAGATTTTAACTAATAAATTTGGTACGATTTTAATAATTCAACATTGTTGCATTTTTTTTATTTAAAAAGTCTTATTTATCGTTGTAATAATATACCTCTGAAGATTTGTTGTGGTCTTTTCCTTTGTCCGGCATCAACAGTCAAGAGCAGCTGCTTGTTATTACTGCCCTGGTGTCCCGCAAATAATTTGCATCATTCCCAACTTTAAAAACTAAGCACCGAAGCCAATTCTGTGCCTTTCTTTTTGAATCCCAATTGCTGGAAAGTGGAAACCACAGAAGTGCTGTTGTGTCCGAATCCTGATTGAGTGTTTCCTTTGTTTTTGTTTTTATATATTTTTTAGATTTTCTGTTTACATCAAATCTTTTTGCATTATACATTTATAAAACCCATTCCCCACCTCAACCTTTGTCCCATGTATGCGGTTATGTATATCTTTTCCAACCGCATCTCCCAATTAAACCTAATTATTATTAGCTTTCCTTTCATGCATACAATCGTCTTTATGTCAATCCTGTTAATGTTTTTAGTTGTGTACAATGATTTTTTAAATAGTCAATAAAGCATTTCCACTCTAACTCAAAAAATTCCCTGGATTCTTATCTTGCCACTAAGTTTTGCCATTTCTGCATACTCTAGTAGTTTTTGTTGCCAATCTTCCAACACTACTATTCTATGATATGCGAATGTACAGTATTTTCTGTTTTGGGCCATTCCATTGTCACGGGTGGGACACTTGGACCATGTTTTTTGGTATTCACACATGTGTAAGAATGTAAATATACATAAAAATTAACAACCAAAATTTGAACTATGTTCTTAATAAGATACTGAACATTTTACTAATTTTTTATTATTTTTATGGATATTTTTGACAATTTTATTAAATGTTAAAGTATTGTCACGGGTGGGACAAAAAAAGGACATGGGGCTTGAGATAAGTTTGATTTATGGAAAAACTCTGTGAGTTGGGAGGTGAATCAATTATAAACTCAGCATATTTGTTTAAATCAATGTTTATTGGTTACAACTATGCAATCAGAAATTCAGGTTAAGAAATTTAATGATACAAAATTAAGGAAAAAATGCTGTCACGGGTGGGACAATGAAATGTCACGGGTGGGACAATGAAATGTCACGGGTGGGACGCGTCTGGCATACACTTGATTTAACATACAATTAAGGTTGTTAAAAATAGAATAATTACAAAAAACCTTTTGCTATTACTATACTTACTATCTACCATAGCCTACAAAGTATAATGTTGTATTTACAGTGGTACCTCGGTTTACGAACACCTCGGTTTACGAACTTTCGGTTTACGAACTATCCTAACCCGGAAGTTAGTAAACCGAGGTGCCGGAGGTCTACTGAGCGTCCGATGCCTTCGGGGAGGCCGGGCCTTCGCTCCGATGCCTCCTGGAGGCCCGCAGCGAAGGCCCGGCCTCCCCGAAGACATCGGAGCAAAGGCCAAACCTCCCCAAAGGCATCGGAGCGTCGGATACCTTCGGGGAGGCTGGGCTTCGCTCCGATGCGTTTGCGGAGGCCGGGGAGCGTTTCCGTGACTGGGCTGCAGTCACGAAAGTGCTCCCCGGCCTCCGCAAAGGCATCGGAGCCGGGACTTCGCTCCGATGCCTTTGCGGAGGCCGGGGACCGCTTTCGCGGCTCCCCGGCCTCCGCAAAGGCATCGGAGCGAAGTCCCGGCTCCGATGCCTTCCGGAGGCCGGGGAGCGTTCCGGGGACTGCTTTCGCGGCTGCACAGCCCAGTCGCGGAAACGCTCCCCGGCCTCCGGAAAGCATCGGAGCCGGGACTTCGCTCCAATGCCTTTGCGGAGGCCGGGGAGCCGCGAAAGCGGTCCCCGGCCTCCGCAAAGGCATCAGAGCGAAGTCCCGGCTCCGATGCCTTCCGGAGGCTGGGGCTTTGCTCCGATGCCTTTGCGGAGGCCGGGACCGCTTTCGCGGCTGCAGCATCGGAGCAAAGCGGTTAATCCGTTCTAGGGGGTGTTTTTCCTCGTCTAGAACGGATTAATCAACTTCCCATTACTTTCAATGGGAAAGTTCACTTCGGTTTACGAACACTTCGGTTTAAGAACAGACTTCTGGAACCAATTGTGTTCGTAAACCGAGGTTCCACTGTACTAAAATTAAAATCTATTAAAAAAATATTTTCTTGATTTTGATTGCTGATTTCAACTGTTGGATTATCAATCTCATAGCTGCCAAGTTTTCCCTTTTCTCGCGAGGAAGCCTATTCAGCATAAGGGAAAATCCCTTAAAAAAAGGGATAACTTGGCAGCTATGCAATCTTAAATAAGGCATAGGCCTCTTGGACTGTCATATTCATATGCTGCTTTTGGATTTTGATTCTTTTTCCACTTGTCGGATCTTTAATAGATTTGACATCCTTAAATCCTGGTGCCTGCCTGCTAATATCATCTGAATTATAAAACTCATGGACCTTTGAGATATTATCTTGTGAAATAATAGAACTTTTGGTGTTCTGTTTAGGGCTTTTATCATATACAGTCGTACCTCGGGTTGTGAACTTCGCAAACCGGGAAGTATTTTGCCGCGCGCGCATGCGCAAAAGGCGGTTTGGGCCCTTTTCGGGTTACGAACTTTTCGGGTTACGAACTGCGACCCGGAACGGATCGCGTTCGTAACCCGAGGTACCACTGTAGTGGTTTTGGCGCTTGAGGTGAACTCTCATACACAAGCTTTCGTAACATGGCTATTCTTTATTCTTTTCCGTGGACTTAATGGCAACACTCTTTTAACTTTGGTAACAGCCTTTCCAAGAGATTGTGGGCATTTAAATGACCCAATCTCTGGAATAGTAGTGTCGCCAATTGGCCTAGATTTTTTTCTTTTATCTTTTGTCTGTACTTTCTTTTGCGCTCAGTTTCTTTCCGTCTGTATTCCATAAGTGATTTTGCAGACAAATTCTTTACCAACTTTTCTCGCCTCTTCTTATCTCTGACCCTCTCCTTTTCTTTGAAGCTTTCACATTCGTTTTTATCTTGTTTTAGTTTTTCACGCAGCTTTCTCATACGTTCTGCAGATGTAGTCTTTCCCATTTTGTGTATTGATTCAAAGGTTATATTATCTGTATTACTGTATGTATTCGTACTAGGGTAAAGTAACGGTAACTGCCTTTATGTTCCAGAAGGAACAGCTACTATTGATTCATTCAAGCAGCTGCATTTGGCGCCTTAGTCTTATTGGTTTCCACCAAAAGGCAGCTTTGTGATTGCTTGAGATTGTTCCCTCCAAAATGTATCCCTTTCTAGCTAGTTCCCCTCTCCTCAGTCCCTCAGTCTTGTTTGCCAGAATAAAGAATTGTTACATGAGGAATCTGTCTCCTGTCTGCAGAGAGCTGAAATCATTTGCTGAAATCACTAACTCAAGCTACAACAGTAAAACAAGTTGAAAACTGTCACGGGTGGGACAGAAAAAGAATTATTAAAATTTCATGGTGTTTACATTAATTAACTGCATTTTTATTATTGATAGGTGTGTTATACTCTAATACATACTCCCACAATAAAACAAACATAACCTATAAATTAGTTTTATCACAAAATAAACTTTTGTACCTTTTGCTGTCACGGGTGGGACACTGAAACAGCATCCCATTCAATAATAAAAATAAAATAGAAATAACTTACCTATTTAAAAATTTTCAAGTCCAATGTGTAGACAAAGTTCTTCACTTTAATAATATACCAACAATGACAACCACAATTTTTGTTTATCTTTAAAAAATAATGCCAACCTAAATGAACAAAATTAAGCTACACAATCAGAAAAATGATACTGAAACTTCAAGCTCAGATTTCTCATGAAAAAAAATAATTTCAAATTCTTTTTTCCTTTGGAATATTGAACTTTAATATGTTTAGTTAATGAAACTATAAGTAAAATAAGTATATTTTAAAAATAATTTTTTTCTAATCAGGCTCATTTTTCACGGAATGGCCCTTTTAGTGGAGCCGACATTAAGGCAGGTGTCTTAGGCTGCAGTCCTAACCCCATTTACCCAGGAGATAGCCCCACCAAAATCCATCTGAGCAGATTTCAATCTTTCCCAACAGATGCCCCCTTTTTGCATTACAAGTGAAAATAAGAAAAGCCTTTAAGACGTGTGACCTTGGAAACACGTGAGAAACTGAGGAAGCTACCAGGCTGATTTTTATAATCTAACTCAGTGTTCTCTACACAGACTGCCAGTGGCTCTCCAAGGTTTCAGACGGGAGGGGGGGTAGTGTCTCTCTCCCCGCCCCCCCCTGGTGTTACCTAGAGATCCTGGGGAGTGAACCAGCGACCTTTCTGCAGCATCAGCATCCCAGGAGCTGAAGTTCGTGTACATGATTCTCCCTCTTCCCATTTTGCCCTCCCAAAAACCTGTATTGTCCTTGCAACTCTAGGATTCTAGGATTCCAACCTTGTGTGGCTGAGAGACAGTGACTGGCCAGTGAGTACCATGGCCGAGTGGGGATTTGAACCCTGATCTCCCAAGTCCTAGGTCAGCACTCTAACCGCTACCCTGCACTGCCTATTTGCAGAGCAGATGCTCTACCACAGGTCTCCTCAAACTCAGCCCTCCAGATGTTTTGAGAGTACAATTTCCATCATCCCCGACCTCTGGTCCTGCTAGCTAGGGATCATGGGAGTTGTAGGCCAAAAACATCTGGAGGGCCAAGTTTGAAGAAGCCTGCTCTACCACCTACCTCAATGCCTGAAAGTCCAGCCAGTCAGATTCACTGGATGACCCCTCCGTTTCTAATGTTATGGGAGAGAGAAAGCCTTCCCAGGCTTCATACAAGACACCACCTTTAAAGCACATTCAGAGTGTGTTCTTCCCACCTCAAAGAATTCTGGGCACTGTAGTTTGTTAAGGGCTGCTGGGCATTGTAACTGTGAGGGGTAAACTACAAGGCTCAGAATTCTTTGAGGGAAAGAATGTGCTTTAAAGGTACAGTGTTCACTTTCACCACACGAGTCATGGTTTTATAAAAAACAATGCTTTCGACCCTGAGGTGTATATTTTCAGGACTCAACTTATTTTTGTAATTTCAAGTTGTTTTACACTCTTTCTAAAATTAATGATGTTTTTCAATTGCTCTAACCTGCCCTGGGATCTTAGGGTGAGGGGTAGGTAATAATTTCTACCACTACTACTACTACCCCCCATGTATGTCACAATAATCACAACAGAAACATTTGAGAAAGTGTGTTACTAATTTTACCAGCGTTTCCTAAACTGCACATAGAAACACCGGCTCACAATGTCATGGATTGAGACCAGGAGGTTTAGGGAAGGGACCTGCCAGTTCAGATCCAAGTCTTTCTCTAAAAACGTTCCTTGCGGTCGTTCATGCTTCCACCGTCCAGCTATGATTCTGCGGTCAGAATGTTCTGAAGCCTTTCTCTCCATTATCAAGACTTTAAAAAATGACTCTTGTCCGAGGCAAGTCCACATTTGGCCCTTGAATGGTTTAAGTGGTTTCTGCCACTGAAGTCACTGTAATCTGTTGGTGGTCGGCTGTGTAAATTGCTTCTCAAAATGTTTGTCCACTGAGCAGAGGGTCTCCCTGCTCAAATTAGCAGGAATAGCTTAGTTTGCACAAATAGATCATCATTCCTCACATTCAGACAAACAAAGAAATGCACAGCTGTCTAGCCTTATGTGGATACAAAGATTTCGAGCATACAAGGCTAACTGAAACAAGGCAATAGGTTTTATAAGCAGTTATAAACAGGATAATAGGAAGATGCCTTCTCCTGAACTTGGCTGTTGCTCCATCTAGTTCAGTAGTGTCTACACTGACTGGCAGCTGCTGTCCAGGGTTTCAGGCAGGGAGACTCTTCCCTGCTGAACATGAAAATGCTTTTGGGCAATTGAACCTGGGACCTTCTGCATGTGCAGGTGAGATAAGGCCCTTCCACCGAGCAAGTGGATTCTCTCATGTCTGCAGGCTGGTGGGATTTTGGGAGCCTCAGGAGAGAAGCCCGGTGTCTGTGGTGTCTGACAGTGTCAAAGGAAAAGTGGGTTTTTATCATGGAATGATAATTGTTCCTGGAGGAGCGTCTCCACCTCCATCGTTCAGCCCGGACACTGAGGTCCTCCTCCGAAGGTCTTCTGGCAATTTCCTCAATGCGAGAAGTGAAGCTACAGGGAACCAGGCAGAGGGCCTTCTTGGCAGTGGCGCCTGCCCTGTGGAACACCCACCTATGGGTGTAGCCGAGGGGTCAGGAGGGCAGCTACCCCCCATCAAGTAAATAAATAAAAATAATTAAAAGAATCAGAATATTTGAAATTGAAAGGCTCGCTGAGGTCACTTGTTGATGTGGTGCATTCTAGTGACACAACTGGCAACCCAACTGAGCGATCGGCATGGCTTCCGTGAACTGACCAATCGCGTTGCAAGTAGCTCAGTTCTGGAAGCTTCTCATTGTTTCCGGCGTTTTTTCCTGAGAGCGCGCACCTGCACGGCCAGCCTAGAAACAACTGGAAGTTTCTATACAGCAGAAAGCCCTCAGTCGATGATGTTTATTTTTTATTTAACTTCCTAGCTTTCAAATAACTGAAGGCTTTGACAGATTTTTTCGGGCACTTGGGGGTCAAAAGAAAGTAATTTAAAAGAACGGTTGTTGAGACGTTTCATTCCAAATCTGCTGGACAGAGCCAGACAGAGGAGGATGACATGTGTGTGTCCTGCCCCACCCCACCATAAATCCTGGCTACCTTCCTGCATCCTGCCCTCAGATGCCAAGGAGGTAATTATACAACTTTCCATAGAGATCTGAAGGCAGCCCTGCATCGGAAAGCTTTTGACATGTGACGACGGTGTGTGGTGTTTTAGTATATTCTGCGGGAAGCTGCCGAGAGTGGCCAAGGCAACCTGGTCAGATGGGCAGGGTGCATAAAATAAATTATTACAGTGGTACCTCGGGTTACAGACGCTTCAGGTTACAGACGCTTCAGGTTAAAGACTCCGCTAACCCAGAAATAGTACCCCAGGTTAAGAACTTTACCTCAGGATGGGAACAGAAACCGTGCGGCGGCAGCGGGAGGCCCCATTAGCTAAAGTTAAGAACAGTTTCAAGTTAAGAATGGACCTCCGGAACAAATTAAGTTCTTGACCCGAGGTACCACTGTATAAATTATTCCTCACTAGAGGATCCTGTCGCTCGTGTGGAGTCTCTGGTGTTTGGCGAAGTTTGAAACATAGCGGAAGACCTTCCCGCAGTCCTGGCACTCGTAGGCGTTCTCTTCCGCGTGGACCCGTTGGTGCTTGGCGAGGCTCTGCTTGCTGCAGAACCGCCGGCGGCACTCGGTGCACTCGTACGGCTTCTCCCCGGTGTGGCTGCGGTGGTGGGAGACCAGGTGGGCCTTGCTGATGAAGGCCTTGCTGCAGTGCAGACACCCGTAGGGCCTCTCGCCCGTGTGGATCCTCAGGTGCTTCACAAACTCCTCCTTCCAGCGGTAGGTCTTCTTGCAGGCCGGGCAGGCGTAGGGCTTCTCGCCGGTATGGATCCTCTGGTGGTTGGTGAGCTTCCCCCTCTCGCGGAAGCTCTTCCCGCACTCGGCACACTCGTGGGGCTTCTGCCCCGTGTGGATCCTCTGGTGCCGGATCAGCTTGTCCCTGCGGCGGAAGCTCTTTCCACACTCCAGGCAGACGTGGGGCTTCTCGCCCGTGTGCATTTTCTGGTGGCGGATTAAGGTCGATTTGTGCTGGAAGTTCCGGCCGCACTCGGGGCAAAGGTACTTGACCGCCACGCCATGGAGCGCCGCCTCGGGAACAGGCCCGTCAGCTTCCGACCGGTGCAACGGCGCCCCCCATGTCATCGCAGGAAGCCACTCCTGCTGCCGCTTTGATCCGCAAGCTTCCTCAAAGCTCTCGCTCCTCAGCGTGAGGTGGCTGGCAGATTTGCCCAGGAACATCCTGCGTGCTTCCGCTAACTCCGAACCTCTTTGCTGCCCGAGCTCTTCCTCCTCCTGGGACGTCGTACGGCTGTCTGAAGGAAAAGACACAGTTGAGTCATCGACACCACCACCACCCCCGCCAAATCATTTTTAGTTTTATTTAACAAGATTTAGATGCTACTTAAGAATAATTTAAAAATTGAAGCGGTTTCCCATCTAATGTCACTTTTTCCAGCCTTATACATTCAAAGCAGTATGATACCACATTAAACCTTGGTTCTGGAACGCCTTGTGACTCAAACATTTTGGCTCCCGAACGCCACAAACCCGGAAGTGAGGTGTTCCAGTTTGCAAACATCCAACACAGCTTCCGGCTGAGTGCAGGAAGCTCCTGCAGCCAATCAGAAGCCGTGCCTTGGTTTTAGAACATTTTCAGAAGTCGAACGGACTTCTGGAATGGATTCCGTTCGAGAACCAAGGTACAACTGTAATGGCTTAATCCACACCCAAAGAATCTTGGGAAATGTAGGTGGTTATGGGTGCTGGGAGCTGTTAGGAGGCATTCTATTCCCCTCTCAGAGCTACAGTTCACAGAGTTCCTGTGGAAGAGGGATTGATTGACTGTTAAACTACTGTTAAACTGTAACTCTGTGAGGGGTATAAAGTTGGGGGACGGGACGGGACTGTCTCTTAACAACTCTTGCCACCTTTAACAAACTACAGTTCTCAGGATTCCTTGGGGGGAGCCATGAATGAGTGGTGTGGCCTTCTTTTTGCTTATAAGTTTTCTAATATTATTAATAATAATTACTAATAATAATATTAAATAATAATAATAATAATAATAATAATAATAATAATACCGTTCCCATCTGGCTGGATTTCCTCAGCCACTTGGGGCAGCTCCCAACAGAATAGAAAAAACATGATAAAACATCAAACATTAAAAAATTTCCCTAAACAGGGCTGCCTTCAGATGTCTTCTAAAAGTCAGATAGTTGTTTATTTCCTTGACATCTGGTGGGAGGGTGTTTCACCGAGAAGGCCCTCTGCCTGGTTCCCTGTAACTTCACTTCTCGCAGTGAGGGAACAGCCAGAAGGACCTTGGAGCTGGACCTCAGTGTCCGGGCAGAACGATGGGGGTGGAGACACTCCTTCAGGTATATTATTAGCTCCTCACCCTCCCACCTGCTAGTTAACCGACTCCATACCGAGTGTTTCTGCATCTCTGTTGCCCTTCTGCTTGATCTCCTTGAAGAGCGGTTTCTGCCAAGCATCTGATGGAACATGCTCTCCCTCAGGAGAATTCACCATCACCTCCACAAAGGGTCCCAGCTCCTGTAAGAAGAGCGGAAAGGTTTCTGTCAGAGCTGGGAGAGGGAAAGGATCCACTAGAGGCGGCAGGGAGACCGGGGTGGGAGTCATTTCATAAAGTTAAATTGCAGTGGAATGTTATGACCAATTGTGATGGAGCAGTGAAAAAAGCTAATGCTATTCTAGGCTGCATCAACAGAAGTCTAGTGTCCAGATCAAGGGAAGTAATAGTATGGCTCTATTCTGCCTTGGTCAGAGCACACATGGAACACTGTGTCCAGTTCTGGGCACCACAAGGAACCAATGGATTCAAGTTAAAAGAAAGGAGATTCCGACTAAACATCAGGAAGGATTTTCTAAGCAGAGCTTGGATGGCATTATGAGGGGCAAAACTACAGCTCCCAGGAATCTTGGGGGGGAAGTCATGACTGCAAAAAGTGTGATGAATGTGCTTTGAATGCACAGCATGAGACTTTTAACCTCAGGGTCATGGGTTCAAGCCCCATGTTGGGCAAAAGATTCCTGTATTGCAGGGGGTGGAAACAGACGACCCTCGTGGTCCCTTCCAACTCTATCGTTCTAGGATTCTACAGTGTATACTGTGGATGTGGCCAGAGTCCAACCGCTACACCACACTGCTCTACACACTATACCACACTTCCAGTTCACTCCCGCGCCCCCTTTGGCACACCCACTCAAGTTCTATAGGTTAAACTCTGGTTTATCAACAGATCCAGGCACTTGCCCCCACCTAATCTAGCAAATTCCCATTAAACCTCCCAAACTTCAGGCCGACCCCCGCTCCAGTCACCTCCTGCCCCAATTGTTCTGCCTCTTGTTGCCTTAGCAGGAAATCCTCAGCCAGGACGATCACGTGGGCGCAGGTCTCAGGCTCCCGTTCCCTGACCCAGCTCTGCATCTCTGGGGGCAGAACAGCCAGGAACTGTTCCAATATCACCAGCTCCAAAATCTGCTCCTTGGAGTGCCTCTCCGGCTTCAGCCATCGATGGCACAGGCTCCGGAGTTGGCCGTAGGCATTGTGCAGACCCTCGGCCTCTTGGTAGCAGAAACGCCTGAACTGCTGGCGCCGGGCCTCTGCCCCGACTGCACCGCTCAGAAGAACAGTGGCCTTCCCTTTCCTGCTGCCCCTCCTCGCTCTGGCACTGGTCGGTGTGCCAGTCGCTCGTTGCCCTTCCATTTCAGAGGCGGGTGTCCTCTGCCGAGACCCCCACTCTCTGGCCAGCCATTTGCAAGTTGTGAGCGCTCCCTCAAAGGAGGCTGGGAACACCTTGACCCCGTCCCAAGGCAGGGCCTCCTGACACGGTGGCAGGCTTCCCCACCCTGAGCGAGGGGACGGCCTCGCCTTCAAGAACACCTCATTTTCTCGGGTTTCCCAATGCACTTCCTCCAGTTCCGGCTTGACATGGGTCGAGGCAGTCCACCCATGAGGCTCGCCAATGCACACCATCTGGATATCGTGATTGTTGGCGTCAGCCGGATCCTGGGCCTCTGTTTTTATACCGCCATGCTGTCCAAGCGCAACCCGGAACTGCAGGCTCAGGGATGGCGAGGCGCCTCCTTCCTCAGCGGCCATTTCGTCTTGGCCTTCCCTCAGCCGTGGCTCTCAAACTCATAGGGCTTAGCACACATCCGAGGGAAACATTGTGCCAGCACAGATGGCTAAGCATCCAAACAAGAGAATCGGAGTCTCTTTTTGCCAAACTGGTACCGAAAGAGAAGTTGGGGGCGTTCTCAATTGGCGACTGGGCCTTCTCCCTGAAAGAAGATAACCGAGAGAAGGAGAAAGAGCTGTTAAAGTGCAATTACTTTTGGAGCAGACGGCTTTTGGCTGCCTTCACACTGCAGTTTATTCCATTTCCCTGTTATTTTGCGCATAATATTTGAGCTGCAATGCAATGGCATATGGCACAAGTGGCATACGGAAACAAGTTTAGCAATGCATATGGCAATTATGGCATAGCACTTATTTCCATGACATTTGATTTCTGAATAATTCTGTTTGTATCCCCCTCAACCCGGTGGTGTTTCTCGCTGCAATTTTGCCACCTCTTTCATGGGTTCAGGCCGCTGCCACTCATGTTGCAAGATGTGAGGCGGCATGCGCTGCACCCTCTTCCCATTTCAAGGTTCACACCTCTTTGTTTTTTGCCTGATGAGAAGGCATGACAATATTTTGGCGTACATTGTCATGCTGGAAAGGGAATCCTTTGGCAATTTCCTTTTTAAAAAAACATTCCTCATGAAACTTTGTTAGTGCCCATTTGACCTAAAACAAACCTTTCCATGCATTTTTGCCTAATATGTACATTTTTGGCAAGCAACTTTCACTAACGGAACACATTTTTGCTATATTCTATGTCTCACAAATATATGCAGTTTCATACACATCCTTTTGGCTGGGGAACGGCACTGCAAATTTCGGATAACAACAACAACAACAACAACAATTTATTATTTATACCCCACCCATCTGGCTGGGTTTCCCCAGCCACTCTGAGCGGCTTCCAACAGAAATATTAAAATACACTAATTTATTAAAGATTAAAAGCTTCCCTAAACAGGGCTGCCTTCATATGTCCTCTAAAAGTCTGGTAGTTGCTTTTCTCTTTGACATCTGGTGGGAGGGCGTTCCACAGGGCGGGTGCCACTACCGAGAAGGCCCTCTGCCTTGTTCCCTGTAACTTGGCTTCTCGCAGCGAGGGAACCACCAGAAGGCCCTTGGTGCTGGACCTCAGTGTCCGGGCAGAATGATGGGGGTGGAGATGCTCCTTCATGTATATTGGACAGAGGCCGTTTAAGGGCTTTAAAGGTCAGCACATTTTGAAGGAACCCTGTGTTTCGGTCACATATTATTTCCAGGAAGTGTAAGTTAGGAGGGATGGGGGTTATTGGTTTCCTTTGTTCTTGTTTTCACTATGCATTTGTGGTTTTATCTTGTATTTCAATGCTGTGAACCTCCCTGAGATCTATGGATGAAAGGCGGTATGCAAATGTAATTAAGAATAAAAATTAGTAAACCAAATTTCTACCCTTGCCCTAGATATAGAGCTTTACAGTATATACATCAGCCTTCTCCAGGGCCCTCCTGACATTTAGTTTCGGACTACAACTCCCATCGGTGCCATCCTGCCCTGGCTGAGGCTGATGGGAGTTGTAGTCTGAAACATCTGGATAACACAAAGAAATAATAATGATAGTAATAAAATACTCTCCAGGTTTCTAGCTTTCCCCTTTCAAGGGAGAAGTATTCAAGACCCTTCCAGGGGAATATTTATTCAGTACATACCGGTACTCTGCCCTTCCCCCAAAAGAGCCCAGGGTGGAATAGGATTATCAAAATATGATTACGGCCAGGAAAATATGTTTCTACAAAGAGAAAAGGAAAAAGAAAGGGGGATCAAAACATTGTTAGTGCCCAATTGACCTAAAACAAACCTTTCTATGCATTTTTGCCTAATATGTACATTTTTGGCAAGCAACTTTCACTATAAGGCCACCTGAAGATCCTTATATCCTGGTTCAGATCAGAGGGATCACATCCAGGCTGAACTGAGAGCAGCAAGAAACAGGAGCCTTTAGGGTCATTGGCCCAATCCTGTGGAAGGCTCAACAGAGATCCAATGGATGCCTTCTCTTTAATCTTTAAAAGTCTGCTGTGAACTTTTCCATGCTGCCAGACTTATGCAGCCTACTAAAAATAGTTAGTGGGTGATCCTGGGTTTTCATTTTTACATGTTACTTTAGCGTGTGTTTGTTTGTACTCGTTTGTTGTAAACCACTCTGATATATTTTAGCGAATAGGGGCATGCAAACATTTTTTTATTGATAAAATTGGTTTTGTCTGCCTGCCCAAATATTTGACCATTTGTCTTTCTGTCTTATGATAGAACTGCACACCACCCTATTATGCCAATGAAAGCAGCTCAAAACGAACAGCGCAGCAGCAATGCGCCAGTGAATACAATTTTCTCTTTCCGGACACATTTGGGGGGAATGCCCCTCACTCTTTCCACAGTGCAAAAAGTAATCCCCCCCAACCCCAGTGAAACCTCCTCCCCCCCACAAAGATCACCCCATTCTCCTTCCTCCAACTCACCAGCTCCTTGCAGCTGCTGCCCTGCAATCCCTCTTGGGAATGTCCTGCCAAGGCTCTGGTTTTCCTCTGTGGCAAAACACAGGAAAGGATTCCTCGCCAGGGCACTGAAGGGAAGAGGAAAGAAGACCTTCCCTTGCAGCCTCCTACCTTTCCTGGCCTCTCTAGGAAGCAGAGAACTGCCTGGATGGCGCTTTATTGTTTTTAACCCTTATTGCAGACACCTCTCTCTCATATTCTAGGACAGCCATCAGGGACAAGTCACAAGGCCAGATACACCTAAAAATTAAAATAAAGCCCTGTCCTTTAAGCAGCAGTGTGACAGGCAGACATTTAACAGGTGCAGCCAGGCACAGCATTGCATTTCCATGTCAGGGAAAAGCTTTGCCTGCTGAATTTCTGCCTGCCACTGTGCTATGAAGACGCAAGATCCCTAGGGGAGAGGATGGTGGAGACCCCCCTAACTCAGGAAGAGCTGTGTTTGATGCGCACCAATATATTTTTTATAATTTTATTTCGAATTTTGTTTATACCCCACCTGTCTGGCTGGGTTGCCCCAGTAACTCTGGGCGCTTTGCAACACCTGTAAAAACATAACAAAAAAATATTGCATTCTCCCCACCTTTTTCTCTAAGGAACTCAAAGGGTTCTCCTTCTCCTCATTTAATTCCTACAACAACACTATGAGGTAGGTTAGGCTGCGAGGCAGTGGCTGGCCAGAGGTCACCCCATGAGTTGCATGGGCGAGTGGGGATTTGAACCCTGGTTTCCCTAGACCGACACTCTAACCACTACCCCACGCTGCCTCTGCGAGAAGGTTCAGTCTTATTCTGAAGTTCATGATGAACTAAGAAAGTATCGCAGCAGGCCGGGTGGTACCGGGTGGTCCTAAAATTGCATTGCTAAGCTTGTCCATTGGCGATTTAAAAGAACTAGTGTTTAAAGGCTTATTTAATTCCTGCATTGCTTTTTGTTAGGGGGGGGGGCAGAACTTGAGCTTGCTATTGATTTTCATTGGCCCCCTTGGCCATGCCCATGACAGCAACAGTGAAACAATTAAAAGCCCAGCACTGTAAAGCAGCAGGCCGGTCTGTGACTGGGCATGTGGCTGGAAAGAGTCTGCAACAAATTCAGGGATATACAGGTGAAACTCGGAAAATTAGAATATCGTCGAAAAGTGCATTTATTTTAGGAATGCAACTTATTATTCATTTATTTTTCTTTTAATTTTTACAAATGCTTTCTTTTGGAAATTCCACAGTAATAAAACAAAGTTACATTAATACAAAAATAAACATCGCTATTGCATTTCATTAATTACACTCCATTTATAATTGACCCGCCTTAACAACAAATAATTACAATTACAACAAATAAAGGCTTGACATATCTTGCTTCGCATGTCATGCCTCTATCTCTTATATTGGTTTCACCTTTTAAGTTGCATTACTGAAATAAATGCACTTTTCGACGATATTCTAATTTTCCGAGTTTCACCTGTAAATGCAACGAATAAATAAAACTCTGGCTGGCAGGGAAATCTCCTCCTTCTCCTCGCCCTGCCAAACTCCTTGATCCTTTCAACTGAGCCCTTGGGATGCTGCAAAGAGTTAAATCAACAGAGGCTGTAGTTGCTAGAGAAGGGCCGGAAATCTGTGGGTTTTCCTTTCTCAAAAGTGTGTCTGTGTATGTGTGTGGCTGGGGGGTGGAGAATGGGAAACCCTCCAGTTTCCTTCCTGCTCCACCCTCTCCAGGAGGGAACCTGCCTTTTGAATCCCCAGCCTCGGTTTGCACTCCGTTGCTTGGCTGATCTGCAAAAGAGTTTTGCTCTGGATTTATTTCTGCTGCGCCTCTGGAAGGGAGGTGAGTTTTAAATGGGTGGGTGCAAGATCAGATGGGGGGGGGGAAGACACCAGGAGAGGGAGGTAATGGGCTGCAGGGACGAGGCACCTGTATCTCCAGTCATTCAAAAAGCAAACAAACATTTACATCTGTGCAACTTTCACGTGCCATAATCAGCTTCTACCTGGTTATTTCATCTGCTTCCTGCTTCCACTATGTGCTTTTGAGTGATCACTCGTAGCCGAGTAAGATTGTCTTCCATGAACACAGTCTTAACAGTGAGACCGTAAGTGACTGTGGAGGCCAATTCTAGATCCTTCCACAGTGGGGGACATTGGTTTCTGGGCAGAAGTTGATCATGGTGAGGGTTTGCCAAGCGTGCCTTCCTCTTAGCGCGTTTCTCCCTTGCGTCCTGAGTTCGAGCGTCTTCACAGCCCATGACACCTTTGGTAAAGGCTGTTCTCCAACTGGAGCGCTCGCAGGCCAGTGTTTCCCAATTGTTGGTGTTTATACCTGTACTACATTTTTAAAGATTTGCCCTGAGAGAGTCTTTAAACCTCTTTTGTTTTTGCCACCAGCATTATGCTTTCCATTCTTAAGTTGGGAATAGAGTAGTTGCTTTGGAAGACGATAACCAGGCATCCGCACAACATGCCTAGTCCAACGAAACTGATGTTGAAGAATCATTGCTTCGACACTAGTGATCTTTGCTTCTTCCAGTACACTGGCATTAGTTTGCATGTCGTCCCAAGTGATGTGTAAAGTTTTCGGAGACACCGTTGATAGAATATTTCAAGGAGCTGGAGATCGTCCATGTTTCACAAGTGTACAGTAAGGTTGGTAGTACAATAGCTTAGCATTTTGGTTTCCATGCAAATTTCCTGGCCCTTAAACACTCTGTGTTTCAACTGGGAGAAAGCTGCGCTCGCAGAGCTCAGGCAATGCCAGCCTTTGTAGAAAGATAACTACCCAGGTAGGAAAAGGGATTACACTTTCCAACTTTACACCATTAAATTGGATTTCACAGAATCATAGAGTTGGAAGAGACCACAGAGGCCATCCAGTCCAACCCCCTGCCAAGCAGGAAACACCATCAAAGCATTCTTGACATATGTCTGTCAAGCCTCTGCTTAAAGACCTCCAAAGAAGGAGACTCCACCACACTTCTTGGCAGCAAATTCCACTGCCGAACAGCTCTTACTGTCAGGAAGTTCTTCTTAATGTTTAGGTGGAATCTTCTTTCTTGTAGTTTGAATCCATTGCTCCGTGTCCGCTTCTCTGGAGCAGCAGAAAACAACCTTTCTCCCTCCTCTATATGACATCCTTTTATATATTTAAACATGGTTATCATATCACCCATTAACCTTCTCTTCTCCAGGCTAAACATACCCAGCTCCCTAAGCCGTTCCTCATAAAGCATCGTTTCCAGGCCTTTGACGACCATTTTGGTTGCCCTCTTCTGGACACGTTCCAGCTTGTCAGTATCCTTCTTGAACTGTGATGCCCAGAACTGGACACAGTACTCCAGAGTACTGTGGCACTGCAGAGGGGTTGCTTTGTGTTTGTTGGTGCAGCACTTTGTTTTTTGGGGGGATTTTGAACGATAGGCCAGGCTTTCCACAAGCTTCTGCGAAGATACTGGTTTAGAGGTCATCCTCTGAGTGTGCTCACACTACATTGTCATCAGCTCTATGAGGGAAGTTATGGTAACATTACTTTTTGCTTTCAGCCTACTCAGATTAAAGAGCTTTCCATCTGTTCAGTATATAATTTCTACCCTGGTGGGAAGTTTCCCTTTGACAATGTGTAGGATCATGGCGATGAAGATAATAAATAGAGTTGCGGCTGGGGAGAGCAGTACTGTTGTGTTCAGGACTTGCTTCCCTTTGTGGGCGCCTGGTTGGCCACTGTAAGAACAGGATGCTGGACTGGACTGGATCCATGGCTGTGTCCTTTCTCCACTGTCGGAGGCAGTATACTGGGACTTGCAACAAGTGTGTGGAGACCCATCTTAACACACTTTAATCCCCATCTCAACACTGGCAAAGATGGCACCCTTCCAATTTCACAGTTTGACAAATTACATTTTGATGTCTCTATTCTGATAAGCAACAATAGAAATAGTTACAGGTAGGTAGCCGTGTTGGTCTGAGTCGAAGCAAAATGAAAAAATTCCTTCAGTAGCACCTTAAAGACCAACTAAGTTTTAATTTTGTTATGAGCTTTCGTGTTCATGCACACTTCTTCAGATACACTTGAAACAGAAGAGCCAGACCCTTATTTATATACAGAGGGTGGTGGGGGTGGGTGGGAATGGGTGATGAGCTGATAGGAGTGGTAAACCTGTTGATGGCTGTTAACGACTGCTGATGACTGCAATAGGTCCAATAGAAAATACAATAGAAAATGCATCTTAAAAGGGAAGACAACTTTCAATTGTTAACTGGAGTGCTTACTACTTGAAATATTGTAACTACAGTATACATATATGCATACGTACACACACACACACACACATGCTGTTTTATTTACCGTATTTCTTTTTTTAAATATATTTTTATCAACACTGTTTTATTTCCGTGAAATTATTTTTATATATCATGCAAGTTATCTCATACAAGTTATCTCATACAATTTATATACTGCTTGATTGAAAAAACCGTTCAAAGCGATGTACAAAAAGAATAAAACTAAAAGTGATCAATAAAAACAGCTAAAAGCAGTTAAAAGCAGCTGCTTAAAACATTCAAATTGCCTGATGTCAGTGGGAGGGAATTCCAAAGTGTCACACTAACAGGTCAATTGTTATATATATACTGTGTATTTATTCGGCATATATCATATTAATACATGAATAAAAATGAAAACAAACCAAAAAATCCATGTCTTTTTCTGTAAACAGGTCCATCATCTGTGAGTGCAGCTTGTTTGAAGGACAGAAGTAAGGTCACAGGCCATTTATCCAAAAGTCTGAAGTTATAAGAAGGCAAGGAAGAGTGATATGAGGCTTGACTTGCAATAAGGCTGTCCCGTAGCTCGGGAAAGAAAATGACCGACCAGCAAAGGATTCTGGGAGGCCAGGCTGCTCTGGATGAAGACCAAATGGATGAGGAGGACCTCACAGGCCCTGAGCAAGTTGAGGGATCTGGAAGACGTGGGAAAGCACCTCACGGCATCCTTCGTCCCGGGAGCGTCAGGAGACTTATGAAGAGGATAACGATCCCCCGGGTTAAAGAGGAGGCTGAGGAGGGCCTGCTCCAGAGCCAGGGCTCCGGGTGGCTGGAGTCCCCCGGGGGGAAGCAGGCCCCTTGCTCGCAGCCGACAGAGCCCGCCATGCCCTGGGGAGACATCAAGGCCTTCCTGGCCCACTTTGAGGGGGCCGGCGAGGCCAACCAGTGGGCCACCCGGCTGGGAGAAGCAGCCGGGGAGGGCTTGGGTGGCCCCAACGCCCGAGAGAGTTACGGGACGATGAAGGCGGCCATCTTGCGCGGGGAGGCCAGCTGCAGGGAGTGGCAGCGCCAGCGCTTCCGTCTCTTCTGCTACGAGGAGGCTGAGGGCCCCCGGGAGGTTTGCGGGCAGCTGCGGGATTTCTGCCACCAGTGGCTGAAGCCGGAGAGGCGCAGCAAGGAGCAGATCCTGGAGCTGGTGATCCTGGAGCAGTTCCTGGCCGTCCTGCCCTCGGAGATGCAGGGCTGGGTGAAGGGAAGCGGCCCGGAGACCTGCGGGCAGGCGGTGGCCCTGGCGGAGGAGTTCCTGCTGAGGCAGCGAGAGGGCGAGCCCCAGGAAGAGGAGGTGAGGCTGCCGAGAGGGAGAGGGCAAGGCCTGAGAGCTGCTATTGCTCCGTATAGACTAGTATTGCTGGCACTGGTTGGCCAGCGCATTTCCCAGCCATGACCGGAGATGCGTGAGGCTGAACTCTGCCTCTGAAGTTGTGGTGCTTCAGACATGCAAGCTGGGCTTCATTTAGCTCAGGGGTTGGGAACTTCAGGCCTGGGGGCCACACACAGCTTCTGCTTGTCCCAGGCCACCCCCTCACTGCTCCTGCTTCCTAGAATTGTTGTGGTTGTTGCCTTCTCCCTATCTCGAGAGACATTGGAGTGTGACGACCTCGGAGCTCAAGCCTAGGTTTTGTGTATGGATGCCCTGGGTGCCCAGACTATTTGATTTTTCCACCCTGGAAAATCTTTAAATTTTATTGTTTAAAAACACAAAGAATAAAGAACACAAGAATACAAAAGAGTACAAAAGAACAACAAGATACAAATACACCAAATACAAAAGAAAAAAGCAACATCTAAAAGCACACAAATCACATTTCTACCATACCTATCATCGAAAAAAGATAAAGAATGAACACAGTCATTACATATATACACAAATACTTCCCATCCCTCTTATTATACAATTTTATATATCTTGTAGTCCACAGGTTTTTGCTTATAATATCTTTTTTTATATCTTTTCATTTCCACTTTCATCATTCCTCATTTTCTCAAACATCATTCAATGTCTGCGAGTAGAGAATTGTTTGGATAGTACAGTTTAAGATAATTTTTATACATGCTCCACTCTTTTGTTACTTTTTGCACAGGTAAGTCTCTTATTGAATCAGTCAATTTTGCCATTCGTATATAATTTAACATTAATATTTGCCAATCCGTTATTGTAGATAGCGTCTCATTTTTCCAGTTTTTTGCCACCAGTATTCTGGCAGACTATATGATTATTATCATTATATATTCATTCATATCCAGCTGTTTTTGGACTACAACTCATTCGAAATAGGCACTTCTCTGAGTTTTGCCATGCAGTTCTCTGGCCAGTTGACATGTACAGAAATGCATATATCTGGGTAAAGAAGTATGCATAAAAATTAGTGAAAATAACAGCCAAAAATGCATTATATTGTTGTGGGGGGGGGGATGTGCTGCAAAAATGTGTATTTTATGCAAAATTGCATACAAAAAGTGTGTTGTGGTATCTCGTCCAGAAAAATAATAATAGCAAACTGACAAGGGAGAGTGAAGAGCTGAACTTACAATTAGGAAAATGGGAAACTGAGAGGAACTGTAATTGACAGATTCGCCCGTCCTTACTGTTGGGTACTTGCTGCCTTTCCAGGTCTTGCGGATATTTGAGGAAGGAGCTGGGGATTGCCTCGAGGATGAGCAGATCCTGCTGGATTCCAACCAGACACAGCTGGACAGTGAACATGAGCAAGAGAACAACCCAGATGAGAGCGTCTGTGGTAAGTGCAGTACATGGGTTAGTTGCCAGGTTTGATCTTCTCTTTGTGTTGCTTTTTAGCATCTCCACCCCCATTGTTCTGCCCAGACACTGAGGTCCAGTACCAAGGGCCTTTTGGCGGTTCCCTCATTGCGAGAAGCCAAGTTACAGGGAACCAGGCAGAGGGCCTTCTTGGTAGTGGCATCCGCCCTGTGGAACGCCCTTCCATCAGATGTCAAAGAGAAAAACAACTACCAGACTTTTAGAAGACATCTGAAGGCAGCCCTGTTTAGGGAGGCTTTTAATGTTTAATAGATCATTGTATTTTAGTATTCTGTTGGAAGCTGCCCAGAGTAGCTGGGGGAACCCAGCCAGATGGTTGGGGTATAAATAAATTATTATTATTATTATTATTATTATTATTATTATTATTATTATTATTATTCTTACCTGCCTTTGCAACCATGAAAGCTAGAGACATCCTTTGCCCTGCTGGGCAGAAACAGAGCCCCAGAACCTTGTCACTCATACAGATCTCTTTGGATGTTGTCTCTTAACAGGTGACCTTGAGGGATCCAGCGAAAACGAGGCTTCCGTGGGAAATCCAAAGCAAACAGAGATTGATAGAGCCTTGCTCAGAAGAGAAAAATGTGTTTCCCGGCACCATCCAAAACCAGGACAAACTTCCAAGAAATGGCTCAGGACAAGGAGGAAGCAGGACACGGAGGAACCAGACAAAAGATCAGATGCGTCTTTCCTTGGAGTAGACGGTGTCAAGGACACCCCAGCGAGGCCTGCGTTCGAGAAGGTGGAGCCCTGTGAGGAAGAGGGGGGTGATTTTGGTGACGATGCGGACTTCTTAATCGATGCTGAGGGCAAGCCCCACAAACGCTCAGAGTTTGAGACGTCCAGTCAGAGAGCTGAGTTTATGAAGCATAGCGCGGGAGCCCAAGTGGCAAGTGAGAAGATATGCTGCTGTTTGAGCTGCGGGAAAAGCTTGCGCCCCAGTTTAAGCCCAGCTGAGCATGAGCAAAGCGACGCACGGGAAGAAGAGGCTTGCAGATGCTCAGACTGCGGGGAAAACCTCGACAGGGGCTTGGCACTTGTTAAGCGCGCAATAATCCACGCAGGAGAGAAGCGTTATGCGTGCTTAACCTGCGGGGAAAAGTTTAGCCTCTATTCAAGCCTCATGAAACACAAGCGCATCCACGCTGGAGAAGAGATGTATGCGCCCTTTGAGGCCGGGAAGCGAATCTGCCGGAGCGACAGCCCTCCTTCCGTGACAGAGAAAACTCTGGTGGCAGAGAAACCTTACACTTGCCCGACTTGTGGGAAGAGCTTCAGTAAGAGTTCCGGCCTCCGTTTCCACAAGAGAATCCACACCGGCGAGCGGCCTTACGCCTGTGGGGATTGCGGGAAGAGCTTCAGCCAGCGGTCCAACCTTATCCTGCACCAGAGGACCCACACCGGGGTGAAGCCTTTCCGGTGTTCCAAGTGCGGGAAGAGCTTCCTCCGCAGCTCGGACCTGGTGAGGCACGAAATCACCCACACGGGAGAGAAGCCGTACACGTGTGCTGAGTGTGGCAGGTCCTTCGGCCACAACTCAACGCTCATTGCCCACGAGAGGACCCACACGGGCGAGAAGCCGTACAAGTGCTCCATCTGCGGGAGAAGCTTCCGGCACCATTCGGGCCTTATCAAACATGAGAGGACCCACACTGGGGAGAGGCCATATGCCTGCCCGGCTTGCGGGAAAGGCTTCAGCCAGAGTTCAGGCCTCACGCTCCACATGAGGACCCACACGGGAGAGAAGCCTTACCAGTGTTTGGCTTGTGGGAAGAGCTACAGCCAGAGGTCAAAGCTTACCAAGCACGAGAGAACTCACCTGACGGAATAACTTTTCTCATTTTCTCATTCAGAGGATCAGGGTGTGAGGGGGCAGAGGTTGGACCTCAAACCTCTGGTCTGTAGGGTGCTTGGGGGGGGGGAAACATCAATTACATGTGAGGGCTGCCAAACAGTGGACTCCGTTAGCAAACCTGATTGTGGAGGCATCCCCTCAGCAGTGCCATGTGGCACATTTTGACCTGTGTCCACACCAGGTGTCGCCAAACAACACCTACAGGAGACAGTGTGCCCACCAGTACCTCCTGTGGCACCTATAGAAAACCTGATTAAATCGCCTCTCAAACATCCACAAGTTGAAAGGGACCCTGCTCTTCTTGCTCATTTCCTGCCTGCACTGTCTCAGCCCCTCCTACATTGAATGTGTCTCTTTATAGCTGCCCACATTTCACTAGGTGCCAGGGCTTCTGAATGGGAGAGAAGAGCAACTACCTTCTCTCTGTAAGTGAATGCAGTGGTGGCAGATGCAGGTGACTGTTTTTTCTTGAGGGGGAAGGTGCATGCCTGCATCTTTTTGCGGCCCTGTCCCTTTTCCTGCTCTTGTGGATGTGGCCACCATTTTGTGCTATGCCACATCCCCGCGGCAGCCATTTTGTGACTGGTGCCGTTGGCAGTTTCTCAGAATTCCACTGGCCCAAAAAATGTGGCCGACCACACGCTATTGTCCTCATCAGAATGCTATCCTGTATAATTTCCCCCTTAATTGAGATGTACCGTCTCTGTGGAAAACCTCTTGCTGTGGAATTTAATCCAATAAATTTAAAACAAACAAAGAAGCTGTAAAAACAGATTAAATTGGGCGGGGAGGAAGGGACATCACTTGGTTGAGGATGACATCGTCAAGATGCTGTGGAAAATGTGGACAGTACCAAGTCCGCAATAAACTGTGGAAGTGAATTGTGTTTCTCAGGGCTTCAGCATGAATTGTGGGTGGTCCTCGTAGCCCCCAACAACTCAAGTGTCTCCCATTTGAATGTTTGTTCAAACAATGAGCTATTCCCCAGCTTTTGTTGTTGTTCCAGTAAGCGAGGTGTTTGCTCTTTATTTTTCTAATCTTGACTTGTCTTTTTCTTAACGTGGTTTTACCTGCTACAAAGGGCGCTTCCAGACTCTCGCTATTTGGCGGGCAGGATTCCTTCATATACCAGCAAATTCAGGTTGCACAGTTGCAGTTGATGGGGAGGTCTTGTGCCACAAATCCACTTCCATCCCCCAAGAAAGGATTAGACTTTTTTCGGGAAGGAAAGTGATGGGGAAACTCACTGAGGTAACCCTTGCTTGGATGCAGTTTTATGTAGCATTCCCACAAACAAAGCAGAATTTGTGAGAACATAGGAAAGCTCCCTTATCTACCAAGTTCAGACCATGGGGTCCATCTTGCTCTCAGTAGTTTTTACTTTGACTGGCAGTGGCTCTCCTGGATTTCAAACAGGATCCTCTCCCAGCATTCCCACAGATTCCAGGGATTAAATCTGCATGCAAAGCAGATGCACTGCAGCCAACACCTGTCTAATCTGTGAACAAATGACAGCGAATGTTCAATAAACAAGACACCTGGAAGGTGTCCAAATGTAAATCTCACATTTGCTTATAATTGAAAATAGTTGTTTGGAAGGGGGAAAGCATACTGTCTTCGTTTTTTCAATGGTGTATGTATACGTGCTGGGGATTGAGGGGCACCCCTTCATGGGAAAGGGAAAATACCTCGCCTAAGGTGGTGTCTGTTGTATGCTTTTTTCACTTGCATCTGTATTAAAAAAAAGATATTTCTTTTAAAAATGGATGGTTAATTGGGATGTGTATTTAAAGGAGCTGTGGTTATTTTTTTGGGGGGGGTCTATTAAAATGTTTGATTAAAGCAAGGGTGGCTAATTCCCATTTAGCCTCAGTATGTTTTTCTGGATCCCTGAACACTGATTTTGGCAAGGGTAATGTCAGCCCAGCTCACACACAGTGAGAGCCCTGCCTTGAGCAGACCCCAGCCCTCTTGGGAGGGTAAAAAATGGCCCCTCCTCAGGCATCAGCACCATAGTTTGACAAGCACAGAGAGTATGGTAACTCCAGCCTCCCTTAGCTGATCAGCATGCACAGTCTCTCAGGTATTGCGATTTTATGAGGGATTATTTACTGAGGCCTGCAGGTGCCATCAGGGGTACTGGCACCCGCAGGCCCCACTGTGGCAACCCCTGAGGAGTGACAAATCCAGAAAACATTCCAATTAAAGCATTATTTTGGGGGACCCAGGTGGCACTGTGGGTTAAACCACTGGGCCTAGGGCTTGCTGATCAGAAGGTCGGCGGTTCGAATCCCTGTGACGGGGTGAGCTCCCGTTGCTTGGTCCCAGCTCCTGCCAACCTAGCAGTTCGAAAGCACGTCAAAATGCAAGTAGATAAATAGGAACCGCTACAGCGGGAAGGTAAACGACGTTTCCATGTGCTGCTCTGGTTTGCCAGAAGCGGCTTTGTTATGCTGGCCACATGACCTGGAAGCTATACGCCGGCTCCCTCGGCCAATAATGCGAGATGAGCGCGCAACCCCAGAGTCGGTTCACGACTGGACCTAATGGTCCCTTTACCTTTACCTTTAAAGCATTATTTTATTGGTATTTAATCTTCATCAACAATAACCAGAACAAAAGAATAACTACAATAGATTCCGACTAAACATCAGGAAGAACTTTCTGCCGGAAAGAGCTGTTGGACAGTGGAAAGGACTCCCTCGGGAGGTGGTGGGCTCTCCTTCCTTGGAGGTTTTCGAGCAGAGGTTGGGTGGCCCTCTGTCACGGATGCTTTAGCTGAGATTCAGGGGCTTATACTAGATAACCCTCGGGGGTCCCTTCCAACTCTACAATTATAGGGTTCTCTGCTTATTCAACGGTTAAATTTGTCACTTCCAGTTCCTTTACATAGGCTGTGCTTTGGTGTTGAAAGTAAAGAACAGCTAAATGAGCAAATGAGGAAACAAAATTCATAGCTGTCCCTTAGCCTGGTGGTTTTTTTTGGATATGCTGCTGGCGGATTATGTCCAAATTACACAGAGTTTGTGAAATTAATGAAATTGTTCTAAACTGCAAAAAAATAAAAATAAAACATTTTAAAAGGCCATTACAGGAACAGGGTGTTGTTGTCTGCTGTAATGTATCTGGATGGATGGCAGCTAAACGATTGAGGTTGAATCCTGACAAGACAGAAGTACTGTTTGTGGGGGACAGGAGGCGGGCAGGTGTGGAGGACTCCCTGGTCCTGAATGGGGTAACTGTGTCCCTGAAGGACCAGGTGTGCAGCCTGGGAGTCATTTTGGACTCACAGCTGTCCATGGAGGCGCAGGTCAATTCTGTGTCCAGGGCAGCTGTCAATCAGCTCTATCTGATACGCAGGCTGAGACCCTACCTGCCTGCAGACTGTCTCACCAGAGTGGTACATGCTCTAGTTATCTCCCGCTTGGACTACTGCAATGCGCTCTACGTGGGGCTACCTTTGAAGGTGACCCGGAAACTACAACTAATCCAGAATGCGGCAGCTAGACTGGTGACTGGGAGCGGCCGCCGAGACCACATAACACCGGTCTTGAAAGATCTACATTGGCTCCCAGTATGTTTCCGAGCAAAATTCAAAGTGTTGGTGCTGACCTTTAAAGCCCTAAACGGCCTCGGACCAGTATACCTGAAGGAGCGTCTCCATCTCCATAGTTTTGCCTGGACACTGAGGTCCAGCACCGAGGGCCTTCTGGCAGTTCCCTCGTTGCGAGAAGCCAAGGCAGAGGGCCTTCTCGGTAGTGGCGCCCGCCCTGTGGAACGCCCTCCCATCAGATGTCAAAGAGAAAAACAACTACCAGACTTTAGAAGATATCTGAAAGCAGCCCTGTTTAGGGAGGCTTTTAATGTTTAATAGATTACTGTGTTTTATTTTTCTGTTGGAAGCTGCCCAGAGTGGCTGGGGAAACCCAGCCAGATGGGCGGGGTATAAATAATAAATTCTTATTCTTATCATCTAATAAATAGAAGTCAAGCATGGAGATGTGATTTGGGGGTAAGAAATGTTAACTGGGCTTCAAAGTCAAAGCAATACAAATGGCCATCGGAAGAGGGTTGTGGGACCAGTAAGTTCAAGGCTAAAGTTAACCAGCAGCAAGATGCACTTTGACTCTGCATGTCCCACCCTCTTCAGAAGATTTTAACATTGCATTTTAATCTTGCAGCAACTGCTTAATGCACAGGTCAACGAGGTGCAGGAGCCCTGCCGTTTTTGGCATCGAGGCACCTTCAAAAGGAGGAGCACAAATCTCAAACAACCAAACAAACCTACTGGGTGCGTTTTAATCGATTCCAGAGGGCTGGTAGGTTTGAAAGGGTTAAGGGTTAAAAAAAGGCGCGCCTCGCTTCCTAGAGTGGCCCTGAGAATGAGTGGGCACGTGGGTGTACGCCGATTTGTGTTGAAGGTTCCTTCCTGTTCCGCCTTCTGGACCCTCCCCCGCCTGCCCTCCCACTGTTGGCAGAAGTGGCACCTGGAGATTGGTGTTCAGCTGCAGCAGCGACCTTGCAGGGATCGCCCTCAAAGGAGGTGAGAGATGCGGGGAGCCTCCCTTCTCATCGGGGTGGAAAGCGAATTCAGCATTTTTTTTCCAGGCCGAGGTGAACAGAGGGGCTTTTTATTTTGCAGTTTTCCCTTAGTTTGGAGTCCCAAAAGGACCTGCAGATTCAGATTATTTTCCTTGCTTGGTTGAAAGCCACTGGGTGGGGTGGGGGCAACATAGATTTTCTCTCCTTCTCACCCCACACCGTTTCCCTTTCTTTTTAAAGCCAGGGTGGGTTGGGTTGCTAGGAATGTATCTTTGGAACCACAGAATTGTTGAATTGGAAGGGTCCCCGAGGGTCATCCAGTCCAACCCCCTGCAATGCAGGAATCTTTTTGCCCAACTTGGGGCTCGAATCCACAACAATATACCGATCATTTACACCAGGCATACCCAAACTCGGCCCTCCAGATGTTTTGGGACTACAACTCCCATCATCCTTAGCTAACAGGACCAGTGGTCAGGGATGATGGGAATTGTAGTCCCAAAACAACTGGAGGGCCGAGTTTGGGGATGCCTGATTTAGACCATCTAGCTGAGCTGGCTGTAGCTCTCGTGAGGTTTTGGACAGGATAAATTTCCAGCCTTTACATGGAGGTGCCGGGGATTGAACCTGACAGTCATTGATGACTATGCTTGGCTATGCTTGGAGGAAATAATGCTTCTAAATACCAGTTGCTGGAAACCACAGGAGGTGAGAGTGCCCTTGTGCTCGCATCCCGCTTGCAGGTTCATCTTATTTCAACATTCTCGGAGCCTCCCTCAGAGTGGAGACCTGGAGAAGGGCCTCAGAAGAAGATCTAAGGGTCTGGGTAGGTTCATATCAGGAGAGACATTCCAGAACATATTGGGGTCCTGAGCTGCGTCAGGGTGTAAGAAATATGAGTTTGTAATAAATCTTTTATTTTTTTAAAAAAACTTGTTTTCAAATAGGGGCAAAAATGTGCTGAGGCTTTTGTTTTTCTCACAAACAGGGAGAATTGAGTTTGTCCTGAGCCCATGGCATCCCTGCCATTACTTCCCAAAACTGTGACACTGCAGAAGGTTGCATCCGTGGCATCGGATCAGCCTGTTGAATGAGCATCAGGGTGAGCATAAAACTCATGGGCTGCGGGACTGCGAAGCCTTCAAGGTGGGCTCTTCTGAGAGCAGCTGGAAGCCTGAGCTGGCGTTTGGAAACTGGAAGTAAGACAACGGTTGACTTCAGAGATGTCTCTTGTGGAAAGAAAGAGGGCGTCAAAATGGGAGTCGGCAGGAAGCCAGGACCAAGATGTGCCTGAGAAGTCAGGAGCGAAGGTGGAGGAACTGGATCCAAAAGGCTGTGGGCCAGGGGACAGAGTGGAGGAAAAGCAAGAGGGGAAGGAAAAAACACGGATTATCCAGTGTGGAGCCACTGAGGACTTGCTGAGATGGCCGCCGCTCCCTCAGGTGAAGCAAGAACCGGGTGACAAAGTGACTGAGCATTGGGAAGCCCAGTGGCAAGAATTCTTGAAGGCCACACCATCCCTTCGCTCGACACTTGAAGACCCGCCGGTGTGTCCGCCATGGAGCGACTCAATGGCCTTTCTTGCCTCCTTTGAGGGAGCAGCTACCGTTCGCCGCTGGGCTCGAGGGGAGTGGGTGACCCGTCTCGCACCTTCCTCCGGCAGAGAAGCGGACCGAGCTTCCAGCCCCCTGAACGTCACCGAGGTGGGGTCCTCCAGGAAGGGTAGGGAAGACTTTGTGGGGACAGAGATGCAGGACCCACAGCTGTGTCCGCAGAAGGCCGAGGGCCTCCGGGACGTTTGCTGCCGACTCCGGGAGCTTTGCCAACAGTGGCTGACGCCCAAGACACCCATGGAGGAGCAGGTGCTGGAGCTGGTCATCTTGGAGCAGTTCCTCTCCATCTTGCCCCCGGACATGCAGAGCTGGGTGAGGGAGCGCTGCCCGGCAGCATGTGCCCAGGCAGTGGCCCTGGCTGAGGCCTTCCTGCTGAGGTGTCGAGAGGCCGAGAAGCAGCAGCGTGAGGTGAGCATCTTTTGCCCCGATGGAGGGAGGCTGCCATGGGCTGCAGAGCAGATCTGAAGTGTCAGAAGGCAGACTTCTGGCGGGAAAGGGCAAGGATGGGTGCTGTGATGGTGTGTGTCCCCCCCCCCCCATCTTCCTGCAACTGGAAGGGCCGTAGCTCAAAGGCAGCACATCTGCTTTGCATGCAGAAGGTTCCAGGTTCAATCCTTGGCATTGCCGGGTAAGGGCTGGGAATGTCTCCCAACTCCAACCTTGGAGAGCCACATGCAGGTAGACTATAGTGCAGGTAGACAATACTGAGCTAGGCGGACCAGCAATTGCATGGCTCAAGATAATGTAGCTTCAAACATCGTTTCATATTCTATGCTACTTTACCCATCTAGATCTACTTTATCTGTAAAGGTAAAGGTAAAAGGTAAAGGACCCCTGGACGGTTAAGTCCAGTCAAAGGCGACTATGGGGTTGCGGCGCTCATCTCGCTTTCAGGCCGAGGGAGCCAGTGTTTGTCTGCAGACAGCTTTCTGAGTTAGGTGGCCAGAATGACTAAACCGCTTCTGGCACAACAGAACACTGTGACAAGTGCCAGAGCGCATGGAAATGCCATTTAGCTTCCTGCCATAGCAGTACCTATTTATCTACTTGCACTGGTGTGCTTTCGAACTGCTACATTGGCAGGAGCTGGGACAGAGCAACGGGAGCTCATTCCTTTGTGGGGTATTTGAACCACCGACCTTCCAACTTGCAAGTCCAAAAAGCTCAGTGGTTTAGACCACAGCATACAGGAGTTACTTCCTACATAAGGAAAACAAGTGAGGCAGAGCTACAATGCGCAGAGTGGTTGAAATATCAGTCCCTCTTTTTGTAGCTGTTTGAGGAGAACAGAGGGTTTCTTAACAACGCTCAGCACCCCCAGCAAACTACAGTTCCCTGGATGCTTTGGGGGAAGCACTGACTGTTTGATGTCGTATAATTCTGCTTTAAATGCAGCGTGCAGATGCGCCAGAGTGCAGCGTGTGTTGGAAACCAGCTATTAGACCCATTGCTGCCCTGCTAACTTGTAATGTTGCTCGCAAAGGCATTCACATGGGTGACATTGGAAAGGAGCGCATGTGTCAGTATGTGTGCCGTCTGTGTGTGCGCACGGCATCCAGCCCTTGCCTGTAGCTTTTCCCTTTTCAGCCCTGCCACCCTGCACTGATGCAAGACCTTCACTGCTGCTGTTGCAGGTCCCGGGGCCTCTTGAGGCGACGGCTCTGAACTTCTCAACGGCTGAGTGGACACTTTCCAACATCTGGCAGAAACACTTCAGCAGAGGGAGCAAGCTGGAGGGGGACAGAGGTGCCGGATTGCTGGGTAAGGAGAGAAGCATGTCACCGGCAGTAGACAGCAACATTAATAATGGGATTTCGGTGCTGGCTCTTTTTCCAATATGCAAGATAAGTTTCTAGTCCTTCATGCTGTCTTCCTTGGGACGTTATCAGGTTCTTCTTCCTGCCACTCATTGGGAAAGGGGCTCTGGATTTTTATTTTGTACTTCTGCAAACCTGGGTATATCCCTTCACTCCCAACCATGCCGATACTTCCTTTAAGCATGGATCATTCACCTTTTATTCATTCATTCATTCATTCATTCATACATACATTCATACATTCATACATTCATACATTCATACATTCACACATTCATTCATACATACATTTAGTGAGTTTCACCCCCACCCTTCCTCCCAAAGAAACCAAAGGCAGGAAGCAGTGAGTGATAGAAAAGAATGTTTTAAAATCGTAAAACTTCTTTAAAGCGCCTGAAAAACAGTTCTGGCACATGCACACTGGGAAGGATCTCTGCTGAAAAGACTGGTTGGTCTTCAGTAGACAGCAAAAAGACAGCAGAGATGGGAGGAGATTCCCCAGGGAAGGTGCCACCCTCCGCTACAGGCCTGATTCCTCCATTGCACAAAACATAACTTATTATAAAGTGGCATTTGCAGGAGTCCCCCGCCCCCTGCAGCAATCAATTGAGAATATAGGAATGAGATGATCTTTCAGGTATTCTGGCCCCAAGCTATATAGCCTTTATACACCCAAGCCATGTGAGTTTTAATCTGTTTTTAGTCTCTTGCTGTCTCAATTGTTAATTTTTCTTTGTTTTCTTTCTTTCTTTCTTTGTTTTTTTGTAAACTGCCTTGGTAGAGAATCAGAGAGTTGTATTCCATGGTCAAACAGCTCTTAACCGCCAGAAAATTTGTTCAGCTGGTGGTTTTGGTCTTGTCTTACAATCAAGAGATGGATTAATTTTATGAAATAAATAAACAAAGCAGCATCTTAAACTTGGCCTGGTAGCTAATTGGCAGTCCATGTTGCAGAATACACCCACACGAAAAACCACTGCCCTGCCATAGGCACAAGGTATGACTCACGTGCCGACTCTTTGTTTATTTTTACCTTATTCCAGGTGGGTGGCGAAGTGAGGATGAGAAAAACCTCTTACTCAGAAGAAGCGAGCAGATGACGACACTGAGGCAGGCCAAGGAGAACGTGGTCCAATGTCCTAACCAGGGGGATGCCCTTAAGAATCTGGACAGGCCAGAGAGGAAGCAGGAACCTCTCAGAGGGATCAAGTCCAATAGACTCTCCCGCTGCAGTGGAGAAAAGGACAAGGGCGACCTCAGCGTGGCTGGGACTCTGCAAGGACTTTCTAAGGATGAAAGGGAGGACCTCCCGAGGGTGTGCCCCGACCGCCCAGCACACGAGGGAGCGAACGCAGACATGAAAATATACAACTGCGTGGATTGTGGGAAAAGCTTTTCCCGCAGCTCAAACCTCATGAGCCACCAGAGGACCCACGCGGGCGACAAGCCGTACAAATGTTCGGACTGCGGGAAGGGCTTCACCCGCAGCTCGAACCTGATCAACCACCAGAGGACCCACACAGGAGAGAGGCCCTACACATGCCTGGACTGCGGGGAGAGCTTTTCCCGAAGCTCGCAGCTCATCAGCCACCGTCGGATCCACACGGGGGAGAAGCCGTACCAGTGCGCCGAGTGCTGGAAGTCGTTCAGCTTGCGCTCGCTCCTTATCCGCCACCAGAAGATCCACACGGGCGAGAAGCCGTACCAGTGCGCCGAGTGCGGGAAGAGGTTCATCGAGAGCTCCGAGCTCATCACGCATGAGAGGACCCACACGGGCGAGAAGCCCTACAAGTGCGCCGACTGCGGCATCAGTTTCTGCCAAAGCTCGAACCTCTTGGCGCACACCCGGACCCACACGGGGGAAAAGCCCTACCGGTGCGCCAGCTGTGGGAAGAGCTTCAGCCGCAGCTCGAACCTCATTGTGCACGAGAGGACGCACACGGGCGAGAAGCCCTACGAGTGCTCCTACTGCGGGAAAGGCTTCAGCCAGAACTCCCGCCTTCTCAGCCACAAGAGAACCCATGCCAGGGAAGCCGTGTGAAAAGCCATTGGGAAAGCGCTCTGCTCTCGAGAGAAAAAGCAACGGCAGGCACGCTTCGGACAAATGGGGACGTCAAAAACTCTGGCTCTGTTAGGCACAAGAATGTCTGTGCAGAAGGGAAGCAGGGGAACCTGTGCCCTTCTGGGAGCTGCTGAACTAGAACTCACATTGTCCCTTCTCACTGGGGCGGATGGGAGTTGTAGCTCAGCAACATTTAGAGCAGTTCCCCAAACTTGGGTTTCCTGCTGTTTTTGGACTACAACTCCCATCACCCCTAGCTAGCAGGGCCAGTGGTCAGGGACAATGGGAACTGTTGTCCAAAAACAGCTAGAAACCCTGGTTGAGAGGGCCACTATTCCTGATGCAGAAGGACATGGTAAAGAATCAAAATACGGTAGTTTCCGGTGGCTGCAGGGAGAGATTGGGTGGGGGTCTTGATGCTGCAGAAGCTGAGCTCCCTTGTGGTACAGACAGGCCTTCCTCTGCCTCGTCCCAAGGATCCTGGCTCCTCATCCTCAGATTGAGCCTGATCTGAGACTTACTCTGAAGCAGAGGTTTCCAGTCGCCCTCTGATGAGCACTCCTTGGACGAAACTCAAATACAGTACCGTTTTGGAGTTCCTGATTCCACCGGGTCGGCATTGTGATGGTTATTTTATTTGCCCCAGTGGAGTTACTTGAAATCTGCTTATGGCTTTGCTTAATCTTCTTCGTTGCTGCTTTTGTCCTGCACGTGTTTGAATTGTTGCAGAGTTTGAGATACTTGAAAAAAATTAATAAAATGCCAATGGGAAAAAAATAGAATAAGAAATGTTTATAGTACAGTACTTCTCTCTCTCCTAGTCAATAATGTATTGATGTTGGATTAGATTCAGTGGAATTTGCGCAGATGGAAAAGTGATCAAGGAGAGAGGAACTCTTAACATAACATTGAGATATTGCCCATGAAATATTTTTGTTCTCCAGACGCTTCAGGTTACAGACACTTTAGAAAGATTTTTCCTCCAAAAGCATTTCATTTTAAAAATCCAATTTAAATAGAAAAAAAATCCGATTATTGGAAGGAAGATTGGAAGGAATTTATTGTATATATACAGAAGCAATATACACAGCTTAATACATTAGCAGGATTTTTAAAAGACTTGTAAAGGCATTATGATTGGACCATAAGTAATTTTAATGATTTCATAATTTAAAATGGACATGTGGTAGGATGATAAACAATGGAACCAGGGAAGGGAATAGGGGGAAGTTTGAATATGTATTGTTGCTTTTATTTTTTGTTGGTTTTGGAAAATAAATAAATAAAATAATATTTTTTAAAAAGCAAAAAAAAGTGGCTTTACCTCTTTTCTGCACCCTGACATGCTTTGATCTCAGTGGACCTCGGCAGGACAATTATCCACAGGCCGGGCAGAATTAAACGCTCTCCTCTTCTTTAGTGATGCTATAATCTGTCAGCAGAGTGACACTGATTTCAGAGCCTGTGACCGACATGGCCCTGGTGGGAGTTGCACTCTGCACGATGCGGGAAGGTTGCGGAGGGGTCTTGGCTTGGCAGCACAGGACTTCCTTCTTAAAATGTTGGCGGAAACTTTTGCTCAGCCAGTAGAGAGCAAAGGGGTTGACGCAGGAATTGCTGAAAGCCAGAGCCCGGGAGAATATTGTGGCAATGAGGTGGAAGGTGGATGTGTCGACGGAAGCGTAGTAAGTGAAGGAACGATAAAGGTAAAGGACATGATTCGGGAGCCAACAGAGGGCAAACAGGCCAACCAAGACCAGCACAGTTTTGGCAACTCTCTTGCGAGATTCAATCTGCAGAGGGAAATCATTGCACATGTAAAAAAACAACAACCCATTTTTAAAATAAAAAATCTGCATGCAGGAGTCACAAAAAGCAATGTGTACACCAGATGCCACCACTCCACCCCCCGTGTACGTCGAGAAAGGGAGCCATCTGAAGAAGGTCGTCGCCTTCGGAAAGCATGCTGAGGAGGAAGAAGAAGAGTCTGTGGATCTTTTAACTACTGTCAGGGAGCATTGTGAACAGATTGAGAAATGTGTGAAAGCTTGGGAACATTTGGAGGAGTGTAATGCTCGGTGGCACTGTAGGTTAAACCACAGAGTCTAGGGCTTGCTGATCAGAAGGTCGGCGGTTTGAATCCCTGCAACAGGGTGAGCTCCCGTTGTTCGGTCCCAGCTCCTGCCCACCTAGCAGTTCGAAAGCGCATCAAATTGCAAGGTGCCATCAAAGCATTCTTGACATATGGCTGTTAAGCCTCTGCTTAAAGACCTCAAAAGAAGGAGACTCCACCACACTTCTTGGCAGCAAATTCCACTGTCGAACAGCTCTTACTGTCAGGAAGTTCTTCCTAATGTTTAGGTGGAATCTTCTTTCTTGTAGTTTGAATACATTGCTCCGTGTCCGCTTCTCTGGAGCAGCAGAAAACAACCTTTCACCCTCCTCTATATGACATCCTTTTATATATATGAACATGGCTATCATATCAGCCATGTGCCCGAGCAACAACCCCAAACATCTGGAGGGCACCAGGTTGGCGAAGGCTGCCCTAGATCTCTACTTACCTGCTTACGAGCATGGCTGTGCTCTTCTGCCGGCATGTTGGACGTGCTTTTGTACAGCGCCTTTGCAATGAGAAAGTAGTAGATTGATACAACTGCTAGCGGTATGATATAAAACATCAAGAAGCACACCAGAGAATGAGCCTCCTGGATGATTCTCTCGGAGACGGGGTAAGGCGCGCAGGTCTCAAAGGAGCCGTTTTTATCCGGAATGTGAAAGGCGTAGAGATCGGAGGACACGGCCTCTGGAACGGCTAATAACATGGAGATGATCCAGACAGCAGCGGCTTTGCAGCAGGTCTTCAGGACGGCATCGGCCCTTTGCAGTTCCAAGGGCTTCACAATTGCCTTGTACCTGGAATGGCAATTAATGTCAAAGTGATAAAAGCAATGAAAGAACTGAGCAAAATCAAAGGAACATCTCGTTTCCCGAAAATTGTCTCCCTGGCATTCTTTGTGCCCCATCAGACTCTGGGAAATGTGTTTGGCTTCCAAAATTTTGGAACAATCTGTTACGAGTGCCTAACTCTTGCGTGCATATGGGAATTAATTAAATTGAACGCTGATCTCAGCCTGTTGGGCCAAATATATTGAGCCTTGGAGATTCTGCCTTTTGGTTGGGGCTACAGTCACCATGGGTAGGCAAACTAAGGCCCGGGGCCAGATTCGGTCCAATCGCCTTCTAAATCCGGCCCGCGGACGGTCCGGGAATCAGTGTGTTTTTACATGAGTAGAATGTGTCCTTTTATTTAAAATGCATCTCTGGGTTATTTGTGGGGCATAGGAATTTGTTCACCCCCCCAAAAAAAAATATAGGCTGGCCCCCCACAAGGTCTGAGGGACAGTGGACCGGCCCCCTGCTGAAAAAGTTTGTTGACCCCTGATCTACACTGATAAATGGGCTGCAAAGGTTTAGCCGTCATTCTTACACTTCCATTTTTGCTCTTCCTGAACTGCTTTAATACACCACTAGGTGGCACCAAGACACAGCTTACTTTCTCCTGCCTTTTGGCACTTGGTTTGTATCCTCATCTTCATCTCATCATCATCATTATCACTATCATATAAAATGGGAAATGTTCTTCTTCCAGATGCTAGCAGTTTAATCATTTGGGATCTGTTCCAAATATTCCATGTCACATTCAGCTTCCGTTATTCAGGAATCAAGAGTTAACATTTTACATATCTGAGACAAAGTGCTTAAAAATACAATTGCTACTATTAACATAAAGGTAAAGGTACCCCTGACCATTGGATGCAGTCGTGACTGACTCTGGGGTTGTGGTGCTCATCTCGCATTATTGGCCAAGGGAGCCGGCGTACAGCTTCCAGGTCATGTGGCCAGCATGACTAAGCCGCTTCTGGCGAACCAGAGCAGCACATGGAAACGCTGTTTACCTTCCCGGAGTGGTACCTATTTATCTACTTGCACTTTGATGTGCTTTCGAACTGCTAGATTGGCAGGAGCTGGGACCGAGAAACGGGATGCGGGGATGCAGGGATTTGAACCGCCAACCTTCTGATCGGCAAGCCCTAGGCTCTGTGGTTTAACCCACAGTGCCACCTGCGTCCCAACCATAAAGGGAGGTCTAAATTTCCAAGCACAGACTGGAAATTCAAAGCTTTGAAATAATGGGAAACAGGGACATCAAAAGCTCCCATCACCTCTGGCTGTTGTGGCCGTACTGGTTGGGGAGGTGGAATTCCATACATTGTACATTAAAAGCACATGACTGCCCCCCTCCGCCCAAATGATCCTGGGAATTGCAATTTACCCCTCACAGAGCTACAATTCCCAGCTCCCCTTACAGTTAAAAAAGGTAAAGGACCCATCAAAGAATCTGGAAACTGGTTGTAAGTTGCTTTGGGTTGCCTTGAGCAACATAAATGTAATTAATAACAACAACAACAGTAACTACAACTGTAGAGAGCCAGTGTGGCATAATGGTTAGAGACACCAGGGTTCAAAACTCAGCCATGAAGCTCACTGGGTGAGCTTGGGCCAGTCGCTGCTTCTTGGCCTAACCTACTTCACAGAGTTGTTGTGAGGATGAATTGGGGGAGGGGGAGAGAGAAGCCTGTACACTACCTTGGAAGAAAAATGTAGACTATGAAGGTAATAATTATAGAACACCTTTGACCTCCTCACAGCATTACAATTCCCAACACCCTTAACAAACCATAGAATCATAGAGTTGGAAGAGACCACAAGGGCCATCCAGTACAACCCCCTGCCAAGCAGGAAACACCATCAAAGCATTCGTGACAGATGGCTGTCAAGCCTCTTAAAGACTGTCAAGCCCCTTAAAGACCTCCAAAGAAGGAGACTCCACCACACTTCTTGGCAGCAAATTCCACTGTTGAACAACTCTTACTGTCAGGAAGTTCTTCCTAATGTTTAGGTGGAATCTTCTTTCTTGTAGCTTGAATCCATTGCTCCGTGTCCGCTTCTCTGGATCAGCAGAACCTTTCTCCCTCCTCTATATGACATCCTTTTATATATCTGAACATGGCTATCATATCACCCCTTAACCTTCTCTTCTCCAGGCTAAACATACCCAGCTCCCTAAGCCGTTCCTCATAAGGCATCGTTTCCAGGCCTTTGACCATTTTGGTTGCCCTCTTCTGGACACGTTCCAGCTTGTCAGTATCCTTCTTGATTTAGATGCTATACTCCTATTGATATTGTTACCAGGATTATTTTGGGGGCAGTGGGTGGGGGACAACACTCTGTAAATAACTAGCATGCTGAGATATTGTTAGAAGGCAGTTTTTGTTAAATGAGAGGTGATAAATACAGGGTGTCATGGCCCCTATGGATTCTTTCACTGGTGTCCCTGGGCAAGTGCCCCTTTCCCCCCAGAAACAGTCCCGGATTTACAGAAGCCGTCCCAGTTTCTGATTTGATCCCAGAATATCCTGCTTTTCCTTAAGACGTCCCAATTTTCATCAGAGAAATGTTGGAGGGTATGGAATTATGCGACCCCCAAGCCAAGTTGATTGGAAGACATCTGAAGGCAGCCTTGTATATGTTTTATTATGTTTTTACAGTCATTCCTCGTTTTAAGTATGCTTCGGTTTGAGTACTTTCAGTTTAATTACTCCACGGACCCGTCTGGAACAGATTAATCCACTTTCCATTACTTTCAATGGGAAAGTTCGCTTCAGGTTAAGTATGCTTCAGGTTAAGTACGGACTTCCATAACCAATTGCACTCATACTTCAGGTTAAATAAGCTTCAGGTTGAGTACTCCGTGGACCCGTCTGGAACGGATTAATCCACTTTCCATTAGTTTCAATGGGAAAGTACGCTTCAGGTTAAGTACGCTTCAGGTTGAGTATTCCGCGGACCCGTCTGGAATGGATTAATCCACTTTCTATTCGCTTCAGGTTCAGTACGCTTCAGGTTAAGTAATCCGTGGACCATCTGGAACAGATTAATCCACTTTCCATTACTTTCAATTGGAAAGTTTGCTTCAGGTTAAGTACGCTTCAGTTTAAGTACTCCGCTGACCGTCTGGAATGGATTAATCCACTTTCCATTACTTTCAATGGGAAAGTTCGCTTCAGGTTAAGTACGCTTCAGGTTAAGTACAGACTTCCAGAACCAATTGTGTACTTAAACCGAGGTAATTTCGTTGTTCCCGCAAGGGGACAATGACAATAAAGATATCTTATCTGAAAGCTGCTCAGAGTGGCTAGGGCAACCCAGTCAGATGGACGGGGTAGAAACTAGAGATGGGAAGGCCTGGAAAAAAACCCAGAAAAATGGGGGGGGGGGAACGACACCAGGTTTTTTCCGCCCTTCCCCAAAGCCGTCTTTTACCGGAAAAACTGGGAAAAAAAGTTTGATATAGTTTTAATATTTCCAAACCCCCTCCCCCATTTTTCCTGGGAGAAAAAACAGACCCAGGGAAAAACGGAGAACCCTCGGTTTTCCTCCAATTTTTCCAGTCCCCCCCCCAGGCCCTCCCATCTTTAGTAGAAACAGGAAATTTATCATTATGGACGTCCCTATTTTTACCGGAGAAATGTTGGAGGGTGTGCAAGACTCAGAACTCAGCCCCATCCAACCCAACGCGGGAGCAAGCCCCGCCCCGCTGTCAAACTCTTGGTCCGTCGCCTTCCTTCCAACTTACCTGTCCGCACTGAGCACGGTTAAAGTGAACACGGACACGCCGACAGACGTCCTCTGGATGAAGGAGAGCAGCTTGCAGCCCATCCTTCCAAACAGCCATGTGTCCACAATGTAGCAAGCAGCATCCACAGGCACGCAGGTGAGCAGCAGCAGGAGATCTCCAAAAGCCAGGCTGGTAATGAAGATATTTGGGACGGTCTGCATCGATTTGATCTTGAAGAAGACTTGGACGAGGATCACATTCCCAAGGAGACCGACTGCAATGATCGCGGCGTATGCCACGCAAATTGTGCAGAGCACTCCCAAGCCGAGCGAAGTGTCTTCGGACCCCCTTTCCTCCGCGGTTTGATTCCCCGTGGCGGCAGGTACCGGGCGCCCAGTTGCATTTGCAAAATCGGAAAGAGCCGCATTCATCCCCAGCGGAGGTGCCCTGGACATTTTGCCAGCTGAGGGTGGAATTAAATTGGCCAGAAGAAGCATTAATGGGGGAGAGAGAGAGAGAGAGAGAGAGAGAGAGAGAGAGAGAGAGAGAGAGAGAGAGAGAGAGAGAGAGAGAGAGAGAGAGAGAGAGAGAGAGAGATTCCACAAGATGTTTTACTCACATCTCCTCGCTCTGGAGTCTCAAAGCTTGATAGGAATGGATGCTCACAGATTCATTGCTGAACTGTGTGGGAGGTGTGGAACGTCTTTATCATTTTTTTTTAAAAAAATATGCCTTTCAGCAGCTACTGTGGGGGAAAGAGAGAGGAGGAGGAAATTGGGGCGGGGGTGGGGGTTGATTGCTTTTTCTCACTGGTTTCCCTGTCAACAGTACTCTGTTATTTCGATTAGGCTGGCTCTTTGCACAATTTGCACGCTGAATTGACTTCTCCATATAAAAAAGTGTCTATGGAGCACAGACTGAGTGCCTATGTACCCAATATAACATTATAACAGTGGGAATTAGGGAACACCTTGTCTCAAAATAGAGGCAAAAAAGAGAAACCATGTTTAGCTCTTGCTTTACTCAGTCCTTATATCGAGTTCTGAAAGACTTCACAAATGCAACCTCAGGCATCCTTTAAAAGGTAAAGGTAAAGGACCCCTGATGGCTAGTTCCAGTCGTGAACGACTCTGGAGTTGCGGTGCTCATCTTGCTTTACTGGCCGAGGGAGCCGATGTTTGTCCGCAGACAGTTTTTCCGGGTCATGTGGCCAGCATGACTAAGTCGCTTCTCGCAAAACCAGAGCAGTACACGGAAACGCCGTTTCCCTCCCCGCCGGAGTGGTACCTATTTATCTATTTGCACTTGGACGTGCTTTCGAACTGCTAGGTTGGCAGGAGCAGGGACCGAGCAACGGGAGCTCGCCCCGTTGCAGGGATTCGAACCGCTGACATTCCGATGGGAAAGCCCTAGGCTCAGTGGTTTACACCACAGCGTCACCCACGCCCCAAACATCCTTACAACAGACCTATAAGGTAGGCCACTTATACCCACCTAAAGTTCAACTCAGGGTAGTCCCATTGATATTAATGCCCCAAATAAACCATGACCATTAATTTAAATGGGTCTACCCTGAGTATGAATAACAGTTACAACACATTGTGAAGTGAGGATTGAAAATGCTTTGTCTATAATTTCTCCCAGACAAACCATTATGGAGAAATTATGGAAAGAAGGAACAAATTTTACTGCATGTAATGCTTTGAAAGAAAATGTAATGAAAATGATGTATAATGACGGTATATTCCGGCGTATAAGACGACTGGGCGTATAAGATGACCCCCACTTTTCCAGTTAAAATATAGAGTTTGGGATATACTCGCCGTATAAGAAATACAACTCGGCGTATAAGATGACCCCCGACTTTTGAAAATATTTTCCTGGATTAAAAAGTAGTCTTATACGCAGGAATATACAGTACACCAGCGAAATTAGCTAAAATGTATAAAATAAGTAATAAATGTTGGAAATGTAAGGAAAAGGAAGGCACTTTTTATCTGTGGTGGGAATGTAAGAAAGTGAAAGGCTTCTGGGAAATGATTTATAATGACAACTGCAACAAGAGTATTATTGGCACAGAAATGGAAGCAGGAAGAACTACCGACGAAAGAGGAATGGCAGTTGAAATTGATGGACTACACAGAATTGGATAAGATGACGGAGAATTCAGGACCAGAAATTCTTGAAAGATTGGAGTAAATATATGCGTTATCTGAAAGACAATTGCAACCCGACTATGCTTGTAGGACTACAATAAGCTTTGTGAAGAGAACTATATGAAATATTGCAGAAAAGATTTATGAGAATGGATTTTAAGTTATGGATTATTAATAGTAATAGTTAGGATAACAAATGTAAGATTAAGAGATGAGGTTTGAAAATCATTAGACATGGTTGATGGAAGTATCAAGCTAAAATAGCCAAAATATTGTATAAGATGAGATGAGATGATATGTTCTGTTTGGAAAATATATGTAAAAACTAATAAAAATGTATATTAAAAAGAAAAGAAAATTGTTTGTCTAAGACAGGGGTCCCCCAAACTACGGCCCCCGGGCCGGATGCGGCCCAATTGGCCTCCCAATCTGGCCCGCGACGACCCCCGCCGCCCGCTACCGCCGCCCGCTGCCGCCGCCCGCTCTTACGGCGCACGGCGCGGCGGCGATCTTCAAAATCGGCAAAAAATCGCCGAAAATCCTTCAAAGGTAGCCCCACAATAGAGCGCATTGCAGTAGTCCAAGCAGGAGATAACTAGAGCATGCACCACTCTGGCAAGACAGTCTGCGGGCAGGTAGGTTCTCAGCCTGCATACCAGATGGAGCTGGTAAACAGCTGCCCTGAACACAGAAATGACCTGTGCCTCCATGGACAGCTGTGAATCCAAAATGACTCCAAGGTTGCGCACCTGCTCCATCAGGGGCACAATTACCCCATTCAGGACCAGGGAGTCCTCCATACCTGCCCGTCCCCTGTCCCCTCAAAACAGTACTTCTGTCTTGTCAGTATTCAACCTCAATCTGTTAGCCGCCATCCATCTTCCAACCGCCTCCAGACACTCACACAGGACTTTCACCACCTTCACTGGTTCCGACAGGGCCGGCTCTAGGGGTAGGCTGGGTGGCGCGGGTCGCCAGGGCGCGGGTCCGGCAGGGGGGGCGCCGCGGCAAGAAACGGGGCGGGGTGGGGGCGCCGGAGTGATCTCCACACCACGGCGCCCGGGTGCCCGACATGCTTGAGACGGCCCTGGGTTCCGATGAACACCCAGCCCAAACCCCCTGATGATCTCTCTCAGTAGTTTCATGTAGACGTTAAAAAGCATGGGGGAGAGGGTAATGCTTTTTATAGGGTTGCACAGAGCCAAAGGGCAGTGGCCCACAAAGGCTTGAGAACTGCTGGTGTGGACAATGCTGTGCCAGCTGGACTGAGCAATGAGGTCCCAAGTGGGTTTTGCAGTGACCCTGCCCTGACCACCAGGCATAACTCATAGATGGGTGTTATGAAAAATGTACCCCAAAATGTGTTGCCTTTTAAGAAGGATAGACGCGGGTCGGAAGCTCCAAAATTTGCACTAAGTTCAGCTCCGCCGGGAAAATGACAGAGACCACACGATGCTGTCAGGAAAAACAAACTGATCCCTTTATTGCAGAATGCAAAGCTAAAGCTGTAGGGTCCCTGCCTCTGGAAAGAAGGAAGGAACCCCGGAAAATGGTAAAGTCCCCTTATATACCCTCCTGTCCCTGCATGGAAATCTCTGGACTGGGAGGGAGGGGGAGACAAGGGCGACGGGTGGGGGATCGGATTAGCTGGGTGCGGAGATGACTTTTCCTTTCAGATGGAGAGATGTCAATCGCTCTTCTCCTGTCGCTGATGGTGCTCCCTGTTGTTTGGCAGGAAGGGCAATCAGTCGAGATGGGTGCAGAGGTGGGGCAGTTCCTGGCGATTTCCGTGGGGTGGAAGTCCGCCCGGCAGGTGTTTTCCTCCAGGCCATGGAAGGGTGGGCTACGTTGAGGATGGCAATTTATTTGAATAAAGTTGTTCCAGCTAATCCCTCTATTGTCCGTGTGTCCTTGAATGGGTATAGGGTGGTAGTAGGGCAAGGTTCAGGTGGGTTGGGATCATACAGGGTTCATACAGAAAATATACCTGGAAAACATACCTAATGCAGGGATTTCTAATTAAAAGGTAGCAGTCCTGACATGTACAGTTCTAAGATATAAAACAGCAATTCCAATACAGAGAGATACTAGCAATTCTAATACAGAGGCAGCGGATAGAGATTTCATGGTAAGAGAACATATAATAGGCTGTATTATTAACTTGAGTAGAAAAGTGTCACTTTGGATTTGGGCGGTTTCCCCCCCCCCTTCTTCTGGAAACATTGTTTTGTTCTGGGCGGAGGGGAGGTGGAGAGGGGAAATGTGTGAGTTTATGCTAACTGTTGTGCATATGCAGATCCTTAAGCCTTCCTTCAGGCAGGGTCGAGTCCTAGCAGGAGGGGTGGGGAGACAGGGAAGATGGCATTGAACAGGATTCTGGGTATTGCAGCTGTCAAATTCTGTCACCCCTCTCTGTTCATTAATAATGGTGTCCTGCAAACCCCCCCCCATATGATTTTATAACATGGGGTTGCTTGGTTCATCCCCCAAAGGGAAGGAGATGCAAGAACCCTACTTCCCACAAAGCATGGTGCCATTTGCTTCTCCCTCAGACACCTCTGCGCACTGTTCCTGGTTGTCACCCAGCTTAGCTGGGCATAGCTGAGCCTGAAGCCTGGCTCCCCACCAGAGAGGGCCTCCTGCCAGCTTGAAATGCTGGGTGAGCAAGTTGGAAGGTGCCGTCTTTTTCCTTGATGGATCTTTCTCCAGAGGGGAGCAAAGGCGGCAAGTTGACTCTCTTCTAAAGAGATGGGGTGAAGCATTCCACGCTCTGATAAAAGCCACCACCCTTTCCCCTGGGGGGGGGGGAAACAGTATCTCTGCAGCTGAAAGAACAATAGATGCCATTATGCAAGAACTGGGAGGAGGGGGAGCAAGGATGTCTCAATGGGGGAAAAGGATTCATTCTGGAAGGAAAGAAAGAAATACGCAACTTGCAAAACAGACAATTTCTTCATCTTAACTTTGTTCAATTGCAAAATCTGGAGAAGGTGGGAGAAAGCATTGTAATAGGGGAAGGTAAAAGCCGCAGAAGGCGGTTTTTAATAACTGTGCACGAAGAAGCGAATGACTTGGAACCAAGAGCGACAGGCAAGTGTGCAATACTTTCTCCCTGGCTACTAAAAGGCCTGTACAGTGCTACCTCGACTTACGAAGGCGATCCGTTCCGTGGCGCTCTTCATAAGTCGCAACCTTCAGATGCCGAAGCGTCCATTTTGCTCTTAAGTCCAGTCAAAGGCGACTATGGGGTTGCGGCGCTCATCTTGCTTTCAGGCCGAGGGAGCCGGCGTTTGTCCACAGACAGCTTTCCGGGTCATGTGGCCAGCAGGACTAAACCACTTCTGGCAAACCAGAGCAGCACATGGAAATGCCGTTTACCTTCCTATTTATCTACTTGCATTTTGACGTGCTTTCGAACTGCTAGGTTGGCAGGAAAATATTCATAAATGCACACATATTTAAATACATGAACCATGTGTCTGAAATAGCACAGGAGAGCAATCCTGGAGCCATTTCGACTCTCCTAATGACTTCAAATATTCCTCTGCAGTAAGGGAGGCAAATGCGGAAAGGTGACCAAGATGATCAAGGGTCTGGAAACCAAGCCATATGAGGAATGGTTGAAGGAGTTGGGTATGCTTAGCCTGGAAAACAGGAGACTGAGAGGAGATAGGATAGCCATATTCAAATACCTTAAGGGCTGTCACGTGGAAGATGGAGCAAGCTTGTTTTCTCCTGCTCTGGAGGGTAGGGTTCGAACCCATGGCTTCAAGTTGCGAGAAAGGAGATTCCAACTAAATATCAGTAACAGCTGTTTGACAGTGGTACGGTCTCCCTTGGGAGGTGGTGGTCTCTCCTTCCTTGGAGGTTTTAAAGCAGAGGTTGGATGGCCATCTGTCATGGATGCTTTAGTTGAGATTCCTACATTGCAGGGGGTTGGACTAGAGGACCGCCGGGGTACCTTCTGACTCTACAATTCTACAATTCTCTTATTCTAACCCCCTTCCTCCCCAGCTGGCATGGGCACTGGTCAGGGTTGATGGAAGCTGGTGTCAAACATTATCTGGAGGCCCCGTCCTTGGGCTAAGAGAGTGAGGTGTAAGGGTTTTTCTCCAGAGAAATAAAATAAAAAAATTCCTTCAGTAGCACCTTAAAGACCAACTAAGTTTTTATTTTGGTATGAGCTTTCGTGTGCATGCACACTTCTTCAGATAAACTGAAATAGGAGTCCCCAGGCGCTTATGTAGAGAAGGGGTGGGGAGAGGGTGGGGAGGGGAGGGGGTATAACTCAGAAGGGTGGTGGAAGTGGGTGATTGACTGACTGATAGCTGTTGATGACCTAAAACGACTGCAAATGGTTTTGCATGAAAAAGCAAGGGTTCTTCAGCCATCTCATTGTCTCAACCCTTGCTTTTTTAAATTTTACTTCGACCCAGACCAACACGGCTACCTACCTGTCTCCAGAGAAAGTTTGCTATGTCATCTTAGACCAGGGGTCCCCAGACTTACCGGGCTTCAGGCCGGTGCCCGCCGCGCCAACCGCGCGGCGGGCCGGAGGGTAGGGGAGTGCGCGCGCAGCAGGCCGGAGGGCGGGGGAGTGCGCGCCTGTGCACATGCGCACATGCAAACGGTCGGGAAAAAATCACCGAAAATCGCTTGTGCGCATGCGTACGGGCCTCCCCCGACCCGGAAGTGCATCGGAAATGACCTCTTCTGGGTTGGGAGAGGTGGAAACTACAACTAATCCAGAATGAGGCAGCTAGACTGGTGACTGGGAGCGGCCGCCAAGACCATGTAACACCGGTCTGGAAAGACCTACATTGGCTCCCAATATGTTTCCGAGCACAATTCAAATGTTGGAGCTGACCTTTAAAGTGCTAAACGACCTCCACCCCCATCTTTCAGCCCAGACACTGAGGTCCAGTGCTGAGGGCCTACTGGCAGTTCCCTCAGTGCAAGAAGAAATGTTACAGGGAACCAGGCAGAGGGCCTTCTTGGTAGTAGTGGTGCCCGCCATGTGGAACGCTCTCCCATCAGATGTCAAAGAAATAAACAACTACATGACATTTAGAAGACATGTGAAGGGAAGTTTTAGGGAAGTTTTTAATGACTGATGTTTAAATGTATTTTTAACCTTCTGTTGGAAGCCGCCCAGAGTGGCTTGGGAAGAAATAATATATTATTATTATTCAGAATAGTGCTTTGCAGGACCCCCTAAGGAACATAACAAACAATAGAATTCAAAACAGTAACAGGCTAGTAAAGGGCAGCTCATGCCTCAAAGCCATCCTCTTCCTCTCATGCCCCAAAGAACAGAGACAGGCAACTTCATTTTAGCATTGCTCTTTGAGATGAAGACACACTCCACACATCCAGTTTTATTAATTAAGAACATTGCAACTTAGGACATATTTTACTCAAAGAGGGATCATCCAGACATTTTTTTTTGCCGTGTTTCTAGCCACAGGGCTGTGCTTTAAAGCTCTGTGTCTGAGCATTTTTCCTTCCTTCCTTCCTTCCTTCCTTCCTTCCTTCCTTCCTTCCTTCCTTCCTTCCTTCCTTCCTTCCTTCCTTCCTTCCTTCCTTCCTTCCCCAGCACATTCCCCACAAAAACCTGCTTCTTACCGCTGAAAACAATTCTGCGGAAAACCTGAATTGCTGTTTGTTCCGATTCAGCACTGAAGAGCAGGTTTTCCTGGTGAAAGTAGCCAAGCCAGAAAGAAAGAAAGAAAGAAAGAAAGAAAGAAAGAAAGAAAGAAAGAAAGAAAGAAAGAAAGAAAGAAAGAAAAGTGTTTGGACACATCAGGTTGAAATGTGGACCCGTGCCTAGAAATTGTAGTGCATGTGTGGGCGTGTGGAAATGCAAATAATATGTTTAGAGTCTGAAAGTTCTTTAAAGTCCCTTAATTGCATAACACAGGGCCTATTAAAAGCCTATCAGTAATCTGAATCTACTTCCATTTGGGCAATTCATCTCTGGTATATATTAATATTCTCAAGATTTGAGTCACTGGGATAATAGAAGATTGTGCTCACTCTTTCGAAAAGGCTAATCAAATTCATCGTTGCTTTGTTAGCCCACATTTTCTGGAGCTGGTGTGTGCAAAAGCCGAGAGCGAGAGTGTGGGTAAAGGGGGTAGAGAGATATTTCTCATTTTAAAAAGTCTTTTGGAGATTGGCTGGAGAGCTGGAGAGCTCAGCTCAGGCCCTGACAAGGAGAGAGACAACTTCCAAATGCCCAAACTAGAAACCAGGTGTTAATTGCAAATGCAATCAACCAACATGCTTTCAAATACATAAATAGGGATCCTGGATAAGCCTGAGCAGTCTCAGAAGCAGGGCAGTGGGAGGAGGTTGAGAAGGACAGTTTAACTCTTTGTTGTGTGTCACCCCAATCTCCAAGCAGGGTTAGATCCCAGCATCGCCTGAGCTCTGCAAGTGTGGCTTTCTCCCGATTAAAGTGCAGAGTGTTTGAGGACTGGGACATTCGCAGGGAAACCAAAATGCTTGTTTACAAAGCTATTGTACTACCAACCTTATTATATGCTTGTGAAACATGGACCACTTATAAATGCCATCTCTAACTTCTCGAAAGATTCCATCAACGGCGTCTCTGAAAAATGGTACACATCACTTGGGAAGACAGGCGAACTAATATCAGTGTACTGGAAGAAGCAAAGATCACCAGTGTTGAAGCAATGATTCTTCAACATCAGCTTCATTGGACTGGTCATGTTGTGTGGTGCGGAGGCCTGATGATCATCTTCCAAAGCAACTACTCTATTCCCAACTTAAAAATGGAAAGCGTAATGCTGGTGGTCAACAAAAGAGGTTTAAAGACTCTCTCAAGACAAGTCTTTAAAAATGTAGTATAAACACTGACAACTGGGAAACACTGGCCTGCGAGTGCTCCAGTTGGAGAACAGCCTTTACCAAAGGTGTCGTGGGCTTTGAAGACACTCAAACTCAGGATGCAAGGGAGAAACGTGCTAAGAAAAAGGCACATTTGGCAAACCCTCACCTTGATCAACTCCCACCCCGGAAACCAATGTCCCCATTGTGGAAGGACGTGTGGATCCAGGATTGGCCTCCACAGTCACTTACGGACTCATTGTTAAAACCATGTTTATGGAAGGCAATCTTAATTGGTTACGAGTGATCGCCAAAGAAAGAAGAAGAAGAGATCCCAGTGTTTCCAGGCACCATTTACTCAGACGCCAGCAGCTTTTCTGGTGTGCATACACTGGCCTCGGGCTTTTCCTGTGTGTTCTCCTCCACCATTTCTTCCAGTGCCCGCTGCTTTTCTTGCCCATTCAGATGCACCTCCTGCTCCCCCTTCCACGGAAGGCATCCAGGGAGTGGAGAAATCAGTTAGCTGCAGCTCCTCAGCTCTCGCCAGCACAGCCTTTTCCAAGGCATTGTCAGTAGCTGAAGGCGAGGAAAGACTGCATCTCTTTGTAGCCCCTCAGCTGCCCATCCACACTTGCATCTCCTTGGCCACCCCTTCTGCCTGGGTGCCTTGCAGCTGGACACCTGCGTCATTTTTTTGTTTTAAAAATAATAATATTTATTAATAAATAATAATAATAAATTTATTTATTTTAACAATCCAAATTAAACCACATTGAAATCATTCCAAATTATAATAAGATCAAACAGTCCAAATTTTATGCCGAATTATAAGTCTTTGGGTGACTTTCCATGCTCTGGAGGTCGAGGAGCGATGATCTCACATAGCGCTGCATTCCTTATTTAGATCAGGTAATTCCAATAAAACATTCCGATGTTGCTCCTTCATTGATTTTTAACAGCCCCTGAATTCGTCTGACAAGCAGCTAAGTCCTGTGAAGTTCTCTGTGAAAAGTTTCTTGGTGCTCATTTTCCTTGTTTCCCTTTTTGTAATCCAAACAATCTGTACTCGGCGTTCACTTTTGTTTTCCCTCGAAGGCAATTCTTCGTGCGACACAACTCAGAAACCGAACGAAATCTGGTTTTCCACCATTTGCACCGGGAATGTATCCGAAATTCATTTTTTATCTCCTTCCAACTAATTAATGAACCGGTGCTTCAGCGAAAACCCATAATTCCCATCATCAATTCTTTTTATTGTTCCGTTGAAAGTGATTACCAAAATGTAGTCCAATTTCGCACAGTCAGTTCTATAGTTAAACCACAGTCACAATGGTAATAAAATGTTCTTTCAATCCCGCTTGTGTACTCCTCTTCCAGAGGAGACAGCACCGGCTCCTCAGCTGAGCAGTTCGGGTGGAGAGGGTGCTCCACCAGTCCCATCACCCCAACAGCAAAGGGGGAGAAAGAGGCGCAAGGAGAGGAGTAGATTCAAGGCACCAAGGGTGCTTTGCTGGCAAAAGTCCCGACGGGCAGTGCTTCCGGATTCTGATTCGGACTAAGACAGTAATGGACTTTGGCGCTGTGGGTTAAACCATGGAGCCTAGGGCTTGCTGATCAGAAGGTCGGTGGTTCGAATCCCTGTGATGGGGTGAGCTCCCATTGCTCAGTCCCAGCTCCTGCCAACCTAGCAGTTCGAAAGCATGTCAAAGTGCAAGTAGATAAATAGGTATCGCTAGAGTGGGAAGGTAAACGGCGTTTCTGTGTGCTGCTCTGGTTCGCCAGAAGCGGCTTTGTCATGCTGGCCACATGACCTGGAAGCTGTACGCTGGCTCCCTCGGCCAATAACACGAGATGAGCGCCGCAACCCCAGAGTCAGTCACGACTGGACCTAATGGTCATGGGTCCCTTTACCTTTACTTGTAATAATAATAATAATAATAATAATAATAATAATAATAATATATTTATACCCCGCCCATCTGGCTGGGTTTCCCCAGCCACTCTGGGCGGCTTACAACAGAAGTATTAAAATACAATAATTTATTAAACATTAAAAGCTTCCCTAAACAGGGCTGCCTTCATATGTCCTCTAGAAGTCTGGTAGTTGCTTTTCTCTTTGACATCTGGTGGGAGGGTGTTCCACAGGGCGGGTGCCACTACCAAGAAGGCCCTCTGCCTGGTTCCCTGTAACTTGGCTTCTTGCAACGAGGGAACCGCCGGAAGGCCCTTGCGCTGGACCTCAGTGTCCGAGCAGAACGATGGAGGTGGAGATGCTCCTTCAGGTATACTGGACCGAGGCCGTATAGGGCTTTAAAGGTCAGCACCAACACTTATATACTTTATATATAATATAAAACTGTAAAAACAAGGGACAGAGTTTGGAGCGCCAGCATCATTACACCCAACCCTGAGGGTTGGGAGGGTGATTACTCCCATCTCACCCTCAAAAATTCCGTATGAAACGGCTCTGATGTAATGGGCAGCCATTCACCATGGCAGCCAAACAGGAAGTTGCGCCTGGGTCACTTTGAACCCCCTCCAGCATCTCCTCCAGTTTGAGTGTTGCTATTCTTCCCTTCATTTCGGCTCAGGCACAGGTCGCCCACAGGCACACCTCCAGGAAACACAAACCCCACCAGTGGCCATTCAGACATCATTGGACCTCGGTGCCCATCATGGCCCACCTGCAGCCTTGCTGCCTGGGGCTGATGCGCACTGGAGGCCAAAGGCTCTCCCTCCCTTTCCTCCACGCATGCACATCCCATAATAGGTAAGAGGTGTCATCATGACATCAAAGGTGTCTCTTATGTCTTTGGCATGAGAAGAGCCTTTTAGCTGCGCAGGTGCTGTTAGCGAGGCATTGAGGAGGGGATGTTTTCAACTCCAGTGTACAGTAAAAAAAACGGTAAACATGCCATTTGAGAGTAATTTGGATCAGCTCCATGCAGCCACATCGTAAACACATCCGCATATATCACCAGCCCCCCACCCCACCCCCAACTGGATCTCTGTTACCACCTCTGCCTTTAGGTGTATCTTCATGTTCACATTTGCATACTCTTTGAGGTGATCAGGAAATGACTCGAGATGAATTCAGCAGGTGTTATTGTCTTTGCAGCTCTCACTCTGCACCTCCATACCTGTCGCAATGCGCCCCCCCCCATATCTTGCAAGGAGGCATCAGAGAGACAAATGAGAGGGTGCCAGGTGCAGAGAGAGGCTGATTCACGCCCCATCATAAAATTATATGCCTTCATTCCACCTGACAACTTAAGCAATGCTGCGTTTGAAGTTAAAATGAAGCACTCTTGAGTTATGGAATGAAGGGGGGGGGCTGGCTTAGATAGAAGATAGCAACAGGGACCAGCCAAAAGCTCCTTTCTGCTCTTATTCCCCCCCCCCCCCACAGGAACCAAAAGGTCTGTGTTTTGCTTTGGCTTCTAATTGCTTTTAAAGACAGGGCTTAAAATAAATGAAAAATAAATGCGACCAAAAGTAATAATTGAAATACTTTTCTTTACCAAGACACACACACCCTTTCCCCCAAGTGTGCTGTTCTTCACAAAGGGACGCGGGTGGCGCTGTGCTCTAAACTACTGAGCCTCTTGGGCTTGCTGATCGGAAGGTCTGCGGTTCAGATCTGCATGACGGGGTGAGCTCCCGTTGCTCTGTCCCAGCTCCTGCCAACCCAGCAGTTCGAAAGCACGCCAGCACAAGTAGATAAATAGGTACTGCAGTGGCGGGTAGGTTAGACAGTGTTTCTGTGTGTTCTGGTTTCCGTCACGGTGTCCTGTTGTGCCAGAAGCGGTTTAGTCCTGCTGGCATGACCCGGAAAGCTATCTGTGGACAAACTCCGTCTCCCTCGGCCTGAAAGCGAGATGAGCGCCGCAACCCCATAGTCGCCTTTGACTGGACTTCACCGTCCGGGGGTCCTTTACATTTTTACCTGTTCTGAACAAAAGAAGAGCCTGCTAGATGAAGCCCAACGAGGCCCATCCAGTTCTCCCAGTGGCCAACTACGCAGGACTCAAGCACAAGAGCCACTCTCCCTCTCTGTGGGTCTCTGTAATGCTGCTTTCACCTTGTGCTCGCTTTTCCTCTAAACTAGAAAGTCCCACGGGCAGTTGCTCCATCCCCTCGACCATTTTTTGGTTGCCTTTTCTGAGTTAGGAAGTTTAGGAGGTTGAGCCCAATGTGCTAAAGAAGTGATACATTGGCGTGCACCATTTCTTCACTCAATTTTACTCCGCTGGTGATGTGAAAGTTAACTTTCTCTTCTGCCGTCTAGAGACACATGCAGTCTTCTTGAGTCCACCTTGGGCATTCTTATTCTTGGGTCTGTTCCCCCCCCCCATTTCAATATGGTCCTGATCCAAAGTTTTCCCTTGGCTCATAGGCTTGATAACTCCTAAGGATGTAGTTTTAAGGATCAATTCCTGTCTCCTAACCCAGTGGCGTAGCATGGGATGCCAGTGCCCAGGGCAAGAATTGCGAACCTTGTCAGGGCAGGGCGGCAGCAGCGATGGTGGTAGGGAAGGGTCTTCCCAGCAAAGGGGAGCTAGGGAGGGGACAGTGGCAGTGGCCATTTATTTTATGATTTGTTTCATGACATTTTTACTCCAATTGGTTGTTTAAAAAAGCCCCTCAAAGTAGTTTATTTCCCTTTTGAAATTTTGCAGGCCCCTCTTTTGTTTTGCTCCCAGGGCAACAGCCCCTCTGGCTCCCCTCACGCTATGCCACTGTCCTTCTGGCTGCTCTGGAAGATTTATTTCATTTTATTAGTTACCGCATTCCCATTCCAGCTTATTCTTCAAGGAGCTGAACGTGGCATACAGTGGTACCTCAGGTTAAGTACTTAATTGGTTCCGGGGTGCCATTTGAACCCCGAAAAGTACTTAATCTGAGCACCGATAGAGCGCTTCTGCGCATGCGCAAAGCGTGCAGATCGCTTCTGCGCATGTGCGTGTGGCGGAACCCGGAAGTAAACACTTCTGGGTCCGCGGAGTACTTAAACTGAAAGTACTCAAACTTAAAAGTGTACTTAACCCAGGTATGACTCTACATGGTTCCCCCCTCTCCTCAATTAATCCCCAGAACCACCCTGTGAGGGATGTTAGACTGAGAGAGGCAGTGAGATGCTTTGAACCCTGGTCTCCTAGGTCCTAGTCTGACACTTTGCCATGCTGGATCTCAAAGGGGCAGAATTCAGGGGTGCTGAATATCCTCATCACAGATCTTCTCTGTGCATCTCCACAAAAACTTTTACATTGTCTTCCTTGCCAGTTACAGCCCGATTCAAGGCATTGCGTGATCAGCCTGGGAGCTCTCGCTGCTGCCTTCAGGGAAAGGTTCTTACTGAAATATTCCTCCTCTCCCTCTCCCCCAGCCATCGCTAACTGCTACTGCGTGGGAATAAAAGAGCCCTTTGTCTTTTGCTCCCCTATGTGGGGGAGACTCACTCAGCCCCCATCCCTGCTAAGGCAGCTCTGGGTACCAATGATGAGCAACTATCGAAAGCCTTCCTGGGCGGGAAGTGAGGCTGAATGGCACAGCCATCAACCATATTCACTTCCATAGGCCAGATTTATTAACCATCATACATATCCTCAGGGTGAAATAAACTGTCTTCAAGGGGAAAGATCTGCTGCCCCCCCCCAATCAATAAAAAAAGGTATTTTTAACTTAAGTGGATAGAGCGCTCTCTCTCTCTCGTGGTGTGTGTGTGTGCCTGTCTGTCTGTCCATCTCCTTGTCTTCCCATGGAAGGGACTAGCAGGCACAAAGGAGGAAGTTTTTAGTACAATTCAGAACTGACCTGCAGAATTTTCCGCCATGAACTGTGTCGACGGCTACTAGCAGGTAGCTTTCTAAAAGGCTCAGTTGAGTTCATAAAGAGAAAACAGGTCTTGCAGTGGCTATAAGCCAGGCACCCCCAGATTCGGCCCTCCAGATGTTTTGGGACTACAACTCCCATCATCCCTAGCTAACAGGGCCAGCGGTCAATACTAGCAGGTGATGTGTGTGTCAGGGGGAGGAGGCAAATGACAAGAAAGAGCAGGTGCCCCCTAGCGCTGCTTGGGGGCTTCCTGGGGGCACCTGGTTGGCCATTGTAGGAAGCCAGATGTTGGGTGAGATGGGCCTTTGGTTCAATCCAAAAAGGCTCTTCCATGTTCTGAGATCTCCCTTCTCTCTCCTGCCAATTTGGGAAACTGCGAGATCACTAGGATATGCAGAGAAGTCCAAGGAAAATGTATAAAATTCAGCTTGTGATGTACTTTTGGACTGCTGCCTTCACAACTGCTTTTACAGGAGACACACACGCAGACAGAGAGTCATAGAACTGTAGAGTTGGAAGGGACCCGAGGGTCATCTAGTCCAACCCCTTGCAAGGCAGGAGTAATGCAGACAGACTCCACACACATGCACCCCTCAGCAGTGCTTGGGAGCAGCTGGATCAGGCCAGAGGCCCCTTTACCAAGCACCCTGCCTTCAGGGGCAGCTGCCAGTCAAACACAGGCATGTGCGCGCACACGCACCCTGGGGGGCAGTCCATGAGCCAGCGCAGTCTTGCAACATCTTTAAATAAAATGCAACATCTTTAAATAAAATGCAGAGCTCAGTGGGTGACCTTGAGCCTGCCACCACCTTTCAGCCTAGCCTGCCCCACAGGGTTCTTCTGAAGCATGAAATCGGAGGAAAGTGGGAGGAATAACCACGTAAACTGCCCTGAGCTCTTGGGAAGAAAGGTGGGATTTAAAAAACACTAATGAATCAGTGACGGACAACGGTGCAAGCAAAGGGAAGGCATGTTTTTTCTTCTTCTTGCAATGGGCCTTATAAGCAAGAACAGGAGGTTTTGGAGACAACTGACTCTGACACCGCCCAATTAGCCAACCTGGTTCTTCATTTATCATTTTATATTGCAAGGGACTGTGTGTATTTTGCTCCTACTCTCTCACTGTTGAATCTAAGACCCATATGGTTTCCTTTCTTTCTCTGAGCCCTGAGTTCCCATTGTTCAGGTGAGCCCTGATCCATTCTGGCAAAGCACAGCAAGAGCCCAGGTGAGGCTTTAGGACTCAGGCATTCCCAAACTTTGGCCCTTCAGATGTTTTGGACTACAATTCCCATCTTCCCCAGCCACTGGTCCTGTTAGCTAGGGAGTGTGGGAGTTGTAGGCCAAAACATCTGGAGGGCCGCAGTTTGGGGATGCCAACTTTAGGTTATCAGGACTCCAGGCAGCTGCTTACCAGATGCAAGGCAAGCTCAAAAGCAGAGATATTTCAGTGTTGCTCCAGCAACAGAGTCCAGCACCTGCTGCAAACTTAAATAGGTGGCTTTCTCAAGCTCCACCTCCTCAGAGGAGAACTTAGGGTTAGGGTCAGGATTAGAGGTCAGACTGCCTCCTCCTCCTCCTCCTCCTCCTCCTTCGTCGTCTCCTTCTTCTTCTCCTGCTTATATATTATATTTTATTGAGTTTTCCAATTTAATAATCCAATAAGAAACACATTGTAACATTCAAAATTACAATACAATAAAAAAGCCAAATATATTGCCAAATTATATATCTTTGGGTGACTTCCCATGCTCTGAATTTCGCGGAGTGCTAATAATCTAATATCACATTGCATTTCTTAATTAGTCAGTAAACCATTCCGATGTTAATCCTTCACTTATTTCTCATTTATGTTTGCAACCATTGGTCTGTCCAAACTTTCGTCTTCATGGGGCATAGGTTGAGAGCTTTGCCTGCTCAGCTGGTAGGCTTTTCAAAATCCTTAACTGAAACTAACTTATTGAACTGGCTCAGAATACTTTGAGAAGGGTGGAAGGAGAGGCTGAAAGAAGATCTTCAGCCGACCATTGATTTGTCATGACTGTAAAGAGCAGACTGGGCAGCCGGAGACCCAGGAAGAACCAGACAGGCCCTCAAGGCAAAAAACTCGTTTTCTGAGTGCAGTGAAGCTCTGCATCCATTGGTGACATTCTTCTCACGCGAGGAAGCTTGACCTTCTGGTGAGTAAAGGATGCATGGCGGGTGCTGTGCAAAACATCATCTAGGAAATAAATACAGAGGGAGTCAACCACCCCTCCAACGATTCACGCCTTTGAAAATAATCCAGGAGAGCTTAAATTGGAAATTGCAATTTTTCTTTCTCCGTTTTCAAGATGTTCTCTAAAACCTAGGAAACTATTAGGAACATTTCTTTAAACAAAGGAAGATGCTTCACCCACTAAGCCACCCACCTCGCAAGCCAGTGCCGGATTTGCTCAAGAGACAGGCTAAGGGGGGGCTGCTTCCGGCACCAGACAAGCAAACGTATAAAAAATAAATAAAATAAGAGGGAGATAAATTTTTGAAAGAATTTGATATTTTTTAAAAAAGTATCAAAGCAGCCATCGTGGCAGGTGGCAGAATGAGAACTTTATTACCTTTTGTGCTAGCTTTCTACTTTGGGGGAGTCCATCACACAGAAAAGCACTCAAAAACAGGGTGCACAAACCCCCTCACCTTGAAATGCCATCCTCCATAGTGACAGTTCCAGACTCTATTGCCCACTTCCCATCTCATCCTGCAGCACTGGTAGCCTGTGACCTACAATCCTATCCATCATCTATCTATCTATCTATCTATCTATCTATCTATCTATCTATCTATCTATCTATCTATCTATCCAGCTCTCCAGCTCTCCAGCTCTCCAGCTATCTAGCTATATATAGTTCCCACTCACCAGTCTCAGGAGCAGCCCCAGGTAAGCTTCCTGAACCGTTTGATGTGGAGCTGGCGGTGCAAGAGCTCTGCGACTTCAGAGAATGGGGTGATGTGTTCTGCGAGTGATGGTGATATCCCAGAGTTGTGGCAGAGCTGCTCCAATCTGAAACAGCGTAGGAGGGCAGGCTTTGGAGGGTGTGAAAGCGTAAATGGTCTCCTGCCCCCCTGAAATTCATTTTTTATTTGCTGCCTTTTATGCCTAGAACTGGGACGCGGGTGGCGCTGTGGGTTAATCCACAGAGCCTAGGGCTTGCCGATCAGAAGGTTGGCGGTTCGAATCCCCGCGATGGGGTGAGCTCCCGTTGCTTGGTCCCTGCTCCTGCCATTCTAGCAGTTCGAAAGCACGTCAAAGTGCAAGTAGATAAATAGGTACCACTCCGGCAGGAAGGTAAATGGCGTTTCCGTGTACTGCTCTGGTTCGCCAGAAGCAGCTTAGTCATGCTGGCTACATGACCCGGAAGCTGTACGCCGGCTCCCTCGGCCAATAACGCGAGATGAGCACCGCAACCCCAGAGTCGGTCACAACCGGACCTAATGGTCAGGGGTCCCTTTACCTTATGCCTAGAACTGCCTCTCAGAATGCCTCCGCACAACCTCTTCTCTAATCTAGATTACTTTAGGTCTTTCTTCAAAACTCGGCTTTCCCCAGAAGCCTTTTGGGTCATCCCACTAGTTCCCCATGCCTTATTGTAAACTAAGCCAAAGAACTTGGAATTAAGGCCATCAGATATTCTTTCCATTACTTCCTTCACCCTCTTCTCATCTGCCGCTGCCTCCTCTGTTGTTTAGCTGTGTCTGTATGAGATTGGATTCCCCCCCCCCCCGGGACAAGGACTGGTCATGCTTGGAGTTTGTAAAGCCCTAAAAAAACAGAACCACCACACAGAGACACAGACACAGAACCTGTGCCTTCGCTTAACTTAAATAGATTTTTTTAAAGGCTTCCTGTTGCTTTGTTTTCCCTTTAACTGCTGTTTCACTCTATTTAAAGCCCTCTATATGAGGTTCTTGGCCTTTTTTAATAGCTCACTTTAATTTTTGTTGCAATGTTTTAACTCATTTAGTATTTTAAGCCTTTGTTGTTGGCCACACTTAAATCTATTTTTAAAAAAAGATTAAAAAATGGGATGTTCATTTTAAAATATAATAACTAATACAGTCATACCTTGGTTTAAGTACGCTTCGGTTTGAGTACTTTCAATTTAAGTACTCCGCGGACCCATCTGGAACTGATTATTCCACTTTCCATTACTTTCAATGGGAAAGTTCGCTTCAGGTTAAGTATGCTTCAGGTTAAGTATGGACTTCCAGAACCAATTACATTCATACTTCAGGTTAAGCACACTTCAGGTTGAGTACTCCGCGGACCCATCTGGAACGGATTAATCCACTTTCCATTACTTTTAATAGGAAAGTTGGCTTCAGGTTAAGTACGCTTCAGTTTAAGTACTCCACCGACCATCTGGAACGGATTAATCCACTTTCCATTACTTGCAATGGGAAAGTTTGCTTCAGGTTAAGTACGCTTCAGGTTAAGTACAAACTTCCAGAACCAATTGTGTACTTAAACTGAGGTACCACTGTAATCCTAACACATATTATAGCATACGGGATTGGTGGATTGTATCTGAGGACTTTCGTAGGGGGTCTAGTTCCCTCACTCTCTGTGCTATAATGGCCTCTTATTGGGCAAGGCAATGGCTGGGCTGCTCCATCACAGCCCCTCCAGTACAGGTAGTGGGCAGCTCAGATGACAACAACTGCAAAAGCAGCCACACAGCCACTGTTGCCCTCAGAGAACAATGTCAGCCCATAGCCAAGAGTTGGTTTTATATATATGAGAATGTCATACCAGAATAGCTGAGCCGAAACTTTCCCAAGCAGAAATGCACTCGGCATTGCTTCCTCACGTTCTCCTTCATGAGACAGTGAAACACGAAAATGAAGAATCCTAGAGTAAGGAGACGGGGAGGAGAGGGGGAGCAGGAAAAACATTCATTAGATTCCCCACTCCTCTGGCCACAATTCTGCCATCATCTCTTCAACTACAGAACGGGTCAGAGTCAGACCAAGAGATTTTCCTGCCTGCAGAGAGCAAGGTACTCGTAATGCTTCTGTGTTCTAGTTGCTGGAACAACAACAACAACTTATTTATTCCCCAGCCACTCTGGGCGGCTCCCAACTGAATATTAAAAACACAATACAACATTAAAAACTTCCCTAAACAGGCCTGCCTTCAGATGTCTTTTAAAAGTAAGATAGTTATTTATTTCTTTGACATCTGCTGAGAGGGTGTTTCACAGGGCAGGCGCCACTACCGAGAAGGCCCTCTGCTTGGTTCCTTGTAACCTCACTTCTCGCAGGGTGCAAACCACCAGAAGGCCTTCGGCGCTGGACCTCAGTGTCCGGGCTGAACAGTGGGGGTGGAGACGCTCCTTCAGGTATACTGGTCCGAGGCCATTTAGGGCTTTAAAGGTTAGCATCAACACTTTGAATTGTGCTCGGAAACGCACTGGGAGCCAATGTAGGTCTCTTAGGACCGGTGTTATGTGGTCTCGGCGGCCACTCAGTCACCAGTCTAGCTGCCGCATTCTGGATTAGTTGTAGTTTCGTTTCCGGGTCACCTTCAAAGACAACCCCACGTAGAGAGCATTGCAGTAGTCCAAGCGGCAGATAACTAGAGCATGCACCACTCTGGCGAGACAGTCGGTGGGCAGGTAGGGTCTCAGCCTGCATACCAAATGGAGCTGGTAGACAACCGCCCTGGACACAGAATTAACCTGTGCCTCCATGGACAGCTGTGAGTCCAAAATGACTCCCAGGTTGCAGACCTGGTCCTTCAGGGACACAGTTACCCCATTCAGGACCAGGGAGTCCTCCACACCTGCCTGACTCCTGTCCCTCAAGAACAGTACTTCTGTCTTGTCAGGATTCATCCTCAATCCGTTATCCGCCGTCCATCCTCCAACCGCCTCCAGGCGGTTCTGATTTAAAAGAGAGGTAGAGGTAGAACCACAGGAGGGGGAGATAGGGCTCCTCTTGGACTCACGTCCGGCTTGCAGGTTTCCCATAATGGACATCTGGTCGGCCACTGTGAGAACAAGAGGCTGGACTAGATGGGCCTCTGGCCTGACCCAGCAGGCTCCTCTGCTGCTGAGCTACGGTCCCTCCTCTGAAGCCCACCCACCTGTGTGCAAACGCTTACCTTGGAAGGTGTTGCAAATGGCAAAGAGGTAGGAGAACAATGTCTGTGTGGGCCCCACAGAGAAAAAGGCAAAACTCCACGTTAAGCTGAGCAGAACCATTAAGCTGGCTACCCGCTTCAAGCCGTGGAGGAAGCTGTGATTCCAGTTGCTGACGCGGCCCGGGCTCTTCGTTTTCATGGTGTGAATCTGCAGAAGGACCGCGATGAACATGACGGTGTTCATCAGGAACACCAAGCAGAAATAGGCCAGCACAGAGATGTAAAACACAAGGTCATCGCGGATCCAGCAACTGTAGCAGACAAGGCGAGGAGGGAGAGAAGTGCTGTTAAGGCTGCTGGCAGGGCCATTTCTTTCAGATGGGCTCTTGATAGCTGGAAGCCTCTCTTGAGGCTTTTCAATGAGACACCCATCAGTAGTGGTGGTTAGTTAAATTCACATCCTGTCCTTTCCCCCAAACAAATGATAAGAAAATAAACACATCTTAAAACAGATTCCAGCGCAGAATCAGACTCAACTTAAAAGCCTTGTTGAAATATACCTAAGTATATTTGTCTATACCTAAGTATAGACATTCCTTCTCCATGGCCAGATTTAATGTACTCCCCTCTGCCCTGTTGCAAGGCAGGTACGAGGGTAAACCTTATGAGACACGTATTTGCCCATGTGGCTCATCGGAAGTAGAAACAAATGCACATGTATTGCTATACTGCAGCCTCTATGAGGATTTACGTTTGTCCTTTATTACCCCAGTTTTACAAAAGTTTAAGTACGAACCAGAACCCCAACGCCTGAGAGCCCTGGTGGAAGACAAGGATCCCGAAATCACGACCAATGTTGCAAAATTTTGTGTATCTGCTATTAGACGTAGGAAACAAGAGTTTCCCAACGGCAATTTGCAGGGGAATGCTAACATTTAATTTTATTATGTTTCTAACTCTAAAGTGTAATTGTTGTTTAACTTGTACTGAAATTGTCTCCGGTATCTTTCTATGTTATGCTCTGCTGACTCGCCACAATAAACTTTGATTTGAAGGCTGGATACAATCCTCAATAAACAAAACTGAATTTTATGTTGGAAATTGCAGGATAAGTTCTAGAGTGGGTTATGCAGGAGGTCAGGCTTTCTGGATACAAATTCTGCATGATCTTAATATATATGATCTGCAAAGTGCTGAAGGAATTGTAGGCTTCGGATGTTTGGGCATTTATATGCATGCAGCTGAACAGACAGAGGAATCTCCTTGAGAAAGGCCAGGACCATCAATTGACCCATAGATGGAAGGGAGTGAACAGGTTGGTGTACCGAAAAGTAAGGAAGGTTGAATTCTCTCCCCAACACACACTCAAAAAAGGGGGGATACCTGCTGGGGATACCTGCTGTCAGGTAGATCTGAGGCGAATCAAAGCATACCATACAGACTTACAAAGGTGTGATTGGACTGCTGCTTAGGGGGTCGCTTAAAACCCCATAAAAGTCTGTGCTTATAATGAGAACCGTGGAAACGATGACCGCTGGAATTCCTAATGGCAAAGGGGGAGAAACGAGAATGGGTTAGCCGGAAAGGAAAAAGAGCAGCATGGATGCAATTGTGACCTGACTAAGGAAGGCGAGTCCTCAGGAAGACCTGTATCACCAGGGGAGTGCGGGGATGGGGGACATGCAATCGAAGCACCCAGCATTTTGGGGCTGCGGTGCCATTCTGAGCTGCCCGTTGTTCCTTCTTGGGTGCTAGGTGCTATCAAGCCAAAATGGCAGGCTCAACCCTCCATGCCAAGCTGGGGAGTTGCAGGACCAGGGCCAAATGTGGCCCTCCTGACGTCCCTGCCTGGCCCTTGGTAGCCTCCCCAGGCCATTCCTCCTCCCAGAGGCCATGCTCTCTCTCTCTCTCTCTCTCTCTCTCTCACATACCGGTACACACACACACACACACACACACACAGAGAGAGAGAGAGAGAAAGCTTTCCTTGGCCTAGAGAAGGCATCTCCAAACTTTGGCCCTACAGATGTTTTGGACCACAATTCCCATCATCCCTGACCACTGGTCCTGTTAGCTAGGGATCATGGGAGTTGTAGGCCAAAACATCTGGAGGGCAGCAGTTTGGGGATGCCTGGCCTAGAGCGAGTTCTTGAAATGTGACAATGCCTCTTGCTTACTTGGATGGAGAAGGTGTGCAAGGATTTTAGTGGTACCTTGGTTCTCAAACGCCTTGGTACTCAAACATCTTGGAACCCAAACACTGCAAACCTGGAAGTAAGTGTTCTGGTTTGCAAACCTTTTTCAGAAGCTGAACGCACTCCGTTTTGAGCACTATGCTTCTGAATTGAGTGCCAATCAATCAGCTACTGATTGATTGTTTGATTGCGTGACTCTAGGATATTGTTTATCACTTTCATTTTATGGATCAATGGTCTCGTTGGATAGCAAAATTCATGTTCAATTGCTGTTTTTAAAAGGGGTTGTTTTTAAAAACGGATTAATCCGTTTTCCAATACTTTCTATGGGAAAGCGCGCCTTGGTTTTGGAACGCTTTGGTTTTGGAACGGACTTCCGGAAGTTTGAGAACAAAGGTACCACTGTATTGATGGAGACAAAGAGAGACAAAACAGATAGAAGGACAGACAGACAAAGACAGAGAGAGAAACACAGAGAGAGAGAGGGAGAGGGAGAGGGAGAGGGAGAGGGAGAGGGAGAGGGAGAGGGAGAGGGAGAAGGAGGAACGGGCAGAGAGACGGAGAGACAGATGCGATGCCCCTCTGCCTTCTGCAAGGTCTTAATGCCACCTACTGCACCAAGGGGGAAATCACATATCCGGCCCCGCCCACTGCTAGTATATGGCCCCCAGAAGATTCCCCTTGCGGGGATGTGGCCGTTAGATGGGAAGTGACCCCCCCCCACCCTTTCCCCTGCCCTGCACTTACCCCAGCCAGCCAGGGAAACCTTGAGCATGTAATGCGGGACGTAAGTGTTGAAGACCCTGACCAGCGCATAGTACATGTGGATGGCTTCCAGGCCCATCCAGGTGAAGGCAGCCAGCAGGAAGTAGTGAAGAGCCACGGACACCGTGATGCAGAGGCCGCGCACCTGGAAAGAGGCCAGCCAGGAGTCCAGCAGGAAGGCGAGGTTGAGCATCAGCAGCGCGGAGCAGAGGTGGACGAGGATTCTGGACGGGTCGTCCCCGCGGAGCTTGCTGAAACGAAAGAGGTGAAGGCCTCGCTCGCCCCCTGTGCCCTTTAAGTCCACAGTGGGGCAGCCGGGCATGGGAAGGGTCTGGAGCAGGGTGCAGCACCGAAGTAAGGGCAGCACAGGCATGGGGTGGGTGAGTGGGGGTGGAGCCAAATGACAACAACAACAACAACAACAACAACAACAACAACAACAACAACAGGCCTGTATTTATACCTGCTGAGAGAAGCTGCATAAAAAAGCAAAGGCACCAAAATGAATTATTGTGAAAATAAGAAATTTGGGGAGGGAGGGGGCAAATGTTGTCCTTGCTCAGAGTACCATATTGCCTAAGCCTGCCCCTCCTGCGTGGCAAGAACCCCACACCGTTTGCCACAAAGATGGCAACCGACAAACCAGATTTGGCTTATGTAGCTCCCCACACACACAACAGCTCTGCCAAATTTCAATGGAGGTGGGATTATAAAACAATGCCAATCAAGTCACTTGTTGGGAAAAGCAGTGCTGGAGACTTCATCTGGGCGCGCGCACACACACACACAAAAGATGGAAAGGCCAGCTCTGAGAGCTGCCTCTTTTTGGGAATGGTGTGCGGGGGGGGGGGTCTTAATAGCAAACTGGAGTGGGATCCCAACAGAGGTTTAGCATTGCATTAGACCTGGAACAGAACCTCTGCATAAGCGGGGATTCCCGTGTGTGTGTGAGTGAAATGCGCTGCTTGGTTGTAAAAACAAAAACCCTAGCAACCTCAAAGCAGGTAGCAAAAAGATAAAACAAGAAAATCAAGAAAAGTTTACAACAGCCCTTTAAAACAGGCAGAAAGTCAAAATACTAAAACAGATTGAACTTTTGCATCCCCTGGCATGGGAAAGGTTATGGAATGAAGGAATTAAATTTACGGCCTGTAGTGTAGTGCATGAAAAGAAAATATTATGAAAGTGATGTATGGGTGGTACTTAACACCAACTAAACTTTCCAAAATGTATAAGATGAAAAATAAGGAAAGTTGGAAATGTAAAGAAAAAGAAGGAAATTTCTATCCTATGTGGTGAACTGGCAGCAAAGTAAAAAACCTTCTGGAATCTGATATATAATGAGTTAAAGAAAACGTACAAAAGTACATTTGTTAAAAAAAAAAACCAGAAGCATTTTTACTGGGTATAGTAGGAGAAAAAATTGCTAAGAGAGATCAAACACTATTTATGTATGCAACTACTGCAGCAAGGACTTTATTCGCCCCCAAATGGAAGCAACAGGAATTACCAACAATAGCAGAGTGGCAGACGAAGATGATGGAATATGCAGAGCTGGCGAAACTGACTGGGGAACTCCGAAACCAGCATGATCAAGCTTTCCAAAAAGACTGGGGTAAATTTATACAATACTTGAAGGACAACTGTAAACAATTAACAGCGCTAGCAGGACTGACTTAAGAAGACTTGCAATGCTGATGATTCTACCTTTTTATATTTTCTTTTAAAAAATGTGACAATGGAAATGGATGTCATGTAAACAGGAAGAAGTATACTGTAAATGCAATGACATAGTAAAGAATTAAGGCGGGAGGGGGGGAGTCAACCAGCTCTTATGAGCAAAAATTAATGTGAAAAATGAGGATGTCTTTACATATTGTGAAATGGAAACTTAATAAAATATTATATATAAAAAAGAACTTGGCACCCCCTTCCTAAGAGGGGTCCCCTTTAGCCTGAGTCAGCAGCCAGGCTAATCTGATATTCACATGTTGTATACAGTATTAAGCTTTTAAATAAAAAGAGGTCCAGGCATAGCTGCCAAGTCTCCCGTATTCCCCGGGAAACCCACGTTTTTCCAGCTGTTCCCATCTGAAAAAATGGATTTTTTTGTTTTCTCCCGGTTTATTCTGGCACGGTGGCCATTTTGGAACTGGGCGGAGCATGCTCAGAAGCGACTTTTGATGCTGCTTTGCCCAGTTCCAAAATGGCTGCAGTGTGACTTCTGGTGCGGTGGCCATTTTGGAACAGGGTAGAGCAGCATCAAAAGTAGCTTCTGAGCATGCTCCGCCCAGTTCCAAAATGGTGGCAGCGCTACTTCCGGTCTGCTACTTTCAGTCCAGTCCCTTATTTCTCAGGCCGGAACTTGGCAGCTATGGGTGCAGGGAGGAGGGGGTTAGGACTAATTCAGTATCCAGGTTGGCCTAAAGAGCACAGGAAGGAAGGGGCAGTGAATGGGCTGGGGAGAGGGGGATCTAAGTAAATAAACGTTGTTGTAGTATAGAAAATGGCAGGTGGGTCCTACTTACTCGATGGAAAGGTACACCACTAGAGCCAAGCCGAGGAAGATGGAGGAAAGGCCACATCCCACGTGGGAGACCAATGTTAAAACCTTGTCCTCACGTACCGTCCGGTATACATCCTAGAAACCAGGGTGGAAGTGAATAAGCCTCTCATTGGAAGAGTTGGTGAGAAAGCAGACCCAAAATGATATCTGTTTGGGCATTGCTGACTGAGGTGTGAATTATGTGGCTTCTATGGTTCATGATTCCCCTGTCCCACTCCCCCCCCCCAAAAAAAAGTATTCTGTGAAGTTTGGAGCGAAAGGAAAGATTCACATGGGACCTAAGGCTCAGGATGAGCCAATTCTTTCTTCAGCTCGTCCTTCTTCCTGTATTCTGTTACCTCACGGCTCATGCTTCTTTACTGCAAATTTTGGAATCTCTGTAAGTGATAAGGCTTACAGTAGGTGCAAAAACAGTTTGCAAAACCCTCAGGAGCAAATTTTCCACACAATTTTGCAAATTCCAGAAGTACCGTGCTTCTCCGAAAATAAGCTATACCCCAAAAATATGCCATACCCCGAAAATAAGCCATACCCCGAAAATGAGCCATAGTGATAGGCAGTTTAACCTTGTAGGTTAAACTGTACCATACTTAATATAAAAAAAATAAGACATCCCCTGAAAATAAGCCACCGTGTTTTTTTTTGAGGAAAAATAAATATAAGACGGTGTCTTATTTTTGGAGAAACACAGTAGTATTACAAGTTCTGGAATTTCACCAGTGTGTGTGTGTGTGTGTGTGTGTGTGTGTGTACAAGTGAGTGATTTGGATCAGGCCCAAGGCACTACAGGAGAAGGTTTAATCCTTTCGCCCTGTGCCATTTTCTTGGTTGAAACTGTTTCCCCAAATCTGCTGTTTGCCCCAGGATATAAACGTAAAGATACCAAACTATTACACTAATACTAGTTAGTTGCTTCAAAATAATCCAATGACATCATGGCTGTGGGATGGGATTTGACTTGGGAGGAGCGGAGGGGGGCACATTTTTTAGCCGCTATACCAACTCTACCAGGCCAAAGATACTGAATCCACAGCTTAAGCCAAGCCCTCTTTTTTGATGTTGAAGATAGGATTTTAAAAGAAATACAACCAGTGCTTTTTTTTTCTGGGGGGATGCGGGGGGAACACATACCCCTAAACATTTTGCGAATCTTTGTACTTTTGTCCATTTACTGTATTTATTTCCCCCAATTTGAACTATAAAATGGTGATTTTCTTGAGTCAAAATGAGAGTACCCCTAAACATTTTTTTGGGGGGGGGAGTACGTTTCCGAGCACAGTTCAAAGTGTTGGTGCTGACCTTTAAAGCCCTAAATGGCCTCGGTCCAGTATACCTGAAGGAGCGTCTCCACCCCTATCGTTCTGCCCAGACACTGAGGTCCAGTACCGAGGGCCTTCTGGCGGTTCCCTCGTTGCGAGAAGCCAAGTTGCAGGGAACCAGGCAGAGGGCCTTCTCAGTGGTGGCGCCCGCCCTGTGGAACGCCCTCCCATCAGATGTCAAAGAGAAAAACAGCTACCAGATTTTTAGAAGACATCTGAAGGCAGCCCTGTTTAGGGAGGCTTTTAATGTTTAATAGATTATTTTATTTCATTTTTCTGTTGTAAGCCGCCCAGAGTGGCTGGGGAAACCCAGCCAGATGGGCGGGGTATAAATATTATTATTATTATTATTGTTATTGTTATTGTTATTGTTTTGTACTAAGCTTGGATCCTAGAATGCAACAACTGATTGGCTTGCACGAGAAGACCAATCAGGCTCCAGGAAGAAGTTAATCAGCCTATTAGGCTGGTAGCATCCTGGAATGCAACAACTGATTGGCCTGCAGGAAAAGACCAATCAGGCTCCAGGAGGGAAGCAAAATCAACCAATCAGACGGGACTCATTGTGTAAATAATGTATATAAAAGCCTGAGGTTTGGGGGGGGGGGAGGATTTCATTCACTGTTTTACAAGCTGCAATAAAGAGCATGAAGTCACTACAGGCGTCCGAGTATATTTCAGCACTGAATACAGCTATAGAACTGAACGAAAGGAGACATTCCGTGCTGTCCTTTGCAGGAACCACACAGGGCAATTGGTTCTGACACGACAGTGACAAAAGCTTACCAGCAAGACTCCAAAATGGGTGAGGTGGCTGCAGTTGCAGATTGTGTAATTTGAATTTGTGCGTTGTACCTCACACCCTGATGTATCCCAGCCTCCTTGGTTATCTGTGCAGCAGAGAAGAGACGATATTTCATCTGTAGTTACTTGTCCCTCACCATTTATAGATCTTTCCCAACAGAACACGGGGGATGTGTGACTCTCTGCAGAGCCTCATGCTGACTTGGGGCTTAGCTGCAACCATCGCAGGGAGGGGTGGAGAAGTGCTAAAGGCTTCTCATGCTCCCACCATGCACTTCTCAGATCGCCCACTTAAGATTGGTGGTGGGAAACTTGTGGGAGAAAGAAATAATGAAAGTTGTGCTTTGCTTGGCTGCATCCCATTTAAAAAGAGGCATAATTCTCTGCTGCCTAGAGCTGCTGCACTGGAACTTTGAAGTACAGACACGCATTTGAACGCATCAAAATACTATTTCAGTTACAGCTCCCCTCAAGCTACTCCTTCAAATCATGCAACTCTCGGCTAACGTTGAATTTGCTGCATTTTTGGCTAGAAGTCTTTGACCTAAATATTACATTTGTTCTGGGTTTAACAAAAGAGGGTCATACTGAAGTTACTCACTTTGGAGCAAGCCCAACATTTTGCCCTCCATTCCGGTTTTAAATAAGTTAAATCAGTACACCAGACTAAATGGACCTTTGTTCTGGCCCAGAGCAGAGCTAGTTATATCCTTCATACTCACCGTTCTTCTTAAAGTTCCAAAATACACAGTGCACAGACTCATCACCCTGAAAAGCAAAAGGAATGGCTTAGGACAGTGGTGGCAGGGCTGTTGCTGGGGGTTTGCAAAGTGGGCAGCCGCTCCCCCCCCACGCCACAATTGAAAACAGACAGGCCGATCAGTTAAGAGCCAGATACAGTAGATATTTATGTTGTTAGCTGTTATGATGATACCGTAATAAGCCGAAGGTGGATGCACACACGAAATAAAGCCAGCCAGGTACTACTAGTCCCCAAGCAAGTTCAGCCTCCAAAATCAGTATTGGTACCTCTAGCTCCAAAAAATTTATAATGATAGCATTCTCTTGCAGGACAAATTATTCAGATTTTATCTTGGTTGCGGTGAGTGCTTCTCTGCAAGAAGGACATAGCAAGAAATCTGTTCCGAGAGGGGCAGTAGGTACACCTTTACTGAAGAAGCCTCCTCTCAAGTTGGTGATTTTGGAAATTACAGACCAGCTTGAAATCCAACAGTTTTGGCTGAATGGTGTTTATCCTGATTTAGAGCTGAATAACGGGTTGGAAAGGCAAAGCCACCTGGACCTGTGCTTTTCCTTCTCTAGGTGACCTATGTGGTCTGGCATGTACCTTCTTTCAGCTGATATTATTCTTTCATATAGGGGTAGCCAACATGGTACTCTGCAGATGCTACTCATAGCTGCCAAGTCTCCCGTATTCCCCGGGAAACCCCCGTTTTTCCAGCTGTCCCCAGCCGAAAAAATGGATTTTTTTGTCCCCCCCCCCCCGGTTTATTCTGGCGTGGTGGCCATTTTGGAACTGGGCGGAGCATGCTCAGAAGCGACTTTTGATGCTGCTCTGCCCAGTTCCAAAATGGCCGCAGCGTGACTTCTGGTGCGGCGGCCATTTTGGAACAGGGCAGAGCAGCATCAAAAGTAGCTTCTGAGCATGCTCCGCCCAGTTCCAAAATGGCGGCAGCACTACTTCCAGTCTGCTACTTCCGGTCGAGTCCCTTATTTCTCAGGCCGGAACTTGGCAGCTATGGATGCTACTGAATTATAACACTTCTAATCTCTGCCTATTCACCATGCTGGTGGGATTGGGAGTCCATCAACATCTGAAGGGCACCATAATGGCTGCCCCTGCGTACACCAATAGCCTGCCTTTCCTTCATCACGGAACTGGAGGTTAGCATTCATGGGGTTCTTAGGCAAACTCTCATCAAACAGCAAAACACAACAACAACAACAACAACAACAACAACAACAAAAATTCATACCCTGCCCATCTGGCTGGGTTTATTTATTTATTTATTTGTATGTGCGCATGCAGACAATCGTTATTATCCCATATTAAATGGCCGTGTTGGCACTTTGCGATAAATAAGTGGGTTTGGGATGCAGTTTGGGCACTCGGTCTCTAAAAGGTTCCCCACCACTGGCTTAGGAGGTGCTTTGCTTCCAGAAGTTGGGAAGGGCCACATGTGAGCAGCAGAGCGCAGTGGCAAAGCTACCTGCTCTGACACCGGGAGCAGCGTACATCTGGGGGCGTGGCTGGCATGCGTGTCAGGGGGCGTGGCACATGTCTGGGTGGGGTGCATGGCAAGCGACCCACGTCCTGGGGTGTGTGCAGCAAGTGGTGAGTGCCGAGTGTCCCAGGGGGCGGGGGCGACTGCGATGTCACCCCCCGATGTCACCCGTGGCTGACCGCCCCCCCTGCCCCCACCTTCGTCTGCCAGTGGCAGAGTGTCTGCTTTGCATGCAGAAGTTCCCAAGTTCAATCCCCGATGGCATCTCCAGGTAGGCCTGGGAATTTTCCCTGCTTGAAACCCTGGAGAGCTGTTGCTGCCAGTCAGTGTAAAAATATGGAATTAGCACTGGTCTGGCTCTGTGTTCAGGCAGCTTCCTGCGTTCTTGAATTCCAACAGCTGGCCTTTAGCATCATCCCCAAGTCAAAGCAAAGCATCTCTATCCACCAGCAATCAATGTGCTTTAATGCTGCAGAATCAACACTTATGCAACTGGAGACAACAGGATACTATACCGTCGTTGAGTTTATATGTTGTAGAATTATATTCACTGGCTCCGAGAGGTTTTGAACAGACACATTTTCAACACTGGCGCCCACAACATAGGTGATCAGATTTTTATTCTTTTCCTGTAACAGACAGGTGCAATGTTTCACAGCTCGGGAGCCAACCATTGGTAAACAAAACACAAAACAAAACAAAACACAAAACAAAACCCCTCTTTTTCTCTTATACATTTTTGGTTAAATGAGCGATTTGCAAAAGATCTGAATTAACTGTCAACCCTACCAGCTCTTCCTCTTCCACCCACCTCCTCTTTTCCTTTTAAATTGCTTTTATTAATTTTGGGAAAGAAAAACAAGGAACGGTACCCACCAAATTTCAAATAAGTCCACATCCAAAAATCTCCAATATTTGGCTATAATTAAACAACCACTGCCATCAAAAAGATGATCAAATCTTTGTTTCTTAAAACTTTATTTTTAAATATAGAAAGCAAAGTTTTTGTCCGCCTCCCCCTAACTATCACTCTATATTCTGCAGTTACTGAGTATGCTTACTCCTTGCTGGACTAATTTGGAAGAATTTTCCACCCCCTTTAAATATTTTTTGTGCTACTTGCTTCTCATTTTCACTTGGGCTACAATTCTGGTGGGCCTCGCCATCCAAATTAGCCATTATAAGGAGTGCTGTTAAAGTGCAACTGTTAGCAGATGGTTCCTCGGCCCAATTCAAGCTGTCCTCAAAAACGTTTGTGGTCTGGACTCCCAAATATCCTCTGCATGTACCCCACCAGCATGAGCTGTTAAAATCTGCCAGCAAAGCCCTTTCTCCAGGCACCATCCTCTCATGAGGTGAGAATGCTACCTGACAGGAGCGGGGCCATCTCTGTGGTGGCCTCGGGGGCAACCTTGAGAGACACACACACTCTGTCTTTCTCCCCAGCCTCTTTGACGAAAAATAAGGCATGTGGAAACTGAGATTGTGATATGCCTGATTTGGATCTGTTTTGGAATTTTGAGAACTGTGTAGACCGCCTTGTGAACCTATGTGGAAAATCGGAAGGAAGGAAGGAAGGGCAGTCAAAAGACTAGGCTGAAGGCCAACCTGAAATGTGTGAGGGAGAGATTCTGGAGCTTCCTCTTGCCATTTGCTTCCTGATCTGCCTGTACCATTCAGCGGTGGCCACATTTACCTGAAACGGCGAAGTTGTTCCGAAAAAAGAAAACTGGATCTTTGTGTGATCTTCTGGCTCAAAGGATTGGGCCCCCAAGTAATGCCTCAGCAGTTCTGGCAAAAATATGGATGCCAGGGCCATTTCAAAGGGTGCCTGGCGGATATCAATCTGCGTGGAAGAGAAAATGTTTGGGGGGCTAGAGTCACCTCCAGATAAAATATAACAACAACAACAACAACAACACAACAACAACAACAACATATTTATACCCCGCCCATCTGGCTGGGTTTCCCCAGCCACTCTGGGCAGCTTCCAACAGAAAAATAAAATAAAATAATCGATTAAACATTAAAAGCCTCCCTAAACAGGGCTGCCTTCAGATGTCCTCTAAAAGTCTGGTAGTTATTTTTCTTTTTGACATCTGGTGGGAGGGCGTTCCACAGGGCGGGTGCCACTACCGAGAAGGCCCTCTGCCTGTTTCCCTGCAACTTGGCTTCTCGCAGCGAGGGAACCGCCAGAAGGCCCTCAGCGCTGGATCTCGGTGTCCGGGCAGAGCGATGGAGGTGGAGACGCTCCTTCAGGTATACTGGACCGAGGCCGTTTAGGGCTTTAAAGGTCAGCACCAACACTTTGAATTGTGCTCGGAAACGTACTGGGAGCCAATGCAGGTCTTTCAAGACCGGTGTTATGTGGTCTCGGCGGCCGCTCCCAGTCACCAGTCTAGCTGCCGCATTCTGAATTAGTTGTAGTTCCGGGTCACCTACAGATGGTCACATATCGTCATCCTCCTCACACCTGTGTGCCTTTCCAAGTTCCCTATGTAGGTCTAAGCCATAGTCCAGAGAGCAAAGCCCATTTTCACCCCATTTTTCACTGGAAGAGTGGGAGACGTTGACTTAGCAGCTCTCTGGATCTGGCAGGAACCGGTCGTGGGGCAGAAGGACAGAGTCAAAAGAAGGGCCTCTTACCTGTGGATCCATTGCAGAGTCATAGGATGTGACCCCAAAAGCAACTCCCTGGAAATTCATGGGATCTGGGCGCAACAGAGCCAAAGCCAGCCGCGGGAGAACGATGGACTCACTTCTCCCACTGAATTTCAGCTTGAAACCTATTTGTTCCAGTACCTGTAGGATGCTAAACAACAAAGGGAACAAAACAAATGAGCTTTGTTTATGGCTCTCACAACTAGACCGTGGGATCCCCTTCTCTCTCATTATTGACCCTGTATTATTCTATTTGGTCCCTACTACACCAACATACACAATGTAAGGGATATGTCAGTGATGGCAAACCTATGACACGCGTGTCAGACGTGACACGCAGAGCCCTCACTGCTGGCACGCGCCCCACCGGCCCATTCGCGCTGTTGTTGTTTTCCCCCCATTTGTTCTCCCGCTCCTCCTCACACTACAGCTTGTCTCCGCTGTTAAAACCCGGATCCTTTTTTGTTTTTGTTGTTGCTGGTAAAACCCTTTCTGCGCTGTTTTTTCTGGCGCTTTGGCAGACTATGATTAGGTGTAACAGCGTTCGTTTTTTAACCCGTTCTGTGCTGGGTTTTTTGGTGCTTTGGCAGACTATGTCGGTGCTGCGTGTTAGTTCCAGCGAAGGTATTATTCGTCATTTATTTCTGTTCTCTCTCCCCCCCCCAAAAAAAACCCCTCCAAAACTTTGGTCAGCAGCTCCCCCCAAAAAGCTCAACAACTCTGGGCACTTTGTGATAAATAAGGGTTTTTTGGTTTGGTTTGGTTAAAAAATTAGTTTTTGGTTTATTAAATACAGTTATATATTACAATTATACATTTTTGTTATTAAAACCATAAATATCACGAAATTATGGGTTTTTTTCTCGAAGTGACACACCACCCGAGTTATGCTCTTTTTTTTTGGGCGAATTTTGACACACCCAGCTCAAAAGGTTGCCCATCACTGGGATATGTCAATGCGGGGGTGGAGTGGGGAGCAATCCCTTCTGGCCCTTTTGCAGTTGGAGATGTGGTCCTGTGTGGATAATGCGGAAGATTATTGTAATTTTGAGGAGATAATGATCTGGCATTGTCAACTCTTCCTCTCTGGTTATCTCTTCCTGATTCTGGTTTCTATATTACTTTTTATATCCCTTGTAAAAAGGTCTTTGATATGTTCACTGGTCAGCAAAGCCTTTGATGTATAGCCTGGCATTTTTGTCTTTTGATGTAGAGCAGCTCTCTTTTGATGTAAAGTACCTCTAGTTGGGCCTGTATTAGCTCAAACGGACACAGATCTATAAAATATCTAGCTTTGGGGCATGTCAAGCAGAAACTCAGCACATAGCTGCCAGGTTTTCCCTTTTCTCGCGAGGAAGCCTATTCAGCATAAAGTAATTTCCCTTAAAAAAAGGGAGAACTTGGCAGCTATGGCTCAGCACAGTCTATCAGCTGTACAGCTGGGCACCAAGAGACTATCTGGGGGACACTTCGCCACTCCTTCAGAGCTTCTCAGTGGCAGATTGAAGTGCTGTTTGGTAATGTATATTTTGCTTGCTATTTGGAATAAAATCTTTAATTTTCTCACCCACTTGGGTTTGTATTGCTTCTGAATCTAATTTTAAAAGAACCATCTTTTAAAATGGTCAAAGGCCTGGAAACGATGCCTTATGAGGGACGGCTTAGGGAGCTGGGTATGTTTAGCCTGGAGAAGAGAAGGTTAAGGGGTGATATGATAGCCATGTTCAGATATATAAAAGGATGTCATATAGAGGAGGGAGAAAGGTTGTTTTCTGCTGCACCAGAGAAGCGGACACGGAGCAATGGATTCAAGCTACAAGAAAGAAGATTCCACCTAAACAATAGGAAGAACTTCCTGACAGTAAGAGCTGTTCGGCAGTGGAATTTGCTACCAAGGAGTGTGGTGGAGTCTCCTTCTTTGGAGGTCTTTAAGCAGAGTCTTGACAGGCATATGTCAAGAATGCTTTGATGGTGTTTCCTGCTTGGCAGGGGGTTGGGCTGGATGGCCCTTGTGGTCTCTTCCAACTCTATGATTCTGTGATTCTATGATTCGATCTTGCATTTGGCAAGACAGGTCCAGGTTCCAGTCTCTTCCTTTCTCCACAAGGAGCTGCAGGTAGAATTACTTTGCACAGGTGAGCAGTGGCTATTGACCACGGTGGCTCTGCCCTGCCTCCACAGCTGGAGGCGGCAATGATTCTGAGTCCCAGTTGCTGGAAACCACAGGTGGGCAGACTTGATTGTGGGCTTCCCATTGGGGCATCTGGGCAGCCATTTAATGTATTTTTAATCTTTTGTTGGAAGCTGCCCAGAGTGGCTGGGGAATCCCAGCCAGATGGGCGGGGTATAAATAAATATATTATTATTATTATTATTAATTATTATTATTATTATTGCCATTGTGAGAATAGGATGCTGGACTTGATGGGCCATTGCCTGTTCCAGCAGCCAGTCCCTTCTGATGCTCTCACTGAATTAAGTGGGCAAATGGAGGACAGGAGCAAAACATGTCGCCTCCTCATAGCATTAGGAAGCCTGCCTCCAGTTTCACAGTTTTTCACACCATCTGCTACCCGAAAAGGTGCTGAAGTGAGAAACAAAAATAAGAAGAGACACTTGCTTGGTCCAGGTTTTTTAAGCAGCCTTCAGATTTTTCAGTTCGGCTTGTAGCAATTGCAAACTACTCTCCTAGTAAGTGCTTGCATGTCTTGCATGCATAGTGGATCTAGCTGTCCTAAGGGTGAAGGGGAAGGGATAGAGCACCCCCTTGTCTGGATCCCTGGGTCTCCGCTGCCCAAGGAATCTGCCTGTACTGCCTATGACCCTGATGTGGAAGAAAACAGCCTAATTTAACTAGGGAAAAGGTGCTGTGTGAAAGCTGCTACTCAGATCACTACAGCTTGGGAGGTTACAGTAGGAGGGGGAACACTGTGGGGAGAATCACGACACAACCCAGTGCTTTTTATTTTATCTATTTTCAGCACACGCATAGCGCCCCCCCCACATAACGTTTGATTCCCATGTGTTAAAAAATGAGAGGCTGAGGAGCCCACATTGCATTTCAAAAGACCCTGACAATTTTAGGCACCGCCTCCATATGCCAAACTCATCCCGCTACCATGAGATTGGTTTAGGTCCAGGGTTGAACCAGCAGCCTTTGGAGTGAATCTGGCTGCCAAAATTGATTTGGTCCACAGTCAGCAAGCTCTAAATGAGTTGCAGCATTTTGATTCAATGGCCTCCCCCATTCTGAGCATTTTCGTCAGGGGGACGATAGCACTTCCACTGCTCTTGGGGCTGGGTCTCACCACCCGCCATGATTCTGTGGAAGAATTCGCCCCTTTGGGGATTCCTAGCTTGCAGGATTAAATCTGTCTTTAACATACAGGGTGACAGCACTGCTCTGTTCTTCTCCATTCCAACAATATAGTGTGCCCACTATATTGTTATAGATTTGGGGGGTGGGGAACCCCCAACCCTATAAATCAGTCACGTCCAACTCCCAAGAGACTGGGATCTACTCCCAATATTAAAAAAAACTGGCAGGTGATCTACCCATTGTCATTGGAAGGGGGAGGAGCTTGTGTGGGGTGGTAGGATTGCCCAGAGTTCTTCAGCTTTTATTTGTTTAACTTTTGGTAAACTTTATTTAATCCCACAATCGATCAGGGTCCCGTGATCTACCAGGATCAGTCGGGGATCTACCGGTAGATCACGATCTACTGGTTGGACATGTCTGCTATAAGTTAATAAATGGTAGGGATTTTGATTGTTTTGAGTAGTGAAGGGAAGATTGGAGGCCAGTGGAAAAGTATAGGCTAAGTTTCCTTTCAAAGTCAGGGCCTTACCTGGGATTAGAGACATTAGTGTGACAAAAAGTGCTGATGGCTCTTCTAAGAGGATCTTGGGCCTGGGAGAAAGAAGGTTGCCAGGGTAACTGGGTGTGAAGTGACAGGAAAAGAGAGTCTTTAGATAGGTGTGCTGGGAAGAAGAAGGAGAGAACCCAGAGAGAGATCCATCTTGGGCAGGCTGGCTGAAGGCTGGCTGGGAGAGATGCTTTTGACTGCTGTGGGGAACAAGTTCCTCTTGAAAGCACCATGCTGTGAGATCCAGACTCCTCCATGTAGACTGTATGCCATGAAGGAGGGCCCTCCTACACTAGCCATTCCCTGACAAAGTTTCCTTTATGAATGTTGGGGTTGGGGTTTGGGGGGGGGAAGGGGTTAATACAAGGGAGTATTAAATCCCCTAACCAGGCTTTGCAAAGCTTATTCCCTCCAAATGTTTGTGAACTACAACTCCCATCAGCCAGCATGGCTGTATAATGTGGGGGCTGATAGGCATCGGAGGCAAATGGGAACAGGAGCACAAAAAACCTTGGAGAATAACCAGCTGGGCAAAGGCTGTCCTAGTCGCACTTTAAAGTCACACAAGGAACCTTCTTTCCTGTGTGGGTAGCAACTGATTCTCTGGCAAGCCCCCTTACCTGTTGATGTGTCCTCGCAAGCCCTGGGCATTGGTAGCCTGTGTCAGAATGATATCTATTATTTGTAAGGCTTTCCTCGCCAGCGCCTCACTGATCTCCTCACAGTTGGCAATATCAGTGAGCTTGCTCACAAGGACCTCGATTTTTTCCTTACTCAGCTTAGTAGAATTCAGCAGAATCAAAATGTGATCTGCCACTTCCTCGGCGTTTTCTGCAACAGAAAAAATGCAAGTAAGTTTTTCTTCCTCATGAATGAAGGCATCGCCAGGAGGCTACTTGGTCTTGGCCTTGGCATGGGGAACAACATGCCTCTCTTTCTCTCGAAGGAGGCAGACCTGGGAATGGTAGTCACGGAAGGATATAAGCTTATAAGGATTGCGAAACCTGTTTGAACAAGTTGCCTTGCCTAGGGGGCTGAAAGACCTTGTTCTCTGGTCTGTGGCTCCTGACCTTGAACGGGTGAGGCAACCCCTGGTCACATTTTTATGGCTCTCACCATTATCCCAAGGCTCCTTGCTAGATTTCCATCCTCCCAAACCTTGTGTGATTTTTTTCCACAGGCAGGGCACCCAAGAACTTGGAGCCATTGTTTAGCCCACCCCCGGAGAGCCACACAGAGCTCCAGAGAGCCATGCTCATGAAGTAAGCACAAGTTCAGATTCCTAGCAAAGTTGAGCATAAGAAGAGCCTGCTGGCTCTAAGCACAAGACCCCTCTCCTCCCTTGAGTTTTCCAGAAACTGGCATTCAGAAACATTGCTGCCTCTGACCATGTAAGCGGGGCATAGCTATTGTGGCTAGTAGCCACCGATAGCCCTCTCCTCCTCCACGAATTCCTTCAACCCTCTTTTAAAGCCATCCAAGTTGGTGGCTATCGCTGCCTCTTGCATCAACAAAGTCCATGTGCTGCATGAAAGAGGACTTTCTCTTCTATGTCTTGAAAACCCCTGACCATTGGTTATATGGGCTGCTAGAACCGGAGCCAAACAACACCTGGAGATCTTCAGGTCCCCTGTCCCTGGTGTTTGAAGGAACGGACAAACAATAACCTCATGACATCATGGATAAGAGCAGGCACCCCCAAACTGTGGCCCTCCAGATGTTTTGGCCTACAACTCCCATGATCCCTAGCTAACAGGACCAGTGGTCAGGGATGATGGGGATTGTAGTCCAAAACATCTGGAGGGCCGAAGTTTGGGGATGCCTGGATAAGAGGATACAGAGAGGACATATGATAGCCAGTGCTTTTTCTTCTAGGGGGGAAAATGTCGGTACTCACCATGAAGCTGTTACAGTAAGTGCCACACATTTAATCAGTGCTTTTCTTCTAAAGAAAAAAAGGTGTCGGTACTGTGTACCTTTGAGTACCCCCAGAACAAAAGCCTGATGATAGCCATCTTCAAATATCTAAAGGGCTGTCCCATGGCAGATGGAGCAAGCTTGTTTTCTCCTGCTCCGCAGAGTAGGACCCCTGTGTCCCCGGTTTTCCAGTTACAAAATAAAAGGAAATTCCAACTAAACATCCAGTGTGGTGTAGTGGTTAAGAGCGGTAGACTCTGGGGAACCGGGTTCGCATCTCCGCTCCTCCACATGCAGCTGCTGGGTGACCTTGGGCTACTCACACTTCTCTGAAGTCTCTCAGCCCCACTCACCTCACAGAGTGTTTGTTGTGGGGGGAGGAAGGGAAAGGAGAATGTTAGCTGCTTTGAGACTCCTTAGGGTAGTGATAAAGCGGGATATCAAATCCAAACTCCTCCTCCTCTTCTTCTTCTTCTGGAAGAACATTCTGACAGTAAGAGGTGTTCAACACTTACCTTCCAAGTTCCGGACTGCAGAATCCGGGACCGGCAGCCATTTGACACCGGAAGTTGCGTCGATGTAACTTCCGGTGTCGCTTTGCCCTTCTATGGGCACCCAAAATGGCTGCCGCCGGCTTCAAAAGTCGCTTGTACGCATGTCAGGAAGTGTGCCGACGCAACTTCCGGTGTCGCTCCGGCCATCTATGGGCACCAAAGTCACGTCTATGCACTTCCGGACATGCGTAGATGCGACTTTTGAAGCTGGCGGTGGCCATTTTTTGTGCCCATAGAAGGGCAAATCGGAAAGAAAAAAAATGGCCGCCGGCAGGAGAAAATAACGGAGAAAAACGGGAGACGAAGTGATACGGGGGACCACCGGGAAAAGATAAGTAAATAAGGGGTTTTCCCGGGGAAAACGGGAGACTTGGCAGCTATGGTTCAACAGCAGAATGGTCTCTCCCAGGTGGTGGTGGTGGACATTCCTTCCTTGGAGGCTTTTATGCAGAAGTTGGATGGTCATCTGTCATATTTAATCTAGTTGAGGTTCCTGCATTGCAGCAGGTTGGACTAGATTACTCTTGGGGGCCCCTTCCAACTCTACGATTCTATGATTGTATGTTAAGCAAAGATAACCCACTTACCCACTGTGATGGTCATGTTTTTCAGTTCCATAATATTATCAGGTAGCTTTTGCACCAGCTGGCACAGAGTCAGGTCTTGTCTCCTCCAATAAGCATTTCCCGTGTTGATATTAATCAAGCTTTAAAATGTAAAGGAGAGAAAGTGAAACCAAGAGAAATTAAGAGCATGCATTACTTTTATTATATTTTAAGCAGGGCTGCCAGGAACCATGATGTATCATTCTGGGCCAGGGGAACAAGGACAGCGGTCGCAGGCTTCAGAGAGCACAGAGGTGGGTTGCATAGAAGCATGATGAGAGCCATCTTAAAATATCACAGGGACCTTCCCATGGAAGAGGGAGCAAGCCTGTTTTTTCCTGCTCTGGAGAGTAGGCCACAAACTAATGGCTTCAATTTACAATAAAGGAGATTCCTACTCGACGTCAGCAAGACCCTTCTGACAGTTAAGAGCCCTTCAACAGTGGAAGGGACAACCTTGGAACATGGTAGACCATCCTTCATTGGAGGTTACTAAGCCGAGCATCTTAAAAAGCAGAGACATCACCTTGCCGACAAAGGTCCATATAGTTAAAGCCATGGTTTTCCCAGTAGTGATGTATGGAAGTGAGAGCTGGACCATAAAGAAGGCTGATTGCCGAAGAATTGATGCTTTTGAATTATGGTGCTGGAGGAGACTCTTGAGAGTCCCATGGACTGCAAGAAGATCAAACCTATCCATTCTTCAGGAAATCAGCCCTGAGTGCTCACTGGAAGGACAGATCGTGAAGCTGAGGCTCCAATACTTTGGCCACCTCATGAGAAGAGAAGACTCCCTGGAAAAGACCCTGATGTTGGGAACGACAGAGGATGAGATGGTTGGACAGTGTTCTCGAAGCTACCAATGTGAGTTTTACCAAGCTGTGGGAGGCAGTGGAAGACAGGAGTGCCTGGCGTGCTATGGTCCATGGGGTCACGAAGAGTCGGACACGACTAAATGACTAAACAACAAGCTGAGATTGGATGGCCACCTGTCAGGCATTGTTTAGCTGGGATTCCTGCATTGCAGAGGGTTGGACTGGAAGACTCCAACTCTATGCATTTGGGTCTATGCATTTAATATTGTCTTCCTGTTTGGCTGCCATGGCGAATGGCTGCCCATTACATCAGAGCCGTCTCGCACGGAATATTTTGAGGATGAGATGGGAGTAATCATCCTCCCAAACCCCCCAGGGTTTACCCACAGATCGCCGAACACTTGCTCCCAGTCCGGAAGGAATGAGGGGGCAGGGCAGGCTGGGTGTAAAGCACCCTGCGTTACTTTGGCAACTCTCCAAAGCTGTCGCCATGAGCAATGAACACCTGCTTTTTAAGATGAAATTTGGACTTAATTAACAGGCATGCTCTGAGCGAGGGGAGATAAAGTATTCTGTTAACTGATTCAGCCACTGGGGTGCCAAGGGATTTGAGTGGAAGAAGGATTATTATCATCATGGGACTGGTATGTTTGAATGGAAGGTGAGCCTCCATTCTTTCTTTTTGATATATTTTCTATTTGAAATCTCCCTGGAAGGACTGGCTGCCTGATTGTTTGAGTATGCAAGCGGGACTGAAAAGAAAGATCAATTCATTGTTGTTGTTTAGTCATTTAGTCGTTTCCAGACTCATGTTGGTGGCTTCGAGAACACTGTCCAACCATCTCATCCTCTGTCATCCCCTTCTGCTTGTGCTTCATTATTGTACTTCATTATTGTTATGATTATGGTTTAACTACAGAATTAACTGATCGATAAAAGAATAGATGATGGAAATTATGTTTTCTAGCTAAAGTACAGGCTTATTTGTTTTGGAAGGAGATAAAACAAAGAAGTTTGGATATATGCCTGGTACCAATGGCAGAAAGCCAGATTTCCTCTAGCTCGGGATGTGTCACAGTGGAAATTACAGGCGTGAGAAGTGAAAGTGAACTGCCACGGACAGACTGTCGGAGTACAAAGACGGAAACAAAGAAAATAAACATGAAGGAATTTTCTCCACACAGAATCATACTATATTGGTCCAATCCACTTGCTAGACAAACTCAGAAGCTGTTAAAAACAAACGAAAGATCAACATCAGAATGTCTTATTGGAACTACTTTGGCATAAAATTTTGATCGTTCGATTATTTTATAATTTGGAATGCTTTTAGTGTGGCTTTTATTGGATTGTTAAAAATGGAAAACTTAATGAATATTATTTAAAAATAATAATAATCTTGTATTGTAAAAGGCCTTGAAAGCACTGTTGCTTTCATGTAAACTGCCTTATGAACCTTCACAGAAAGGTGGGGTATAAATGCATTCATACAGGTGAAATGTGTTGAGGTTGAGGGAGAGAAAGAGAGAAGGACCCACAACTCACCACGCTCTGCTAGCAAGCTGGTCTCCATTCATCTTGCAGGACTGAGATGCCACAGTGGCAGGAGCTGTCTCCAGCCACTCGTAGGTCCCCTTGTATTTGGATGGTGGTGTGTGCTGAGAGCACGTCTTTGGGTCTTGGGGCAAGAGCAGACAATGAGAGCCAATCCCTGTGTTCACTAGATTCTAATATTTAGGTGCCATTCAATTTTTACCTAGCTTATTGAAAGTCATCCCAGCCAATCCAGCATCCTTTTCCCCAACAACCTCCAGAGCATGAAGGCAAGAGCCCTTCCCCTGTTTTGCTGCCCGGAACAATCAGGGCAGCCGGCTTCTAAAAGTGGATATTCTAGCTGTCATGGCTGATAGCAGTTAGTCCAGCCCTGCATGCAATTGTCTTAACTTACTTCTAAAACTCCCATTGCATCCACAGTATACTGCTGTTGAATTGTATACAGTATATGCAACAGTGAATTTACCAGGCGATGGTAAAAAGATCTCTTCATATACAGTGGTACCTTGGTTCTCAAACTTAATCTGTTCCAGAGGTCTATTCCAAAACCAAAGCGTTCCAAAACCAAAGCACACTTTCCCATAGAAAGTAATGCAAAACGGATTAATCCGTTCCAAACGTTTAAAACAATCCCTAAAACAGCAATGTAACATGAATTTTACTAGCTAACGAGACCATTGATCCATTAAATGAAAGCAATCATCAATGTACTGTACTATAAAATAAATAAGACAGTATTGTAGAAGATACAAATTTAAATTAATTTTTTTTTCTCAACTGCACTGATGATAGTAATTGTTTGGATGTGGGCCTTTTATCCATTTCCGCAGTTACACAATCAAGCAATCAGTAGCTGAACAGGGTTCCACACAGTCACAAAAACAAATTAACCAAAAAAGCCTCAAAAGAAAAAAAGCACACAAAATAAATAGCAAAAGCGCCAAACTTAAACTGTTCCAGAAGTCCGTTTGACTTCCGAAAGGTTCGAAAACCAAGGCGTGGCTTCTGATTGGTGCAGGTGCCCCAGAAACAATAGCTGACAGCTGCATCGGATGTTCAGCTTCCCAAAAACGTTCAAAAAATGGAACACTTACTTCTGGGTTTTCGGTGTTTGAGAACTAGGGCATTTGAGTACCAAGGCATTTGAGAACCAAGGTACCACTGTATATATACAACAGTCCATTTACCAGGAGATGGTAAAGAGATCTCTTCATACACACAGATTTACATTGGCCAGGGCACTGCTCACACCCACCACAATGAAAATTGTGTTTTCCTTTTCCTTTGAGGGCACAAAGTGCAGAATTGCAGCCCAGCAATTCCTTTATCGGTGAGAGCGCAGCAACGGGCATGTTCACAGCAACAGATGTTGCGGCAGGGCTACACCCCTCACCTGACCTCTGTTCAACTGAGCCTTGAGGCCGCAGGCAGCCGGGTTCGAATCCCCTCCCAGCCACAAAGCTCACTGCGTCATCTTGCGCTGTTCACCATCTTTCAGCCTAGCCTACCGCGCAGGGTCATTGTGAGAACAGGAAACTAGGTGTGCTGTTTTGCGCTCCTTGGGGGATGGTCAGTATTACGAAACCACCACCATCTGTTTACTAGTGTGCCACTTTCCCACAGAATTGTGCCCAAAGGGGCTGACAACAAACCAAACAAGCCTTAAGTCTAACAACTGTTTGTTCTCAGCAGGCATTTCAAAGAAGGTTTTTTGCCCCCTGTATATCCCCTCCTGGTTTTCTACTATAAAGCGCTTAGAGCAGGCACCCCCAAACTTCGGCCCTCCAGATGTTTTGGACTACAATTCCCATCTTCCCCGACCACTGGTCCTGTTAGCTAGGGATCATGGGAGTTGTAGGCCAAAACATCTGGAGGGCCGCAGTTTGGGGATGCCTGGCTTAGAGGCTGAGGGGTTTAGCAGTAAATAAATTGCTAAACTGAAAAATGTATTAGAAAAGTATTGTATGTTAATATTCTGTTGGAAGCCGCCCAGAGTGGCTGGAGAAACCCAGCCAGATGGGCGGGGTATAAATAATAAATTATATTATTATTATTATTATTATTATTATTATTATTATTATTATTATCACACACACTTTCCATCCATCCATCCATCCATCCATGCAACACTATGTGAAACAGCACAAATAAGCCAACCTCGATTTAACAGCTTAAATCTGATGAATACATTACCAAAGTGAACAACAGCGACATCTTTAGATTCCATGGAAAGAGGCTTCTCAGTATGACTGCCACTCAAAGTATCCTGTAACATTTTCCTGATGTTTTCTCTGGGTTGGTGAGATGTGGCCTTGACGACAGACTTTGAGGAAAAGCTGAAAGCACAACAGACAGACAACCCTTGGAAGGCTTGCGCTTTCCATTGGGGCTCAACCTTGGCATCTCTTTCCAATACAGACTTCTACCTTTGCCCCTAAGCCAGTGCAGAGAGCATTTACCTCATCTCTGAAGTCACGAAGGGAACCCTCACACATCAAGGATCAGGGGAGGTTCTTCTGGCTCAGAGGATGCCACTTATTATACAGTCACAGGGACATTAAGCTCAAAGGGTATTATTGCCAACATGGGTGTACCCAGCGAGGGGCGGGGGGGCAGCTGCCCCCCCAAGCAAAAAAAAATTCCGTATTTTACAGATCATAACCCGCACTTTTTCCCTCCGAAAACTGAAGGGGAAAAGTTGCTGCGGGTTATGGAAATTGGGCTGTTTTCGCCCCCTCCGCGGCTGCAGCCAGCGACAGGGACGTGGGGAGGGCGAGAAGCAGCCTGAGATCGGGCTGTTTCCGCCCCCTCCGCAGCTGCAGCCAGCGACAGGAACGTGGGAGGGGGGAGCAGCAGCCTGAGCTGGGGGGCGGGGCGGACGGGAGCTCCATCCTTCCTTCCCCCCTCTTTATTTCTTCCTTTCTCTCCCCCTCTCTCTCTCCCTCCCTTTTCTTTCTCTCACCCCTTCCTTCCTTCCTTCCTTCCTTCCTTCCTTCCTTCCTTCCTTCCTTCCTTCCTTCCTTCCTTCCTTCCTTCCTTCTCTCTCTCTCCCACCCACCCCTTCCTTCCTTCCTTCCTTCCTTCCTTCCTTCCTTCCTTCCTTCCTTCCTTCCTTCCTTCCTTCCTTCCTTCCTTCCTTCCTTCTCTCTTTTCCCTCCCTCCCTCCTTCCTTCCCTCTCTCTTCCCCTCTCTTGCCCCTCCCCCAGTTTTGATCCTGGGTACGCCCCTGGTTGCCAAAGAACATCCCGTCAACTCCGTCTCTTTGTCTAGAAATGGTAAAACTGCACCAGCACTAACACACTAATGATGGAGCCAGTTTGGAAAAGGAGGAGGAGCATCTCTCATAACTTCCGAGGGGCTTTAACACGGTTTTCACATTAAGTCCTTTCTGACGGTTGGTTCCAGTCTTCTTTCTGACAATGGTAATCTTCTCGCCCTTTGGAACGCCCTCCCATCAGATGCCAAAGTAGTAAACAACTATATGACATTTAGAAGACATCTGAAAGCAGCCCCGTTTAGGGAGGTTTTTAATGGCTGATGTTTTAATGTATTTTAATATTTTGTTGGAAGCCGTCCAGAGTGGCTAGGGAAAACCAGCCAGATGGGCGGGGTAGAAATAATAATAATGTTTATTATTATTATTATTATTATTAGTATTATTATTATTATTCTCCATTGAGTCAGCCAGTCCTATGGATTTCCATGGTGCTTATTTACTGGGAAAAGATGCTGGGGTGGACGAGTTCCTTTTGAAACACAGGAGGTTGCCTTGTACCAAGTTGGACCATTGTTTCATCTAGCTCAGGCTGAGTACGCATTACACCAGGGGTAGGCAACCTCAGGCCCGTGGGCCGGAAGCGGCCCAATCGCCTTCTCAATCCGGCCCACGGACGGTCCGGGAATCAGCGTGTTTTTACATGAGTAGAATGTGCCCTTTGATTTAAAATGCATCTCTGGGTTATTTGTGGGGCCTGCCTGGTGTTTTTACATGAGAAGAATGTGTGCTTTTATTTAAAATGCATCTCTGGGTTATTTGTGGGGCATAGGAATTCGTTCATTTTTTTCCTTCAAAATATAGTCCGGCCCACCGCATGGTCTGAGGGACGGTGGACCGGCCCACGGCTGAAAAAGGTTGCTGACCCCTGCCTTACACCTTTAAAACACATTCAGAGCACTAGATTCAGGTAGGCAGCCATGTTGGTCTGACGTAGTTGAAATAAATTAAATAAATAAAAACTTGTCCAGTAGCACCTTAGAGACCAACTAAGTTTGTTCTGGGCATAAGCTTTTGTGTGCATGCACACTTCTTCGGATACAGTGAAACAGAAGTCACCAGACCCTTATATATAGTGGGAGAGTGGGGTGGGGTGTTTCCAAGAAGGGTAGTAGGAGATGGTTGATTGACTCAATGGGTATGGTAAACCTGTTGAGGGCTGTTAACAACTGTAATTAGCCCTACAGGAAAAAGCAAGGGATAGTATACAGATGACCAAAAATAGCTTTAGCATATGTAATGAGACAAGAATCCAATGTCTCTATTCAGACCATAGTTTTCAGTTTAGTAATAAGTTGAAATTCAGCAACTACTCTCTCCAGTCTATTTCTGAAATTCTTTTGTAATAAGACAGCTACTTTGAGATCTTGTATTGAATGTCCTGGGAGACTGAAGTGTTCTCCTATTGGCTTCTCTATCTTGTGATTCCTGATGACAGATTTATGTCCATTTATCCTTTGGCGTAGGGTTTGGCCTGTTGGTCCAATATAGAGAGCTGAAGGGCACTGCTGCCTCCTTCCCTAAAGCTGGGTAGGCTTTGAGGAGGTTCTTGGACCCTTTAGGGGACTAGCCTAGTCCCTCTAGTCAGAGCATAGCCATCATGGTGAGCAGCCATCGACAGCCGTCTCCTCCTCCAAGCATTTGTCTTTTAAAGCCATCCAATCCGGTGGCCATCACTGCCTGCCGTTGGAACCATTTCCATCCTTTCAACAATGCCCTCCCCTTCATGGATCAATGCCTTGTCGTGGCGAAGGGGCTTGAATAAGCTATGAGCTATGCCCTGTGTGAAGAAAGCCTTCCTTTCATCTGTCCCAAATCTGCCAACGTTCCGCTTCCAATGTTATGAGAAAGAAAAGCTTTTCTCCATCCACTGTTTGTACACCATGGATGCACTTTTTCTCTAAAAAGCGCTAAACTCTGCAACCATTTCCCATGGGGGAGGCGCTCCATCCTCTTGATTATGTTGGCTGCCCCTTTCTGACAGCTGCCTGCCTTTGAGTAGCAACTGCTTCTAGCCTTCCTGACCCTCTCAAGCAGGGTCTCTCCTCTGACCCTTCTCTGCTTGCTTTGGGACTCAGCCCCTGTCTGATGGTCAAGCACAGACATTTGTCCCTGGCCCACTACAAGGCAGTTCATGGTGGAGAAGCTCCTGAGTAAGGACGGGTGCAAACCACCCCCTCTTCATCAACATGCCACTTCCTGGAAGCATTTGTGGCGCGTTCTAAGCGCTCGACATTACATGGGTTAATGGTGAGGTCTGTGGCAACATAGCCCAGAATCCTTTGCAATGTGCATGTAGATTTTGCAGCATGAGCACAGTAAATGTGCAAATCACTTTCCGGAGGCAGAAAGTATAGAAGCTACTACTCGAGGAAAATGAACAGCTTACCTTTCAGGAGCCAGCTTTTCATCTCTCTTCAGTTCACAATATGCAAAGTAAAAAAAAAACATTCAAAAAGATGTGATTACTAAGGAATGATATCTTAAGTGCAAGAGCTCAATCAAGATGATTTAGCAGAAGAAAGGCAGCTGATTAGCTCATACTTGTTACAATGAAATATTCTAACATCAATTGGCCTCCGTGTGCCATGAATGCCTTTGGAAGGACACCATGTTTCTCTGACATCAGACAGCATTTTGAGTAGTCCCTTAGTTTGGCTATTAAATGCTCTGATAATTGCCATCTGCAGTTTTTCACTCTGTGATGAGGAAAAACTGAAAGTCACTCAGCTCTCCTAGAACATTTGGAGCAATTTAATTTTAAAGCAATTTCAGGTTCCTTGGATACAGGAAATCTCAAAAGGGTGACTTTAGGGACTTGGGGGGGGGGAGGAACAGCCAGTTTTGAAAAATGGATGTACCTGAGGACGGGAAAGGCAGATTCTACGAAGCAAACAAAAACAAAAACCATTTATTATGTTACAAGATCGGGGCCAGGGGTCAGTGGATTCATTCCAAGCCTGCTACTCTAGTTTAGAATCTAGCAGAAAAGGCCACTAAACTGGTCAGACCACTTTCTTTGTAAGATACTGGTAATAACTTTAGTTGTCTAGTTAAGTACCACCACTGACATGTCCAAAGAGGCTGCTCTGTTGCCATAGAGACAAATAGAGGCATAGAGACAACAGGCAGGATGCCACATCATCCTAGGAGGGAGAATAGGCCAAGGAGACCTGTGTGTTTGTGAGTTTTGGCTGATGCTGGAAGCTTACCTTCCAAATCCCGGACTGCAGAATCCGGGACCGGCAGCCGTGTGACACCGGAAGTTGCGTCAACGTAACTTCCAGTGTCGCTCTGCCCTTCTATGGGCACCCAAAATGGCCGCCACCGGCTTCGAAAGTCGCTTGTACGCATGTCAGGAAGTGCGTCAACGCAACTTCTGGTGTCACTCCGCCCATCTATGGGCACAAAAAATGGCCGCCGCCGACACCAGAAGTCGCGTCTATGCACTTTCGGACATGTGTAGATGCGACTTTTGAAGCCGGCGGCGGCCATTTTTTGTGCCCATAGAAGGGCAAATCGGAAAGAAAAAAAATGGCCGCCGGCAGGAGAAAATAACGGAGAAAAACGGGAGACGAAGTGATACGGGGGATCACCGGGAAAAGGTAAGTAAAATCGGGGTTTTCCCGGAGAAAACGGGGTACTTGGCAGCTATGGCTGGAAGCGGGATATACAGGGGCTTGTATTGCTCTGTGCTGGACCCAAAGCTGGACTTGGGGCTTCCCTGGAGACCTAATGCAGAACCAAAATCTGTTGGGGTGTTAATGCTGTGAGTCCCTCCATTCTACAGTCAGTTTGTATATAGGTGGAGATTAAACCATATATCTTGAAGACACCACAATCTCCAATGACCTTCATGGTAAGAAAACCAATTCTCAACAGCCGCAGGCATCCCTGAAGTCTCTCACCACTCAAGAGACTAGAGTGAGCACAACAATATTTCCAAGATTTGAGGTGTCGGCCAGAGAATATTATGCATGCTTGAATTCCACTGGAAACCAAGAAGACAGTTTCCAGTAAGCTGCAAAGCAGACATTACAATGGATGCAAGAACGCTCTTAACCACTCAACTCATTCTCAGCGTACGGATTTCTGACGGAAAGGCATCACTCACACACAAAAGTGGAGCTACCAGCAGGCTTGGGAGAACTTCAAAGTCTGCAGAAGCACAAAAAGTATTTGTGTGTGTGTGGGGGGGGGGGGAACCCTAAAAGGGAGGAGGCAATATTCCAATATTCCAGTGGGAACCAAGCACTATTCGGAGAGCATGGTCTGCTGCTTGACTGTGGGAGGAGAGAAAAATGGTCCATCTTGTATCTCGGAAAAGAAAATACCTGGCACGACATCCATAGCTGCCAAGTACCCCGTTTTCCTCGGGAAAGCCCCGTTTTTACTTACCTTTTCCCGGTGGTCCCCCGTATCACTTCGTCTCCCGTTTTTCTCCGTTATTTTCTCCTGCCGGCGGCCATTTTTTTTCTTTCCGATTTGCCCTTCTATGGGCACCAAAAATGGCCGCCGCGGGCTTCAAAAGTCACATCTACGCATGTCCGGAAGTGCATAGAAGCGACTTCCGGTGTTGGCGGCGGCCTATTTTTGTGCCCATAGATGGGCGGAGTGACACCGGAAGTTGCGTCGACGCACTTCCTGACATGCGTACAAGTGACTTTCGAAGCCCGCGGCGGCCATTTTTGGTGCCCATAGAAGGACAAAGCGACACCGGAAGTTATGTCGACGCAACTTCCGGTGTCACACGGCTGCCGGTCCCGGATTCTGCAGTCCGGGACTTGGAAGGTAAGACGACATCTTCGTGCTCAGAGCCGCCTTGTCCTGACACGCACGCACACACTTTCCTCACCATTGGCAGGCAAGGGAATTCTAAGCATGATGACATCACACCACCCATCTTCTCTAGGCAGGTGTTACTGAAAAGAAAGGCAGGGCATCTACTCTTGGTGGTAACCACAGGACTTGCAAAATTAGTTACAAGTCTGATTAGGTTTAAGATGGCCTTTCCATTGTCTACTCTGGCTGGGGCTGATGGGAGTTAAAGTTCCAAACACCTGGAAAGCAGCAGTATAAGGAAGCATCATGTCTCTGTTCTGGCTACTGTTGGCCCACAGTTGATGGCAATGGGAAGTGGCAGAGAATTGTGACAGGCTGAATTGTTCTGGACCAGTTGCGTAAAAGATTATACGCCACCGTTGTTTATCTTTGCATAATGTACAAAGGCAAGACATGTTTACCATTAAACCTCCTCAAACCAGTTGCCATGGCGCATCCTTTACTGCTGCCATGGCAATCCCCCGTGAGAACTAATTTCCTAAAAGCATGCGGTGCAAAAAGATTGAAGAAAAGAGGAAAACAACACCCAAGTGACTATTTTACGTAAGAAGGTGAAGAGGCTTGGTGCAAACTATGGCGCATAAAATGCATACATACCCCAGTTTTCATGCGCTCCCTCCTTTGTGGAATCAAAAAGCAGTGGGGGGGGAGAACAGGACATACAGAACAGACAGAAACAGGAAAAAAGAGGCAAACATCAGTATGAGAGGGGAGGACGCTGAGCAACCCTGCATAGTATTATGGGCTGGGGGGGGGGGAGGGTCCAGTCTGGATGTAACCCTGAGTTCCTTCCAAAACCTGTGATCTATATCTTTGAGGCTAGGGTGCATGAGGGAACCTGGTGGAGCAGCCAAACTGGTCCCTTTGTGAAGGAAATGACCATGGGTCAACAAACTAAGGCCTGCGGGCCGGATTCGGCCCAATTGCCTTCTGGATCCAGCCTGCGGACGGTCCGGGAATCGCCATGTGAATCGCCAGCGCGCTCGTTCTTTCCCTCTCTCTCCCTCAGCGGTGGTGGTGGTGGCTCCTCCCTCCCTCCTCCTGGCTCCTCCCCGCCCTGCCTAGAGGAGGAAGGGGGCTGGGCTCTGTTGGTGCCAGCAGCAGCAGCACTCGAGCGGCCGCCATATTAAGCAGCCCCTCTCCGGAGCCCATTTCGCACACCGCTCATCGTCCCTCCGCTGCCAGCCCCTGCCGCTCGCAAGACACAGGTAAGCAGCCACCGGGGCTCGTGGTGCTCTTGCATCACCCCCTCCCCAATACAGTCTGGCCCCCCACAAGGTCTGAGGGACAGTGGACCGGCCCCCTGATGAAAAGGTTTGCTGACCCCTGGCCAATGACCTTAGCTGCTCAGCTAAGCACCCAACACCTGCATCTTAAAAGAGTTGGTTCCATCTTAAATGAGTGAGCTCCATGGAAACACTGCCCTCCTCCTCATCCTGCTCACTTGGCTGATATATGTGGGATATTCTTACCCTCACAGAAACCCTGAGAGGTAGGTTAGACTGCTGAGAGACAGTGACGGAGCCCCAAGTTCACCCAGTGAGCTTCAGGGCTGAGTGGGGATTTGATCCCCCGTCTCCTGGGTCCGAGCCTGATCACTACACCACCCTGGCTCAGAGACAGCAGATCCTGGAGGAGAACTCTCTCTCTCTCTCTCTCTCTCTCTCTCTCTCTCTCTCTCTCTCTCCCCCTGGAATATAGTACTGCGTTGCCCATACTGCTACTCCTTAGTAATGTGAGTTTTTAGTCTGGTTGTAAATGTATTCTTGCTAACCACCTATTCCTATATTTGATAAGAGTGGCAGAAAGCAAAACAAACAAACAAACAAATAAAATACTCACCGAGCATTTGCCTTGATGTTATGGTTTGTAACAACAAATTCAGGATCATGGAATAACTGTATAACTCCCATTAACTGTAAGAGAGAGAAAAAGTTAACTACAGTTTGCTTCCCTGGGTGAAATTTGTTCAGCATTTTGTCTAACGATGGTGATCCTCTGTGAAAAGCTAACCATTTAATATTGCGGTAAAGGTAAAGGGACCCCTGACCATTAGGTCCAGTCGTGACCGACTCTGGGGTTGCGGCGCTCATCTTGCGTTATTGGCCGAGGGAGCCGGCGTACAGCTTCCGGGTCATGTGGCCAGCATGACTAAGCCGCTTCTGGTGAACCATAGCAGCACACGGAAACGCCATTTACCTTCCTGCTGTAGCGGTACCTATTTATCTACTTGCACTTTGACATGCTTTAGAACTGCTAGGTGGGCAGGAGCTGGGACCAAGCAATGGGAGCTCACCCCGTCGCGGGGATTCGAACCGCTGACCTTCTGATCTTCAAGCCCTAGGCTCAGTGGTTTAGACCACAGCGCCACCCGCGTCCCTCAATGTTGCGGTAGTAGCTGCCTTAAAGAGCTGATTGCTGCTAATCCATTGAGTTTGCCCCACAACTAGGAATGAATACACCCACCCCAGAACAGACCCCTAAGCATTCACACATAGTGGTGCACACACAAGGTAAATGCTGTTCTGTAATTAAGTCTTCAATAGTGCTAGATGAAAACCAGAGGCCTATAGTTTGGGTTGTACGACTGGCTTTGTGCTTCACTTTCTGTACAGTGGAATTGATTACAATCTGCTAACCTGTAAACTGGTGTTCAGGGGTGGGCAAGAGAAGAATTAGCACTCACCCAGTTTGTTGAGAGCTTCTTAACATCATAGTAATCAAATGTCTCTGGAGGATCGGAGAACACAGAGAAGTTCATCTGGATGTTATAGAACGTTACTGCAACAAGAGAGGAAGGAAAATTACATCCGCATTGCATTTCGCAAGTGACCTTTCCTACACATCATCCTTTGTGGGGAACACAGCTATTTTTTGGGAAGTGGGCATTTAATCTGCCAAATGCAAAGCTGTGCCTGATGCCCCTGAGATGGTGGCCTTGCGTATGCTTTCCCCCCAGTGGTTCCTTTCACTTATCTCTCCTTATTGCTCTCAAACTTTTTTGTTAAGTAAATGCCTGCTTCTTGGGAGAAAAGCAATGACAAACCAAGACAGCATCTTAAAAAGCAGAGACATCACCTTGCTGACAAAGGTCTGTATAGTTAAAGCTATGGTTTTCCCAGTAGTGATGTATGAAAGTGAGAGCTGGACCATAAAGAAGGCTGATCGCTGAAGAATGGATGCTTTTGAATTATGGTGCTGGAGGACTTCCGGTCTATCGCGCTGTTGTGAGGACGCAGAAGCCCCGAGCTGCGGGGCTTCTGGCATTCGCGGAGGGGGGGGGAATACCGCGGGGGCACGCGGATCCCCATAGAACCCCGGGTTGAGCTTCCCGGGGGCCAAATTTGCCCTGCAGAGCTCCTGACGCGACTCCTCCGCTGCCCGGGGAGCCCAGCAGAGTCCCTGAGAGTCAGCGGAGTCGCAGTCGCGGGAGCCATTTTGGGCACCAGCATTACCTCCAGAAGCGACGTCCCAAGTCTTCACACAGAGAGCGGTGGATTCCTTCCGTAAAAAGCAACGATCAGGAAAAAACAAAACTCAGCGTGAGTAAAAAAGCTTGATTGGCAATATTTTTTTAAAAAAAAAATTGGACATGGTGGGTGACTATAAAAACGGAAGTTGGTCTCCCACTTTGATTGTTATGTGAAGCAGTAACCTGATCCCCAGCAGGGGAAGAGAGAGGAAGTAATTAATTTACCAAGAATCAGACTCTTAAAACCCTCCAGGAGACTGGAACTAGGTCCCTGGAGAGATCAGTGAATGGATTGATATTCTGCTATTATTAAGAAGAGACTATGTTATTGATATTTGGATTTATGAAATAGCCAGGACTGGACTTAAAATGGACTCCATCTGGGAATTTGACACCTGTCACATCCGGTTTTATTATCTGCTGCTTTCCCACGGGATTTGAGAGCAAGGACGATGGCAGTCTCAACATCAGTACAGGACTTACAGTACCAAAAGATTTATTTGGAACTTTTATACATCAAGGGACAGCTGGTCAAGAACAATGAACAAGTGTGACAAATTAACAACAGACTTGAGGACACGAAGGGAGATATGGACAAGGATTCTGGAAGAGAACTGACCTGCGCAGACAACACGGAGGAAGAAATAAAAATGATAGACATTAATGATAATTTAGAAGAACTTCAAAATTGCAAAGAAGAGAGGGAAGAAGACTGTCAAAAAGCCCCACAAGTGGGAGATGTGGGACAAGTTTTGGACTTAAAAAAAGAACTCTCCAACGGAGAACCAGGGGGGGTCTCTGCACACCCAGTGAGAGAGGGTGTGCAGGGAAGGCTCTGGGTTGAGGGGAAGGAAGAAGGGGGGTGTTGGGAAACAGCAAGGAAAGTGTGGAGACAGCAGAGTGGCTTTAAAAAATATTGCTGGAAGTTTTTGGAAAGGGTGGGAGTGGGATAAAATGTTTAATCATGTAAATTTAGGCTGGTCTGATTGGAAATGTCCGACACTGGTATGAAATATGGAATTTGCTGAGGTATCTAGGGAATCTGGGTCCAGGGGAAGGGGGGGGGGGAAGAATGAAGTATTAAAATGCAGTTTCATTGTTGGTAAAAATTCTAAGTTGGGGAGATATATTAGAATATGAGTATTTAAAAATTGAGTTTATAGATATAATTAAATGGTGATAATGAATGAGGAAATGTTAATTAATTAAAAATTATCTGGTATAAGGTGAAAACTGCTCTACGAGGAAGTAAATTAGGGAATCAAAGAGGGGGGAACCGGGGAAGTCTCAATGTTATGAGAATGATATAAGATTATTAGATTGATTTTTTTTTCTCTTTATTGCTGTTATATTTTCCTTTTTTCCTTTTTTGGGGGGGTAGGGGGATCTTTTTCTTTTTCTTTTTTTGTATGCTGAATTTGTATTTTGTGTTATTTTTTTAATATGTAAAATGAATAAATATCATTTTTTTAAAAAAAAAAAGAATTATGGTGCTGGAGGAGACTCTTGAGAGTCCCATGGACTGCAAGAAGATCTAACCTCTCCATTCTGAAGGAAATCAGCCCTGAGTGCTCACTGGAAGGACAGATTGTGAAGCTGAGGCTCCAATACTTTGGCCACCTCATGAGAAGAGAAGACTCCCTAAAAAAGACCCTGATGTTGGGAAAGATTGAGGGCACTAGGAGAAGGGGACGACAGAGGACGAGATGGTTGGACAGAGTTCTTGAAGCTACGAACATGAGTTTGACCAAACTGCGGGAGGCAGTGGAAGACAGGAGTGCCTGGCATGCTCTGGTCCATGGGGTCACGAAGAGTCGGACACGACTAAACGACTAAACAACAACAACAAATGTATGTGAAAGATGAAGAAAGTGATATTTAGGATGGGCTTCTTTTCTGAAGTCTTGGGAAATTATGGGCTACAGAAAGCTCAGATATTTTTGCTCTCCAGAGTTTTGTAGGTTTGTGTCTATGTTATCCAAGAGCTGCAGCTACCAGTCAAGTCCTCTATTATTCAGCTGCCCTTCAAATCATGGAATCACCACAACTTCACACTTGTACACGTTAATCATCTCCAGATAATAGGAGTAGTTACAGGTAGGTAGCCGTGTTGGTCTGACGTAGTCGAAATAAATTTTTTTCTTTCTGTAGCACCTTAGAGACCAACTAAGTTTGTCATTGGTATGAGCTTTCGTGTGCATGAAGGTATCTGAAGAAGTGTGCATGCACACGAAAGCTCATACCAATGACAAACTTGGTTGGTCTCTAAGGTGCTGCTTACTGCATTGCTAATGGCTGACTGTGATTGTGTGGAATAACATATTAATTCTCCTGCTACTAAGAACTCTCCTGGAAAGGTCTCCCAAATATTTTGTAGCGTTGGGGGTTGGTAGTTAGCAAGGGGGCTCATCTCGAAGCTACCAAGATGAGTCTGACCTAACTGCGGGAGGCAGTGGAAGACAGGAGTGCCTGGCGTGCTCTGGCCCAGAGTCGGACACGGCTAAACGACTAAACAACAACAAGAAGTTGGCAAGGATCCACATTCCTCTTCTTTTCTTAATTTCTGATTTGATTGGAATCTACTAGCTGCTGGCATTTTAGCCAATTCAATTAATTCACAAAGCTTGTATTGCCACTCTGCTACTGATGGAATCTTATCCCCTTTCCAAATTTTAGCTCTTAGTAGCATATAAAAACACTTTTTTATTTTCACTAGGGATGTCCTTTGAAACTAAGCCTAATAGAAACGCTTCTGGTTTTTCCTCAAATGATGTTTTAAGCATCTTTTTTAATATTGAATATTGCTCCAGAATTTTTTTCCCCCACATCCCCACCACACATGATACATTGTTCCCTCTACCTCACGACATCTCCAACACTTACTTGATTTTAATTTGTATACTTTGGCTAGTCTGATGGGAGTCATATACCACCTGTACATCATCTTCAGCTGGTTTTCTCTAATTGTGTAACAGGCAGTAAACTTAATATCTTGCTTCCACATTAAGTTTTAACACAAATCCCATCTATTACCTGAAACTGGCATGGTTCCTGTGGGTGTTGGTGTAGACCAAAAAGTCTGCGGCGTGGTCTTGGCATTTATATCGATGGTTGATGCTTTCGATTCAGTGATAAGCTTTGTATTGGTAAAAGGAAGAACAGATACTGTTTCAGAAGCCTGTTGTGTCGCCCCATCGTATCTAGAAGTTGAGGAAACTTGGGTAGGTTTGGAGGTGGGCACAGTCCAGGTGCTTTTGGGAGCTGTCTCAGCATACTGAGAAGTTGGCATGTACCATGTGGGTTGAGTTGGGACGCCCTGCGGGGTAGCTCCATCGGGTCGAGTGGTGGATGCAATCAACTCCTGTTGATGTGTTGTTCCATCTCTGCCAGAGGTTGGTATTTTCACATAAGAGTTAGAAGGAACAGCTGTTGATGCCGTTGGTTCTGCTTTGGGTGTGGCTTCATCAGACCTGGAAGGAGACACTGTCCATTTGGTTTTATAATACTATAATAATAATAATAATAATAATAATAATAATAATAATATATTATTTATACCCCACCCATCTGGCTGGGTTTCCCTAGCCACTCTGGGTGGCTCCCAATCAAATATCAAAAACAGCATTAAACATTAAAGACTCCCCTAAACAGGGCTGCCTTCAGATGTCTTTTAAAAGTAGGATAGTTGCTTGTTTCCTTGACTTCTGGTGGGAGGGCGTTCCACAGGGCAGGAGCCACTACCGAGAAGGCCCTCTGCCTGGTTCCCTGTAACCTCACTTCTCGCAGGGAGGGAACCGCCAGAAGGCCCTCGGCGCTGGATCTGAGTTTCCGGGTTGAATGATGGGGGTGGAGACGCTCCTTCAGGTATACAGGCCGAGGCCATTTAGGGCTTTAAAGGTCAGCACCAACACTTTGAATTGTGCTCGGAAACATACTGGGAGCCAATGTAGGTCTTTCAGGACCGGTGTTATGTGGTCTCGATGGCCACTCCCAGTCACCAGTCTAGCTGCCGCATTCTGGATTAGTTGGAGTTTCTGAGTCACCTTCAAAGGTAAGCCCCACGTAGAGCGCATTGCAGTAATCCAAGCGAGAGATAACTAGAGCATGCACTACTTTGGTGAGAGTGTCTGCGGGCAGGTAGGGTCTCAGCCTGCGTACCAGATGGAGCTGATAAACAGCTGCCCTGGACACAGAATTGACCTGTGCCTCCATGGACAGCTGTGAGCCCAAAATGACTCCCAGGCTGCACACCTGGTCCTTCAGGGGCACAGTTACCCCATTCAGGACCAAGGAGTCCTCCACACCAGCCCGTGAAGGAACAGTCCCAGAAGAGATCCATGGAAGACCATCGTCCAGAAGTGTGACTGCAGACTTACAGGTTGTTGCTAAAGAAGACAGAGGCACAGTTATAACCACATCAGAGTTGGCTGTTGGAGAAACCTCCGTTACTCAGGATTTCACGGAGTCTCAGGAGGTCCAATAGGAAATGTGGTAGAAGCTGTACTGGGGTCCTTGATAACTACAACTGTGGCTTCCAGGGTAGCATTTCCAGTGGGAATGAACATCTTGAAATATATTTCATCTCTGTCACTCTACAAAACCCACTCAAATCTGATGGCTTCAGCTGTTTCGGAAGGAAGGTTCAGAAATACGCCATATTCTGAATTGAATCTACCTGTCCTTGGGTGAAAATCTTGTACAAATTTTAATATATATATTGCTCTTTACATAATGCATTGAGGGAGCAATACTTGGGACATTTTTTTTTACCTATGCCAGCCAAGAGAAATACGTAACTTAGAAAACTGGGCATTTTAAAATTTGTGATAACTTATAAGAGGAGAATATTATCAGGAGAATTTTATTATTTATTATATACATTTTTGTTAGCTACCTTGGATGATTCAACAGCTTTGAGATGATGGTGATGATGATTTTACTACAATCAATTGGTAAATAATATATTTTGTGATATAAATAAAAAGTGGATATAAATTTAGCAAATAAATAATTGTAAGAAGACCCATCCAGGGTCCTGCTACCTCCCTGTAATGCAGGACTTGGGACTGGGCACACTGTCCTCCAGATGCTGCCGGACTCCAACTCCCATCAGCCCTGACCATTGGCCATGCTGGGTGCAGGGGCTGATGGGAGCTGGAGCCCAACACCTGCAGGGCCACAGGTTCCCTGTCCAGGGCCAGCTGCCCATGAGGCAAGATTTTAACCCGGATCACTCCATTCTATTCCCCACGTACCTGTAACTGAGGGGTCAGGGGCTTTGCTTGTCAGTGGTGGAGCTAAAGATGTATGGTTAAAGTCACGTGACCCTGTTGAAAAGAGGGAGAAATGCAGAGAGACGAAATTGAGGAATGCATAAATATGAATAAAGACAGGGCTCACCAATTTATATGGATGCCAACTCTTTGAAAATACCAAGATCTTGGATTTTGAGTAATTAATCACTAGGTTAATGAAAGAATGCTTTTAGATACCTCTGGAGCCCAACTCTGGTGCAGGAGAGGAGGACATTGTCATTGGCATATAAAAGTATGGGGACTGCCTTCCTAGGAGGGCAGCCATTCGCAACAGGTAGATGTTTCATATCATTCAAAAATAGATTCAATAGGTGTGGGGCAAGAATACAGCCTTGTTTGACTCCTTTAGTAGTTGTAAAGGGAGGTGATAAGTGGCCGTCCAGGGAGATCTTCACCTGACACAGTGTTTGTATGCATATTTTTATCAAGGAAAATATTCTTATCAAGAAAAAGTTGGGGTTCTAGCCCAATGGCATTCAATTTCTCCCATGGCAGCCCTCTGGGTATCCAGTCAAAAGCACTTTTCAGATCAATAAAGGCCACATATCACTTTCCCATTTCAGATTTCGGATTTGCTAGAAAGGCAAGTGAGAGACAGTGATCAATAGCTGATTTCCATTTTGTAAATCCGATCTGTTCAGGGCCAATAATTCTATTCGTTTTAATCCAATCCAATAGATAGCGCTCCAAATGTTTAGAGTAGAGTTTATAGTGGACAGGAGACTAATAGGGCGATAATTACACGGCTGCTCAAGGTCGCCTTTTTTTTTACAAATTGGGATAATTACAGAAGTTAATCACATTTTTTGTATAATTCCATATTGGTCTACAAGAGCGAAAAGGTTAGCAAGTGATGATGCCCCCAATCTGCACACTTCTTCAGAATCTCAGCAGAAATCCCATCAGAGCCAGGGGCCCTACCGGGTTTTAGTTCTGCAATAAGTTCCATAATTTCGTCTGAGTTTATCAGGGCCCAGTTTGGTAAATTAGAGAGGTTCGACTTTCCCGGGACCTGTGCTCCCTTTTCCATTTTTTATCTCCTTGATCACTTGGGACTTAAATTCCTTTCATTTTAAGCCCATTGTTTCTTCTGTGTTGCACAATTTAAGTCATGTTAAACAGCTTCTCAATAAATCTAGCCTATCCAATATTTCTATTTGGGCCCTGGTTGGCAATGTCCAAAATTGACGCATTAAGGCTTTCTCCTCTAAAGCAAAATTTTCTATCCGCTTGATAGCAGAGTATCATGGGTCGTGTGTAAGTGGCATCTTCCATTCTGGTTTTGGTGTCTCTTGGGCAAGGATTCTTGGGTCCAATTCAAATCTGTAAGATTTTCATTGCTGTTTGGTTTCGGAGAATCTTTATATTTGCACTCGAGAGCCATATCACCAAGAAGAGAGGCTACTGGTGGTGCCTGGTTTTTGAAAAATCTTATGATTTCTAGCCGGTCCTTTATGTAAATACTCCCTGATTTTATAAATAAAGTTGGCTGGATCAGGGTACTTAGCAGAGGTCTTTAAAGCTAAATCTAAAGTTTCCTGATTTATTCAGTGGTGGCTATCTAGTCTTTTATATATCGTATGTGTTTGGATTATGAATGTATTTGGATGACTTTGTATGAGTTTACTGTTTTAACACAGGACGAGATGGTTGGACAGTGTTCTCGAAGCCGCCAACATGAGTCTGACCGAACTGCGGGAGGCAGTGGAAGACAGGGGTGCCTGGCATGCTCTGGTCCATGGGGTCACGAAGAGTCGGACACAACTAAACGACTAAACAACAACAACTTATGCCAATAAAGGCTAGTAGAAAGGATTCAGAAATGAGGAAGTCTGGGGGTTGCAATGAACCTTCTGGTCTTGTTTCAGAGGAGGAATGCACATGAGCCCATCTACAATCCTGGGTGAATTATATGGTCCAGTCCTCCTTGGACTGCCCACTTTAGCAAGCTGGTGAGGTGGGGGGGGGGGGATGTCATGTGACTGAATGATCCACCATCTATGAAAAACACACAGGAATAACAAAACATGGACCTGTCTAGTACGAGTGAACAGTGCTACAAGACTTCTGTTTTTTATTTATTCCTTGAAAAGACTAGCATGGGAGGGCTAAAGCAGATACTGTATGGCATTTTAAATTGGATGGCTTTTTTTGTTTCTTAAATGTAAACTGCATCACCAGGGGAAAGGGGTAAGCCTTTCCTTCTTCTGCTGCTGGAGTTCTGAAGAAAAGTCCTTCCTCTGGTCACCGTATTTTTCCGTGTATAAGACACACCCATGTGTAAGATGACCCCTATTTTTTGAGCCCCAAATTGATAAATAAATAATTGCAGCATTCTGTGTATAAGATGACCCCCAATTCTAAATTGGGGGGGGATATAGCCTTATACACGGGAAAATACAGTATTTGGAGCCACTGTGGAATTTCATTCTAATGCAAATACTAGTTTCCTTTAGAGCCAGTGTGGTGTAGTGGTTAAGAGCGGTAAGACTCCTAATCTGGGGAGCCGGGTTCTTGTCTCCGCTCCTCCACATGCAGCTGCTGGGTGACCTTGGGCTAGTCACACTTCTTTGAAGTCTCTCAGCCCCACTCACCTCACAGGGTGTCTGTTGTGGGGGAGGAGGGAAAGGGAGAATGTTAGCCACTCTGAGACTCCTTCGGGTAGTGATAAAGCGGGATATCAAATCCAAACTCTTCTTAAAATGTGTTAATTTTTTTTAAAAAATGGGGAAACACTGAGGGCCAAACAAACAGGTTGGGCTGCTAATCTTCTACCTTAGCTTTCGGTGGACAGGGAGTTGTCGAGATGGAATAAAATCCCACAGCTTGAACCCACTACAAGCCCCCGAGGGCCATTTCCCATGATGCTCATGAATGGGCAGAGCTGCTTTTCAGTGAACAGCATCAGGACCTTGGAGAGGCTCTTATCTGCTGGCCAGTCCTGCGCTCCAATAAACTCAACCACCTGCTTGTTGTTCTCCTGCTTTGGTCCTTATTCCCCATTATCTGTTCCGGGTACTATCAGCTTTTCATAAATTTCAGGTTGTCAAAAACAGTCGTAAAAGGCAAAGGAGGAAATTTATAGCTTGTGCAAGAGTTCCCACACGCCATGGCAGATATTTCGCACAACAGATTAATAAATAAAGCTTTACCGCCCTGTCTCCAACCAGGCTCTCAAAAGCTTAGTCAGAGAACTTGTCCACACTGGAGTTAGGTGGGTTTGCACTGGCCTGTCTCCCCATTGACGTAGTGACATACACCCCACCCTAGTGTCGTCTCAAGGCTCGTCCCTCTACCCTGCTTGAATTAGGGTTTTGAAAAAATCCTGGCCATTTTGGGCTTCCCAAGGATTACTCCCCCCCCTCCCCGCCCATAAAGTTGTGATTCCTGCATTGCAGAAAGTTGGACTAGAGGATGTTTGTGATTCCATACAATTCTATGATTCTGTGATATGATTCTGAAGGGTGGAAGATCTGGGACAGCGCTGGGATGGGAAGGGCATCACGTGGATTCCTCTACACCATGCATCCCCAAACTTCGGCCCTCCAGATGTTTTGGACTACAATTCCCATCATCCCTGACCACTGGTCCTGTTAGCTAGGGATCATGGGAGTTGTAGGCCAAAACATCTGGAGGGCCGCAGTTTGGGGATGCCTGCTCTACACTGATGGGGAGGCAGGCTGGTGTGGATCCACCTTCTGCTCCAGCACAGACAAACCCCTAGATAACAAAGCATTTGGTTGCATCATGCAACCAGCCATCCTAGGATGGGGAACAAGAGGGCAAAGCAGGCTGTCTATGCTTGAGAGTTTGGGCTGATGCTGGAAGCTGGAGAGACAAAGGATTGTCTTGCTCTGTGTGCTGGACCCAAAGCTGTGGCTTGAGGATCTCCCTGGGAATCTAATGGGAAACAAGATCCGCTGCAGGATTAATGCTGTGAGCCATTCCATCCCATGTTCAGGTTGTAAAGGTAAAGGGACCCCTGACCATTAGGTTTAGGGAGGCTTTTAATGTTTAATAAATTATTGCATTTTATTTTTCAGTTGGAAGCCACCCAGAGTGGCTGGGGAAACCCAGCCAGATGGGCGGGGTATAAATAATATATTATTATTATTATTATTATTATTATTATTATTATTATTATCATTTATTATTATTAAGTCCAGTCGCGGATGACTCTGGGGTTGCGGTGCTCATCTTGCTTTACTGGCCGAGGGAGCTGGCGTTTGTCCACAGACAGCTTCCTGGTCATGTGGCCAGCATGACTAAGCTGCTTCTGGCGAAACCAGAGCAGTGCACGGAAACACCGTTTACCTTCCCGCTGGAGTGGTACCTATTTACCTACTTACACTTTGACGTGTCAGGAGCTGGGGCCGAGCAACGGGAGCTCACCCTATACATATGTGCAAATCAAACTATATATCCTAAAGTCTGACCCCTGTGTTTTCCTCCCTCGGGGTTTTGATTTATGGACTACTTAAAATGAGGCTGCATTTTAAATTTTAGTATTGTATTTTAATCTGTATTTTAATTGTTTTCTTTTCTTTTATGTCTTATTGTAATTTTATTATGTCTTATTGTAATTTTATTAGTGTTAGCCGCCCTGAGCCCGGTTTTGACTGGGGAGGGCGGGGTTTAAATAAAATATTATTATTATTATTATTATTATTATTATTATTATTATTATTAAAGGCACCACAGTCTCTACCAGCCTTCATGCTGAGGAAACTGAAACCCGGGTGAGCACAGGCAGCCCTGGGGGTCTCCTGAGTTTGGGGTGTGTGTGTGAAAACGTATTGTTCAAAATGATGGGAGCGAGCAAGATGGAGGAGGCTCCTGCGAAGACTCTGTTGGCATGATACTCACCGCAATCTTGGTGATGGTCGGACTCAAGTGTTGCGCCGTTCAAGGACCAGTAATCGCCTTCCCAGCTAATGACATCTCCAGAAAAGCACTTCTTCATTTGCTGCTCCTCTATCACGGAACTCCACATTTGGAAGTAGTGCAAGGTTCCCACGAAGCGGAAGGGCGAAGCCTGCTTCTTGTGGAGGCACCCAATCCTGAAAGTCCCATTAGGCTTCAGGTGCTTGCGCTTGAGCAGAGGGAGATCTTCGCTCTTCATCCTGCCCCCGTCATGGAAGACCTCGAGCAAGCTCTTGTACCCGTCCCACACACAGCACATCTGGCGCATCTTGGGGGCCACGACATCTTTCCCCAAATCAACCAGGGTGCCGAAAAGGGACATTTGCAGGGTATCGTTACTGGCAAACAAAGCCAGCTCCGCATCTTTGGGGTCCCTGGAGGAACTGCTGATGTCATAAGAAAAGGCCGCCCAAGTACCCACACTTCTATTAGTCTTGCTCAGATAGATGCACACGGTAAAGATGTGCAAGTCGTGGGCAATGCGGCCGGCCAAGGAAGGGTATTTCTCTGTCTGTCCAGACAGGACCAGTTGCTTCCCTTTCAGGGAAGCAGTTTCTGTTCGTGACATGGGTAGCAAGAGAAATAAGAGAAGAGAGTGAGGACATTTTTCAATCAATCCGTCAGCTGCATAGCCTAGCCTTCCCTAAGCCGGTGCCCTGAATGTGTCGATCTGAATCCTGCACCAGCCCCAGTGAACACAGCCACAATCTGTTTGGATGTTTTTAAGATTAAGCACTATACAAATCCTTTTAAATAAAATATGTAGACTATCTGGAGCACACCTGGCCGTGTTCTGGGGCAGCCAGTGATTTTCTACAGAGATCCACGACTGCTGAAATATAAAGCATAACTATAGAAAAATAAGAAAAAGTTGCACAATGCAAAGATAAAGGTAAAGGGACCCCTGACCGTTAGGTCCAGTCATGGACAACTCTAGGGTTGTGGCACTCATCTCACTTTAGTGGCCGAGGGAGCCAGCGTACAGTCACGGATGACTCTGGGGTTGCAGTGCTCATCTTGTTTTACTGACCGAGGGAGCCGGCGTTTGTCCACAGACAGCTTCCGGGTCATGTGGCCAGCATGACAAAGCCGCTTCTGGCGAACCAGAGCAGCGCACGGAAACACCGTTTACCTTCCCGCCGGAGCAGTACCTATTTATCTACTTGTACTTTGATGTGCTTTTGAACTGCTAGGTTGGCAGGAGCTGGAACAGAGCAACGGGAGCTCACCCTGTTGCGGGGATTCGAACCACCAACCTTCTGATCGGCAAGCTCTAGGCTCAGTGGTCTAGGCTCAGTGGTCTAGGCTCTAGGCCACAGCACCATCCGCATCCCTAAAGTGCAAAAAAAAAAAGTACTTTCACATAAACTCTGAACTGGAGGTGATGGATCAGGTGGCTCAATGAACAGAGGAGAGCGCAAAATATGGTCTGAAGCTCAACATCAAAAAAACCAAGATCATGGCCACTGGTCCCATCACCTCCTGGCAAATAGAAGGGGAAGAAATGGAGGCAGTGAGAGATTTGACTTTCTTGGGCTCCTTGATCACTGCAGATGGTGACGGAAGTCATGAAATTAAAAGACGCCTGCTTCTTGGGAGAAAAGCAATGACAAACCTAGACAGCATCTTAAAAAGCAGAGACATCACCTTGCCTACAAAGGTCCGTATAGTTAAAGCTATGGTTTTCCCAGTAGTGATGTATGGAAGTGAGAGCTGGACCATAAAGATGGCTGATCGCCGAAGAATTGATGCTTTTGAATTATGGTGCTGGAGGAGATTCTTGAGAGTCCCATGGACTGCAAGAAGATCAAACCTATCCATTCTTAAGGAAATCAGCCCTGAGTGCTCACTGGAAGGACAGATCGTGAAGCTGAGGCTCCAATACTTTGGCCACCTCATGAGAAGAGAAGAATCCTTGGAAAAGACCTTGATGTTGGGAAAGATGGAGGGCACTAGGAGAAGGGGACGACAAAGGACGAGATGGTTGGACAGTGTTCTCGAAGCTACGAACATGAGTTTGACCAAACTGCGGGAGGCAGTGGAAGACAGGAGTGCCTGGCGTGCTCTAGTCCATGGGGTCACGAAGAGTCGGACACGACTAAACGACTAAACAACAACAACAGGAGCAGCCATGAAAGGCAAATTACATGGAAAGGAACTGAAAATAAAACCGCCACTTTCATAATGCTATTTTACAGATCTATGATGTGACCCCTTTTGGAATATATTGTGTACTGTGTTCTGCTTGCCTCATCTCAAAAAGGGTCTTGTGAACTTGGAAAAGGTCCAGTAAAGGGCACCCCCCAAAATGAGCAAGAGGAAACTGTGACCCTTTTATGGGAACCGCCCTGAGACCTCTGGGTATAGGGCGGTATATAAATCCTATAAAAAAATATTTAAAAAATCATTCCTCCCCAAAGTCCTTCTTCATGCAGCACAGAGTTAAATGATGGAACTCCCTTCCCCAGGAGGTAGCGATGGTCAACAACTTGGATGGCTTTAAAAGGGTGTTGGACAAATTCATGGAGTAGATTCAGGCCCTCCATGGCTTCCTCCTAGGATGGCTCTGGTCTGCCTCTACATTCAGGGCAGCTGGAAGCCACTGGAGGGAGAAAGCTTGGAACTGCTTAAGAAGAGCCCTGTGGCCCATCTAATCCAGGATCCCCTTTTCATCATTATTAATCACTACTATTACTATTCATTTGTTCATTTCCCACGCAACACCCTAATGTCACAGGGCAGGTTACAACCACAGAGCCTAGGGCTTGCCAATCAGAAGGTCGGCGGTTTGAATCCCCGCGACGGGGTGAGCTCCCGTGGCTCGGTCCCAGCTCCTGCCAACCTAGCAGTTCGAAAGCATGTCAAAGTGCAAGTAGATAAATAGGGACCGCTACAGCGGGAAGGTAAACGGTGTTTCCATGTGCTGCTCTGATTTGCCAGAAGCGGCTTTGTCATGCTGGCCACATGACCTGGAAGCTGTATGCCGGCTCGCTTGGCCAATAAAGCGAGATGAGCGCCGCAACCCCAGAGTCGGTCACGACTGGACCTAATGATCAGGGGTTCCTTTACCTTTACTGACCTTAACTCACCCTGACCCATTAAATGGGTCTGATGTCACATCTAGATTCAAATGTTCCACAGCCTGTGGTCTAGTCCTTAAGGGCTGCAACACTTCACATGGCAAGTGTAAGGGAGACATTGGATGTAATTAGGTACAATATGAATCCCACTGAAATGTGCCTTGTATTGCCTCCCTCTTCCTGCTAAAGTCCCCTGCAGCAGCAGCACCCCAGAAAAGATGACCCCCAGGGTCAAGGGACACCCAAGAAAGGGATGGGATGGGATACTGGAAGCTGCAAAGTGGAAGAGTGGGGAAACACACACACACACACACACACACACACACACACACACACATTCTGCTTTGCACAAGAAGAAGAGATCAGACCATGCATTTGTTTGTTTCTTTAAATATTGCAAATGGCCCTTCAGGTCGGAGCTTTGGAAAAACCCAGCATGCCACAGAAAGAGCAGGTGACGAGCAAACTGACTTTTGGGTCAATGTCTTGAATGGTGGGGATGAACCACAGGTCACTGGGGGCCTGGCTAGGCAACGGGCCCTTGCAAGCGTGCCTACTCCTGAATTTGTAGGCAAATGAACAGGAGCACTGGGGAAACCTTTACCTGAGAGAAGGAACAAGCCCACAAGAATGACGACCAGGCTGCAGAGGGTCTTGTCTGAAGAACTTCCAGCTAAACTCCCCATTCGCCCTCTCATCATCTAGACACGCTTTGAAAGGCAGAAGGGAATCCCACGAGGCACTTTCTGGATAGTGAGGGATACACACAAGAAGAAGAGGTGACGCTTGCTTGATTCTGGATCAAACCAAAGCTCCCTTGGAGAAACTGGATTTTTTGTGCATGCTAAGGGGATACACCCATTTCACACTTCTAGAACCGAAACACAGCTAACCTTCAAAACTCAAACTTCTACAAATTTTTGTAATGCACCTCTTCAGCCAAACTGTATGTACAGAAATGCATATATTTGGGGGAAATGTGGATTAGAAATGTGGACTAATTAAGGAATGCGGTACTACGTGAGATCGTTGCTCCTCGACCTCCAGAGCATGGGAAGTAACCTAAAGATTTATAATTTGGCATAAAATTTGGACTGTTTGATTGTATTATAATTTGGAATGTTTTTAATGTGGTTTTTATTGTATTGTTAAAATGGAAAACTTTATTAAAAATAAAGAAATGCATAGTCTATATGGAGTTAAATGGAGTCTAAGGCTATTAGGGTTAGAACATAAGGTCAATGGCAGCCTTGCATTTTAATATCCTCCTTATCCAAGTTCTTGCACATTTTTAATTCGCTTGTTCATTGATTTGTATCTAAATGAATTCATTACAAGACATTTCGCAAAGATTCAAAAATAAGACCACTTACCTGACAGGGAAGCCGCTAAAAAGATTTGCAGTGATATTTTGCCAGCTCTAGTCCCTTCTGCAGGCCCTACAAATGAGCTTCTTGCCAATTGTGTGGTGTTTTGTTTTTTTGCAGAAGGACAATTTCAATGCCGCACAAGTGTTGCAAATGGGACTCTCCCTGCCAGTGTGAAGAAGGACTTCCCCTTATAGGCTGGCAGGAGATCACTCTGCTTTTTAACTATGGGCTCATTTCCTCCCCCCTTTTTATGGGTAGCAGTTATCTGTTATCTACTGAGATTTTAAGGATAAGAATTACCGTATTTTTCCGTGTACAAGACTTGGGTTTTTTTACCAAACTGGTTTAAAATAGGGGCTCATCTTATACATGGGTAGTGCTGAGGGGTGTTTTCTTAATTTGGAGTCCCCCAAAATAGGGGTCGTCTTATACACGGAAAAATGCAATAATTCTGTGTGAAGTTGACCTGCAATCAACTCCATAATAATAATAATAATAATAATAATAATAATAATAATAATAATAATATAATTTATTATTCATACCCCGTCCATCTGGCTGGGTTTCCCCAGCCACTCTGGGCGGCTTCCAACAGAAGTATTAAAATACAATAATTTATTAAACATTAAAAGCTTCCCTAAACAGGGCTGCCTTCAGATGTCCTCTAAAAGTCTGATAGTTGTTTTTCTCTCTGACATCTGGTGGGAGGGTGTTCTACAGGGCGGGTGCCACTACCGAGAAGGCCCTCTGCCTGGTTCCCTGCAACATTTCTTCTCGCACCGAGGGAACCGCCAGTAGGCCCTCAGCGCTGGATCTCGGTGTCCGGGCAGAACAATGGGGGTGGAGACGCTCCTTCAGGTATACTGGACCGAGGCCGTTTAGGGCTTTAAAGGTCAGCACCAACACTTTGAATTGTGCTCAGAAATGTACTGGGAGCCAATGTAGAATCATAGAATCATAGAGTTGGAAGAGACCACAAGGGCCATCCAGCCCAACCCCCTCCCAAGCAGGAAACACCATCAAAGCATGTAGGTCTTTCAAGACCGGTGTTATGTGGTCTCGGCAGCCGCTCCCAGTCACCAGTCTAGCTGCCGCATTCAGGATTAATTGTAGTTTCCAGGTCACCTTCAAAGGTAGCCCCACATAGTGCACATTGCAGTAGTCCAAGCGAGAGATAACTAGAGCATGCACCACTCTGGTGAGACAGTCTGTAGGCAGGTAGGGTCTCAGCCTGCGTACCAGATGGAGCTGATAAACAGCTGCCCTGGACACAGAATTGACCTGTGCCTCCATGGACAGCTGTGAGTCCAGAATGACTCCCAGTCTGCACACCTGGTCCTTCATGGACACATTTACCCCATTCAGGACCAGGGAGTCCACAGGAGTCCTGCCCGCCTCCTGTCCCCCACAAACAGTACTTCTGTCTTGTCAGGATTCATCCTCAATCTGGATCAGAGATACTGGGAAACTAAAGAGCACCGTCAGAAGTTCTCCAAGGGATGAGGGGACGGGGGGAGGGGGTATTCAGCTCATATTTGGAACCAAATTTTCCAAATTCACACTTTCTGAAACAATGTGATAACCAAAATACACCCATCCTTCCTCTATTTGCACTTCTCTGAATTTTGCACTCTTGTTCACCAACAAGCCAAAGTTTACGAAAAGCATGTATTAGGCAAATGTATATCTAAATTGAATGTATTAGTGAAAATAGCATACAAAAATGCATTATATTGGGGGAAATTGCTTGAAATGATGTTCGTGTTAGTCAAAACAGCATACAAAAAAAGGTGTTGATTCGGAGAAATCCACACAAAAATTTAGATGTATATCTAAATTGAATGTATTAGTGAAAATAGCATACAAAAATGCATTATATTGGGGAAAATTGCTTGAAATGATGTTCGTGTTGGTCAAAACAGCATACAAAAAAAGGTGTTGATTCGGAGAAATCCACACAAAAGTTTATACCAAGGAAGGACAAACTTAGTTGGTCTCTAAGGTGTTACTGGACATTACTTTTATTATATATATATATTACACTAAAATGTTGCAGAATTCCCATGAGGATTTCTGAAAAGAAGGTTTGAAGATTGCTGCAAAAATGTAGAGAACCAAATTTAAGAGTGGGAAAACCGAGAACGCAAGGGAACTGAGATTGGGAGACCTCCATCCCTACTCCTGCTGCAGGTGAGGTGCAGACAGGACAGCTGAGAGTTACAGGTAACAGTGGAAAGAAACACCCCTTATACCTGACCAATGCCCTTCCTTTGTGCCTCATCCTTATCTAACACCTCACAGCCTGCCCAAACCTCTTCTTCCCCTCCCACCACAACACCCCCTCAACCAGGGTGGATAAAAATCAATGATTTTTTAAAAAATAAAATAAATCAGATTTTTTAAAAATTAAATCAGTTTTTTAAATTATATATTTAAAATAAAATGCTTTTTATTTCTTTAGAAAGAAAAAATCTTTCTAAAGATAGTTTTCTATTTAAGTTACATTATAGTCCAAAGGCTATTCATCAGGAAATAAGGATTTGTTTTAAGTTTTTCATGTGTGCTGAAACTCAGTCTAAGTTTTTGGTTTTTTTAAAAATTGTTTAACCACATCAGTTAAGAAACATGGATACATATGCTACCATGTTATTGTATTAGTTAAATAAATTGTTTAAATTGTTATTAAGGAAATGTTTATTTATCTCCTTCCAATAAAGTGCAACAGAAAAGTTGTCCAAATATAAACAGTTAACTTATTAAACCTCACAATAATTTCATAAATATCTGTCTATGTATTTCCAATAGTATAAACAAATCAGTAATTTTTGATATAACTGCAAAAACTACCCTGAAAATTTATTTTTTCCAAAAATGAAACCTTCATCTGGTTGTAAATATTAAGATTGTACCTGCAACAATTAGTCTTTCTGTAAAAAAAAAAAAGATTTAAATCAAGTCTTACTGACTAGTGATTTAAATCGTTATTTAAATCAATTTGATTTAAATCAAATCCACCCTGCTTTCAACCCCTTTTAAAGCACCCCTCTGCTTTAAACATTGATCCAGTGGTGTTTTTAATGGAGAGAAGAAGGCACTTCAGTTTGCCATACCATGCGCTGAAGCACCTCCCTCCCTCCTTTAAAAGGCTCACCTGGGCCACCAGCCCTTACTTGCCTACCTGCTGTTTTGTCACCACACAGGAGTTATCATGGCCACCTGTTGGGGGCATTGCAAATGGCAGCATGATGACAGCATTACAACTTTATAATATAGTAAGATCAAATTATGTTTTCAAGGTCTTTCTGCAATTAGGAGGGCTAGAAGCTTGGATTTATTTCTTAGGTTGATTCGCAGGGAAGCTTCCAGATCCCCATGTATTCACTGTACTCTAAATTAAGGCAGACACTTAAAGCTGTTAAACTGTTCTACTCTGCAAAGTTAACCAGATTGGGTGGTACTGACCTCTGACCACCAACCTTTACAGTGTTTAACAACCATATAAATACAAATGTTAAGTTACATATTTGCTCATAAAATGTAATCTTGCCAGAAAGCTATAGCAAAGATTAGATTAGAGTAATAAAATAAAGGAGATTTGAACAGGCAAGATTAACAGCATCTCAGTGACACATTTGTGGTTGTTGTGGTTGTTTTAAATAAACTCCTGTACGTACTTTTCCCAGCTCCCAGCTCCATGGGAGAGATTCTTGGTAAGGCCATAAAATGATGAGGAAAGCTGTTCCAGTTGGATTCCTTCCTGCCACATCGCTTGTGCATCTCCCGATGGGGAGAGGTGAGCCCTGTGAGCCTTGTCTGTAGGGAGTCAGGCTTCATATGTTTCACAGTGGATGGACCAGGAGAAGAAAAAACACAGAGAGGAAACACTGGAAACTGTAATGTCTACACTGACTGGCAGTGGCTCTCTGCGGTTTCATGCAGGAAATCTCCCCCAACCCTACCTGGAGATTCCATAGGGATAACCCAATAACACACACATGCCCCCCCCCACCAAAAAACCCACACATTTTAAAAGGGTATAGGATGTTGATCAGGTTAACCAAAAGCCTGGTAAAAAAGGAACATTTTTGCCTGCCGCCTAAAGGTGTATAATGAAGGTGCCAGGTGAACTTCCCTGGGGAGAGCATTCCACAGACAGGGAACCACTGCAGAGAAGGCCCCGTTCTCATGTTGCCACCCTCCGGACCTCTCGAGAAGGAGGCACACAAAGGAGGGCCTCGGAAGATGATCTCAGGGTCCAGGTAGGTTCATATGGAAAGAGGCGGTCCTTGAGGTATTGCGGTCCTGAGCTGTTTAAGGCTTTATAGGTCAAAACCAGCACTTTGAATTGGGCCCAGAAACTAATCGGTAGCCAGTGCAGTTGGACCAGGATCGGTGTAATATGCTCAAAACATCTCGCTCCGATGAGCAACCTGAATCATAGAATCATAGAGTTGGAAGAGACCACAAGGGCCATCCAGTCCAACCCCCTGCCAAGCAGGAAACACCATCAAAGCATTCTTGACATATGCCTGTCAAGCCTCTGCTTAAAGACCTCCAAAGAAGGAGACTCCACCACACTCCTTGGTAGCAAATTCCACTGCCGAACAGCTCTTACTGTTAGGAAGTTCTTCCTAATGTTTAGGTGGAATCTTCTTTCTTGTAGTTTGAATCCATTGCTCTGTGTCCGCTTCTCTGGAGCAGCAGAAAACAACCTGGCTGCTGAATTTACTGTGTTTGATGGAAGCTGTCCAGAGGGCAACCCAGTCAGTTGGGTAGCGTGTAAACAAACAAACAATAAAGCAGCTCAGTATTGTCCAAACTGACTTACAACAGCTCAATAGGATTTCTGACAGGGAGTCTTTACCCTGCCTTGAGTCCTACCTAGAGTTGGGGCAACCAACTCTGATGCTCTACGACTCAGCTACAGCCCCTTCCCTGTCCGTTCGGATGTAACCCAGACCTCTGTCGTCATGACATTTGAAACTGAGCCGGCTAACCTTGGCTTGGCCTACCACTGCTCTTTCGGTCCTCTTGCCGTTATGTCCAGGATTCAGGACTGCGGTTAGGCCCGCCTCATAGACTGGCCTTCCAAAGCACATTGGTGCTTCTTCAGCTTGGCCTCGTTTCCAGACTGGAAGCCATTTTGTTGACACTGGCCAGAGTCCCAACTACTCAGATGGGCTTTGTTCTGCAAAAATAGAAAGAGCAAACCAAGCGTCTGAAGGAAACAGATGGTATTAAATGAAAATACAAGGTGCTGCTGTGTACTGAGATGGTCTTCTCCAAAGATGCTCCAAAGATGGGGAACCTGTGGCCCTTCAACACCATCATTTTATCTGCAAGCTGTATTTCCATGGTTAAAGCCATGCTCAAGGCGGCTTACAATGTGAAGAGTCACACAATTACCTACGTAACAAAAGTAGTCATAAACAATAAATAACACACATCGAAAAGTACAGAACAGAACTGAACAATTTCCCCATTCAGATATTGCGGGCCTGCAGTTCCCACAGCTCCCCATCTGTGGCATGCTCTCCCCGGAGAGGCTCGCCTGGCGCGATCATTACTTGTCTTTAGCCGCCAGATCAAGGGCGTACCCACCATGGGGCAAGTTAGGGCAGCTGCCCTACTCTAGAAGCAGGGCTGGTGGGCAGAGGCGGAGCACAGCCCGGCGGAGCGCGAGTTCGCCGTTCCCGCCCGCCGCGCTGCGCCCTCCCTCCAGCTCCCCGTCGCGCCCTCTGGCAAGGCCAAGTGCGGCGGGGAACCAGAGAGCGCAGCGCGGCGGGCGGGAATGCTGAACTCGCGCTCCGCTGGGCTGGGCTCCGCCTCCGCCCACCAGCCCTGCTTCTAGGGAGGGGCACAGCCCGGCGGAGCGCGAGTTCGCCGTTCCCGCCCACTTTGTGGCCCCTCCCCTTCCGTGCCTTGGCCCCTCCCCTTGCCCCCCCCTAGTTTTGATCCTGGGTACGCCCATGCGCCAGATGAAAACATTCCTGTTCACCCAGGCCTTTGGCCGTTAAATAATCTATGGCCTGTTAAATAGGGGTGTGTGTGTGTGTGTCATGATGATTATTTTACTTTATACCATGCTTTATTATTATTTATTATGCTGAATAAATTATGTTCTCAATGTTGCACACCACCCTGGGATCTTTGGATAAAGGACAGTATATTAATTAATTAATTAATTAATTAATTAATTAAATTTCTCCCCCTCCCCAACTCCCAATTAGTATTCAGAAGCATATACGTACTGCCTTCAACGTGAAGTTCATAAGGTGCCTTTGAGCCAGTCACAATCTCTCTCATCTTCACCTACCTCACAGGTTTGTTGTGAGGATATAATTAATATTGTGTTTATGTAAGGATGTTTAGAACTGTAAGAAAGAAATAGCAACAAAGCTAGAATATGATAGTGGGGTACTGAAAAAATTGAGGAACCATAACATGGAATGTTCCATATTCTCCCCTTCCCCTGTGGAAGGAAAAATGGAAGACTATGACTTGGCTCCAGGAACTCAGAGGGTTAGCTGTCTGGATGCTGGGTGTAGAAGCAACCCGACCACACAAAGGTAGGATTTTCATCACCTTGCGTACAAAGGTCCGTATAGTTTTCCCAGTAGTGATGTATGGAAGTGAGAGCTGGACCATAAAGAAGGCTGATCGCCGAAGAATTGATGCTTTTGAATTATGGTGCTGGAGGAGACTCTTGAGAGTCCCATGGACTGCTAGAAAATCAAACCTATCCATTCTGAAGGAAATCAGCCCTGAGTGCTCACTGGAAGGACAGATCCTGAAGCTGAGGCTCCAATACTTTGGCCACATCATGAGAAGAGAAGACTCCCTAAAAAAGACCCTGATGTTGGGAAAGATTGAGGGCACTAGGAGAAGGGGACGACAGAGGACGAGATGGTTGGACAGTGTTCTTGAAGCTACGAACATGAGTTTGACCAAACTGCAGGAGGCAGTGCAAGACAGGAGTGCCTGGCATGCTATGGTCCATGGGGTCACGAAGAGTCGGACACGACTAAACAACAACAACAATTCCTGCCTCTCTGTCTCCCAACAGTGTTGAAACACAGAAGCACCAGGGAGGCCACCTCAGATGTTTCCCTTTCCTGCTGCAACCACTACACCACACTGCCTCTGGTCTGCAATGCTCTGGGGAAGGAGCTGCTGTGCTAAGATCAGCCACTCTGCCCTCTTCCTCTGACCTTGATAGAAGTTGGGAAGGATGCAATAGATGTGCCATGCAATCTGCATGCAACACGCAGCAAAAGCCCCCCTTTTAAACTCATCCTTGCAGCAGAAATCCCAAGTCACTCTCCAAAATGCACCAGCCTAGGAAAGTCAAAAGGCAAGAGATGCACCCTAAGGTGCGGGAGGAGCAGGAAAAGGACCCACCCCCCTCCCCACCTTTGTCAAATTCCCACAGGGCTCTCTGGAAACCAGCTCTCTCTCGCTTTAACCCTACCTGCACCTCCCAAGCTGCACAGACACGTTTCCCTTGGAATAGGAAGCTGCTGTTACCTTGAGCCGCACAATTGCTGGCCCACCTGCTTGTCTTCAGCTTTGTCTACATGCACTGACTGGCAGCTCCTCTCCAGGGTGAGAGTTGGGGGGCATTCCCAGCCCCAAGATGGCGATGTGCTGATGATTGACCCATGGATGCTTTAGTTGAGATTCCTGCATTGCGGGGGGTTGGACTAGATGACCCTCGGATCCCCTTCCAACCGTACAATGAACAATGATTCTATGAACTCCTCGCTGACTCTGAAACAGTGAATCTGCAGTTCTGCTCAGATCAGATGCCCCAACAATGGAGGTTGGCCCACTAGGGCAACCCATCATCAACCTCAGGCTGCCCTCCGCCAGCCCCATGCCAGCGATCTCCTCCTCTTCCCCAGCGTTGCCTTTGCAAAAACTGGGCAGGGAAGAATTGGTTGGCTCCGCTGGTCATCGGCTCTCCGGCGCCACCTGCTGCCTGTCGGGCTCCCAGCAGTGCTCATAACCATTTCTCTCTTTTTTGCTTCCAATGGTGGCCTTTTAAAAGGGTTAAAACCACAGAGCACTGATTCCCAGAGAAGCCAAGAAATTTGAAAAGGAGGAGGGGGCGGACTGTAAATACTGCAAAGTCCCTTCCCCCTCCAGCTCCTAGCTAAGCTTGTGCTGTGGAGCTATTGTTGTGTTTTCCTTGCTGCAGTCCTGAGGTGGGGGTGAGTTTGAAAGGCTGGAATAGGACCTTTCAGTTGGAACAAATAAATTCCAAAGGGGATAATTTGCACTGGCCCATTCGTAGGATTGTGTCACCTTTTAAAATAATAATTAAAATGATTATTATAATAATTATAATAATTAAATTGCTCTGCTGTTTGCAATCCAAGCGTTACAAAATGAATTAGGTTCTCTCAAAGCTCTCACTGCAACCTCATGGGAATTTACCTAGTTGCTTTCAAGTTTGCAAATATTTTCCTGTGCTTTTAAGCCATGCCGTAACAGCTGATGGGGAAGGTGGGATTAAAATCCCCTCCGTTTGATCGCTATTGTTTCCACACACCCCTTTTGTTTTATAGCCAGGATTCTCTGTTCTTTAGGACTCATTCTACATTACAATATATATCATTTTATGCCATTCCCATTGAGCTGGCTGTGTTTTCATGCTTTGTTGCCGGCCACCTGATATGTTGATTTAGAAATAATTTTATTAATAGCAGCAAATGACACATGCCATTTGGGAATGAGAATCTTAGACTGCAAGAATCCTATACACACCTGTGAGCAAGCTCTGTTGGAAATGGCACGGCTTGCTCCTGAGAAAGCCTGGATAGGATTGTGATGTTCGTGTTCTCTGTTGGGACCAACGGGTGTTAAATCTGTGCCAAAGGAGGGCAGGTGACGTGGGAGAGGCCCCCTGCCCCTTTAGAAGGGAAAAAAGGCAAACATTTTTGGGGTGCTAAATTGGATCTGGAACACACACATGTTTCTTGATGCCTTTTGAAGAGAGCCTCTGCCTGTCACTGTAGACCACCCTGGTCTGACTCCCCACAAGGAGTCCTGTTTAAACAGCTGCCCATGAGGACTAGAAACTTACTTTATCTTGAAGGGAGGGAACCCTAGCTCAGTGGCAGAGCATTGGCTATGCATGCAGAAGATGTCAGGTATAGCATTTCTAAGGTACAGAAACATTTATACAGTAGTTTATTGATTCAAATAGAAGCCATTTGTATAAAGTATAGAAACCATTTCTCTATCGATTCAAGCAAAAGTTCCTGGTATGTTCTCTGCATGTGGCACAAGCTGGAAGTTTCTAGCTGGCTTGCAAATTTCCATTCTGCTAAGAAGCACACAGATGCTATTTTGGCTGTGAACCTTATCACGTTTCTCAAGGCCAAGATGTTTTCAACTGTCTATTATTAATATACAGGCTGGGAATGACTGGTTTCTCACTTCCCTTCGTTCCACCTATATCTCTTCTCTTCAGTTTGTTTCACTCATTGAGTGCATTGTACAGAAGTACGTTAAGTTTAAGGTTTCCGTTTTTACTGTTAAGTCTTACTGCAACTGGATTTTAAAGAGTTTTTTTTTCCTATCCAGGGATCTGGATCTTGTTATGTGAATTTGCCTTAGTAAATTTTTCTAGTGAAGTTGGCTGCATCTGAGTCGTACGTGTCGTTTTGGAATCTGCTCTGCTTTTTTACTCTCTTACAATTCATGCCCTGGGATCAGGAAAGGCCATGAGCCACGGCAGAAAATTCCTGGCTCTACCTCTGGTGACATTTCTAGGTTCCCATTTTGAAACCCTGGAGAGCAGCTGCAAATCAGGGTAGTCAGCACTGAGCTAGTTAGACCAGTAGTGTTGACTCTGTTCGTCACGATGTTTCTGGGATATAGCTACCATAGTTCTTTTAGATCTTTTTTTTTTGTGTGTGTGTGTCTCCCATATCCTTGTACAGTTTGATATACTCTAGTGCAGGGGTGGCCAACTCCCAAGAGACTGCGATCTACTCACAGAGTTAAAAACTGGCAGTGATCTACCCCCTTTGGGGGGGTTCAGGTCAAAGTTGTTGAGCTTTTTTCGGAAGGAGAAAGGCCCATTTGGGGGGGTTCAGGTTGGTCAAAGTTGTTGAGTTTTTTTCAGGGTGGAGGTAAAATGTTGAGCTTTTTTTAGGGGAGCCACAGTTGTTCAACTTCTTTGGGGGGAGCCAATAATCTACCAGTGATCTACCGGTAGATCACGATCTACCTGTTGGACATGCCTGCTCTAGTGCTTTGCTTGTGACATTGTTGTTGTTATTTCCAGGAGGGCCTAGAATAGCTCAGTTCCTTAGAGTGTGATGCTGATAATGCCAAGGTTGCAGGTTCAATCCCCGTATGGGACTGCTGCATATTCCTGCCTTGCAGGGGGTTGGACTAGATGATCCAAGAGGTCCCTTCTATCTCTATGATTCTGTGGGGATTCTGTGATTTATTAGTTGCTTCTTACCAAGATCTCCAAGTGGCATGTTGAAAAACAGAAACACATTATACCATGATAAATTCACGAGAAATCATAGAATATTATTTATTTATTTATGCCCTGCCCCTCCGACTGGGTTTCCCCAACCATAAAACATCAAACATTAAAAACTTCCCTAAACAGGGCTGCCTTCAGGTGTCTTCTAAAAGTCAGTTGTTTATTTCCTTGACATCTGATCGGAGGGCGTGCCACAGGGCGGGCGCCACTACCGAGAAGGCCCTCTGCCTGGTTGTAGAGCTGGAGGGCAGATCACCTAAGCCCAACCCTCTTGCAATGCAGGAATATGCTGCTGCCCATATGGGGATCAAACCTGCAACATTGGCGTTATCAGCACCAGGCTCTAACCAAACTGAGCTGTCCGGGCCTTAAAACAACATTAAAAGGCATCACTGTTTTCATTTCCCTCCCTCTGCTTGGATTTCGGAGCCTGCTCTCGATTTCATTTGGCTGTAGTACTTCCTCGTTTTGACCTCTTAACTCTTGCTGTCAATTTTTGCCATTTCCACACAATCCATTAGTTTTAAGATCCACTCTTCCTTGGTCCGAACTCCCCCTTCCTTCCATTTCTGCGCATATAGGATTCTGGCTGCTGTTGCTCCATACACAAACAGTTTAATCATCCACTTTGGGACATCCGTCCCTAGAGAAAGGATAGGATTCTCATCTAGGCGTCTGCAACACCCATGAAAACAAACCCCCTTGTTCTGTTCTGCTACTGTTCCCCAACCTCTTTTCCTTTTGTCTCTTATAACAGAGGGCATGCCCACAGATGTAGGTTTTGGATGAAATTCATTCTGCTATACAAGTCTTAAAGGTGCAGGGGCTCCGGTCACTAGTCTGAACAATACTGTACTACCTCCAATTGCAGTGGTGCTTCAGACAATTAAATGCACCTCCATCTAAATATTTTTTTTTAAGCTGCACATGGCTAGCACTCTTCCTGTTAACATGATAGCTTTCTTTGTTCAGGTACTGTAATTTGTTTTAAATAAAATAATATAAAATATAAAATAAAATAAAAGACAGCCTGGATTTTTTTGATATTATGATATGTAACAAATGTATTTAAGTCCTGCCCAGGGTGCTAATGGTACGGTTCAGAAACAGAGCATTAGAATATCTATAGCTTTCCTCGAAAAGTAATCAAACTCCTGATTTCTTCCTCGTTCTGTGCCTGAATTATGAAATATTTGGGAATTTAGCAAACATAAAATAAATTCATTTTTTTATTTAAAAAAGTAATGAGGGGGAGAATGTAAATGTTTGCTGTGTTGACGTTCCATATGGTATTCTGCATGAGCCCGGAACTTGCTGTCGGTGGCAGAACTTAGGATTTTCAGCTTTCATTTCTTGCGGTGGAGTGGGGAACCAAATTCCGGTCCCTTATGACCCTGAAGAAATAGGCTTGAAAGTGAGGCATGGTCTGGCAGGAACTGGGATGTCTAGAATCAAAATAAAATTACCCCCAAAGGTTCTGAGTTTTATGTGCTCTCCGTCATTCCTGTGTATATTTGTATTCCTTAAGAGGACGCCTGTTGAACCAACCTCTATTGTTACCAGCTGAGAAATAAATACCTAAACCCCTCAATTATATATTTCAGAGACCCTTGTGGATTCTGCTGCTGGGGCTAGCCTGGGACAAGAACCCAAGTCAATTCAGAAAGAAGATACACCCCCAAGAGCTTCTTGTTTGTTTGTGTGTGAGAGAGAGAGGCGAATTGGAGTAAAACCTTGGCCTAAGGAGAAGGCTGCTCCCTAGAAAAATGGCCGCCGAGCAAGGGATTCTGGGAGATCTGGTTCCCGGGTTCCAAGCTGGGCTACGGCCAGGGGAGGAGATGTTGCAGTGTGGACTCCTGAGCCCCAAACCGGAGGAAGAATTGGAGGGAAGGAGTGAAACGTCTCCCAGCATCCCAACCGGTGGCGCCGGCGAACTTTCCAAAATAATGACGTCCCCGCACATCAAAGAGGAAGCCGACGAAGGTTTGGCACAGCAGTGGGAGCCTCGGTGGCAGGATTTCCCAAGGGAGCCGCGTCCCTTTCACACAATCTGGGGGGGCGCGCCCTCCCCCTGGGGCCATGCTGAGGCTTCGCCCTCTCCTTTCCATGCTGGTGGCCGACCCGGAGGAGAGCGGGTGGCCCAGCCGTGGCCTGGCCCCGGCAGAGACGTTCAAGGGGCGGGTGGTGGGCCGCTAGCCGAAGGTGAGGCAGCCTGCGGGAAAGTCGAGGAGAAGGCGTCCCCGGATGAAGAGGCCGTCGACACGGAGAAGTGCCGCCGGCGGTTCCGGCACTTTGGCTACCGGGAGGCCGAGGGCCCCCGTGAGGTCTGCAGCCGCCTCTGGTTCCTGTGCTACCAGTGGCTGAAGCCAGAGAGGCGCACCAAGGAGCAGATCCTGGAGCTGCTGATCCTGGAGCAGTTCCTGGCCGTCCTGCCCCCGGAAGTGCAGAGCTGGGTGAAGGATCGCGACCCGGGGAGCTGCGCCCAGGCGGTGGCCCTGGCAGAGGACTTCATGCTGAGGCAGGAAGAGGAGCCCCTGGGGGCAGGCGGTGAAGTCTCCCAGCCTCTCGGAGCAGGAGAGAAGGGTTTCGCGGCGCTGTTGCCTTTGCAACATATGGAGAAAGTGGTATGGGTCAGCCTTTCCTCTGCCTCTGCATCCCTGCGACTTCCCCTCTTCTCATTTTCCCCTGCCCGGACTTCCCTTCTGCTCCAAATCTAAATTGTCTGTTACCTAGACTAGGATTTTTCAAATGTTCTACTCCCAGGCCCCAGTTGATGGGCCTGGAGATTTCTGAGATAGAGCTCAGAAATAAATGATGGCGGATGGAGGCAGAGTTGGGTATAATCAGCGGGGAAGGAATCGGATCATTTTCTCTTACTAATCCCTGCTTGCCAATTCTAGTGGCACCCGCCCTGTGGAACGCCCTCCCACCAGATGTCAAAAAGAAATACAACTACCAGACTTTTAGAGGACATCTGAAGGCAGCCCTGTTTAGGGAAGCTTTTAATCTTTAAGAAATTAGTGTATTTTAATATTTCTGTTGGAAGCCGCCCAGAGTGGCTGGGGAAACCCAGCCAGATGGGTGGGGTATAAATAATAAATTATTATGATGATATTATTAATTCCTCTTTGCAATTTGGAAGGAAGAGCTATCTTCCTTTGCCGTGTACACACATTCACAGCACATCCCCCTGCCCCCTTTATGAAGAATCATGGGAACTGTAGTTTGTGGTGGGAATTACCACATTTTTCCTTGTATAAGACTAGGTTTTTCCCCTTTAAAATGTCAAAAAAATGGGGGGGAGTCTTATACACAGATATATCTCTCCCTCCCTCCCCCAACACCAATTTTCTTAAATTTGAGTCTCCAAAAATATACATGGGGGCGTCTTATAGACTGAAAAAAATTACGATATTTACCACTCGCAGAGCTTCAAGCGACAGTTCCCAGGCTCCTTTGAGGAGGAAGTGTGCTTCAAGTGTGCTCTAAACCTACACAGCCCTTGTGGCAAGGAGTTCCGTAGCTCAGCTCAGGTATTAGCTCTGGGAAGTGTTGTGGCTCCAGGTTGGTGGCTAGTATTACCTCTTGTGGGCGCACGTGGCACAGTTTTAACCAATCCAGCCATGTGAGTGTTGAGAGCGTGCGGATTCCTGAGGCCAAGCTATCCTAGTCCACAAACAAATGAAACTAGCAAACCGGGGGGGGGGTGTATTTGCCAACTAAAAAGGAGTGGCAGGTTAAACTATTTGAGTACATAGAATTCGTGATTATGACAGAAAAGGTCAGGGACCAATCGACCCAAAAGTTTAAAAAAGAATGGAACATCCCAAAACGATAACTAAAAGAACATCGTCCCCACATCAAATCTTTAATATGCTTTGATTAACTCCTGTAATAACTCAAGTTAAAAAGAATATAAACAACATGTAATATTGTTTAAGTTTATTGAAAAACAGGTGCAGTTAACAAGGAACTAAAAGAACCACGCAGAGGAGGTCGGAAGTCATCAGGCGGAGAAGAAATTTACTCTTATTGTTTTCTTTTCAAGATATTTTGTCTTGTTTGGAATTGGTGGTGGGCTGTTTGTAATACTTTTGTGTTTTTGGTGTTGCAAGCAGTTTGGATGTATTGTTTATAAAGAATGAAGTGCAAGAGAGAGAGGATTCCTGAGGCCAAGCTATCCTGGTCCACAAACAGCTGAAACTACCGTAGCATACCAAGGGGGGATTGTATTTGCCAACCCCCAGTTACCAATCTCGATGGCCTATTTCAGAACAACTGAAGGTAGATCCCAAGTGTAATGCGTTGCTGTTATCCATTTGTGATTACGGCAATACCTCATCTTTCTCAGGGGTTCAGTTCCAAGAGCTATCTATGTGTGTACATGAAAATATACAAAATATTTCCATACGCAGCTGGTGTAGTGAGGGAAACAGAGAGCACCCTCAACGCTCCCAGAGCCTCTGCGCTCCTAACAGGTCAAGCCGGGAGGGAGTTGCCCAGCAAGCAAGACTGAGAGCTGAAAAGCTCTTTTTTGCACCAGGTCCATTTGTGGTTACTGTTGCGAAAAGAGCTTGTAAACCAACGGCTCCAAACTAAGGCCTGGGGGCCGGATACGGCCCAATCGCCTTCTAAATCTGGCCCGTGGACGGTCTGGGAATCAGCATGTTTTTACATGAGTAGAATGTGTCCTTTTATTTAAAATGCATCTCTGGGTTATTTGTGGGGCATAGGAATTCGTTCATATTTTTTTTCCAAAATATAGTCCGGCCCCCCACAAGGTCTGAGGGACAGTGGACCGGCCCCCTGCTGAAAAAGTTTGCTGACCCCTGTTTTAAACTCTCAGCCTTCCTTACGAGGCAGGGCCCTCTCAGCATACCAGCTCTGGGACAACTCGACTTCCCGCAAGATCTTGCGGGAGCATCCCCAGCAATCCCAGAGCCAATGTGCCTAGCAGGCCTTACCTGAGAACCAAGCTTAAAATCTCTTTTCGCACCCAGTTCCCTCGAGTTGCACAGTTTCAGCCTTTGGCTGAAGGTTTAATAATAATAATAATAATAATTTATTATTTATACCCCGCCCATCTGGCCGGGTTCCCCCAGCCACTCTGGGCGGCTTCCAACAAAACAGAAATTCTAAAATACAGAAATCCATCAAACATTAAAATACAGAAATCCATCAAACATTAAACGCTTCCCTAAACAGGGCTGCCTTGAGATGCCTTCTAAAGGTCTGGTAATTGTTGTTCTCTTTGACCTCTAGTGGGAGGGCATTCCACAGGGTGGGTGCCACTACCGAGAAGGCCCTCTGCCTGGTTCCCTGTAACCGCACTTCTCGCAGGGAGGGAACCGCCAGAAGGCCCTCGGCGCTGGACCTCAGTGTCCGGGCAGAACGATGGGGGTGGAGACGCTCCTTCAGGTATACCGGACCGAGGCCGTTTAGGGCTTTAAAGGTCAGCACCAACACTTTGAATTGTGCTCGGAAACGTACTGGGAGCCAATGTAGGTCTTTCAGGACCGGTGTTATGTGGTCTCGGCGGCCGCTCCCAGTCACCAGTCTAGCTGCCGCATTCTGGATTAGTTGTAGTTTTCACACACATATACTGTTGGTTTCACACAAGTCATCTGAGCGTAAAATGAGGTACTGCCATATTCTGCCCCTGGCTATGCCCTTTGTGTTGTTCCAGGTGTCTGGGCTTCTGGCGGAGGTGGGCCTGTATTCTTCCAAAGCGAGAGGCACCTTCAAAACGGACAAGCAGGAGATCAGCAGAGATGCTTCTTTGCAGGGTAAGCGTTTGTGGCGCCTGAGTGGCTTTCGCTGCTGCCACCTTTCCCAGAATGCCTTGCTCTGAAGGAAGACCCACGTACCTTGACCCTTTCTCAGAGCCAGGCCAGGAGGCAGGGGATGAGAAGCGCTAGCTGCTGCTGTTCCTGCGGCTGCTATGATGGCAAAAAAGAATAAAATGTAAGTGATGTGAGGAAGGAGAGAGAGAGAGAGAGAGAGAGCAGCAGCTCCCACTGCCCACCTGAGCCAGCACAAACTCTTATTGCCACGACGGTGTTGGCGTGAAACGGGGTGTGGCCTGCCCCTGATGCTCTATCTGGCTAAAACACAACTTTTTCTTCTATTTTTTAAAGACATAATTTTTTATTGATTTCCAAATTTATTTCTATTTCAGTGTACAGTGTAAAATTTTGACTTCCCACCTTCACTCCCATGATGGTTATATCCCTGTCTTATACCTACTGCTTTGTATGACATACTTTAATCTAATACATTTATCTTCTCTTCCACTTATTGCTGTTTTCTTTTTTAAATATATTTTTATTAAGTTTTACATAACAAATTTAAATTCTAACAAATCATTCACCTCTTCATTTAGGATTCCCTGAATCTTTTGACTTCCCTCCGTCCTTCCATGGTTGCCATTATCAATCTCCCCCCCCCCAACTGCTTATATTATTTGTTTTAAAAAAACAGTAATCACTTTTTCCATGGTTTTTTGTACATTACAAGCATTGCTCAAATCCTGCCAAAGTATTTAGTTCTTTACAGTGTTCTTTTAAGTACATTATAATTTTTTCCCATCCCTTCTTAAAATTCTTCTCTTCCTGGTTTCTGATTTTCCCAGTCAATTTTGCCATTTCGGCATAGTCCATCATCTTCATCAGCCATTCATCGTATTCCACTTACAGTATTGTTGTTTTCAATCTGCTGCTCATGATTCGAACCCTGCCCACGTTTCCATTTGACTGTAACAGCTCTGTTTTCTTTTCTTTTTATTGATGCAGATGTTCCAGCAGATAATTTCCCAGAGAGGGAAGCCTCAGCAGTTTTGCCCCAGGAAATCCCGAGGAAAGAGGATCCATTGCGAGACTGCGGGAGGGACTTTGGTGCCAGTCCAGACGTGGCTGAGCGCGAAGACGCGCCCCCTGGCTTGAAGCCTCACAAATGCTCCGAGTGCGGGAAACGATTCCATCAGATTTCCCACCTTAACAGACACCTGAGAATCCACACCGGCGAGAAACCGTACAAGTGCCTGGACTGTGGGAAAAGCTTCACGCAGGGCTCCTGCCTGCTGGGGCACCAGAGGATCCACACGGGCGAGAAAGCGTACTCGTGCTCGTACTGCGACAAAAGCTTCATTTGGAGCTCGGGGCTCCACCAGCATGAGAAGATCCACCTGGGCGAGAAACCTTACAAGTGCCTGGAGTGCGGGAAGAGCTTCCACCGGAGCTCTGCTCTCACTGACCACGTGAGGTCCCACACCGGGGAGAAGCCGTACACCTGCTCCGACTGTGGGAAAGGCTTCAGCCAGCACTCCAACCTCATTGTGCACCGGCGAGTCCACACTGGGGAGAAGCCGTACACCTGCTCTGTTTGCGGGAAAAGCTTCACCCGCACAGCGTTGCTTATGGCGCACCTCAGAATCCACACAGGAGAAAAACCCTACAAATGCTTGATCTGCGAGAGGAGCTTCAGGGAGAGGCCAGCTCTTACAAAACATAAGAAGGTCCACATGAGAGAGAATTTGTAGCGCGTCTGGACTTTTGGGGAAACCTCTGCGTTGGCTCTCCTTTCTGGGCATAAAGTAGCTTTTTTTGCTACACACAGCCACACCATCAAGTTAAGTGATCTTACATTGCTTGAACAGCTGCGGCTTCCCTCAAAGATTCCTGGGAACTGTAGTTTGTTAAGGGTGCAGGGAATTGAAGCTCGGTGCCAGGAGTTGTTAGCTGTTTCCTGACCACTCTCAGCAGCATCCCATAACAAGCCACACTTCCCAGGATTCCTTGGAGGAAGCCATGACTTAAAAGCAGTGTAAGAGAGCTTTAAATGGTGTGAATGCGACCTTAGAAATGGCTGATAGGTCAAAGCTGCTGTGATGTCATGGAATGGTTTCTGATCAATTGGGGAAACTCACTAATTGTACTTTGATAAGAGCGAAGGGAAGGGAAGAGTAAGGCTGGCATAACTGGGTAGGGAAAACCAAGAAAACATTGGATGCTAGAAAAGTAGTTTTTGAGAGTTTGTTGTTGTTGTTTCGGGGGTGGGGGGGGGTGTTGAGGGATGGAGAGCCAAAATGTGAGTGAGGCCAAACGTGATGTCTGAACACTGAATTTCACACAGCAGCTTTCAGCTCGCCAGCTGCATCTTAAGCTGCGGGTGCCATGTACAAAATATTTTACAGAAAGTGGTACCCAGCAAACTTGCACCCTGAAGAGAACAGCCTCCTGATGTTGGAAATCCCAGCGCAGAAGAGGCTGGCCTGCTCCTGAGTCCTTCTTGCCTGTTTTTCCATTTACAGGGTTTTTCTCCCCTATTGATTTTTTCCAGTCTTCTATCCGAACTCAGGGACTCTAAAGAGCTGGTCAGAAACACCTGTCACACAAAATAAAGTTGGGAGTGGTTGTTGGCTTTTTTTTTTGACTGAGTAGAGGAAAGCACTTTATTGTGGAAATGTTTGTAATGGGTTCAGGCATATTGCTCATTGCCACCTTCTTTTAAGGATGCCGTGCTGAATATAGAACCATGAAGGTTTGGTGGGGTGGAGGAACATACCTCTAGGTCAGGGGTCCGCAGACTTTTTCAGCAGGGGGCCGGTCTACTGTCCCTCAGACCTTGTGGGGGGGCCGGACTGTATTTTTAAAAAAATATGAAATAATTCCTATGCCCCACAATTAACCCAGAGATGCATTTTCAATAAAAGGACACATTCTGCTCATGTAAAAACATGCTGATTCCCGGATCGTCTGTAGGCCGGATTTAGAAGGCGATTGGGCCGCATCCAGCCCCCGGGCCTTAGTTTGGGGACACCTGCTCTAGGTGAATAGGTTGCAGTCAAAAAAATTTATCAATACATCTACCACATGCTCCTGATCCAGGTTTGGTGCCCAGGATTGGCATTATTGGACACAAAGCCCACATCCTTGCAATAAGTCCCACTGCTATCCCTCAGCTCCCTCCCTGCTGAGAACCTCTTCGTGACCTGGTCATCTTCAGATGTCATCTTCAAACATGCCGGGCAGCCTGGAAACGATGCCTTATGAGGAACGGCTTAGGCAGCTGGGTATGTTTAGCCTGGAGAAGAGAAGGTTAAGGGGTGATATGATAGCCATGTTCAAATATATAAAAGGATGTCATATAGAGGAGGGAGAAAGGTTGTTTTCTGCTGCTCCAGAGAAGCGGACACGGAGCAATGGATTCAAACTACAAGAAAGAAGATTCCACCTAAACATTAGGAAGAACTTCCTGACAGTAAGAGCTGTTCGGCAGTGGAATTTGCTGCCAAGGAGTGTGGTGGAGTCGTCTCCTTTGGAGGTCTTTAAGCAGAGGCTTGACAGGCATATGTCAAGAATGCTTTGATGGTGTTTCCTGCTCAGCTGGGGGTTGGACTGGATGGCCCTTGTGGTCTCTTCCAACTCTACGATTCTAATATACAAAATTTAGGAGATGTTGCTGGACCTCAGCTCTCATCACCCCTGGCCATAGCTCGTGCTCGTGGGACTGATGGGCGTTGTCGTTCACTAACATCTGAAGAGCCACCGGTTCCCCACACCTGCCTTATTGCTCTCCTCCAGGGTGATTGGGCAGATTAGAGCCAAAGTGAAGAGGCAGCAGCACCAGTGGCAAACAGGAGGAGCCAGGGCTGCCTTGTGATCTGCCCACATCAATGCATCTGGGACAAAAAGGCAGAAAGGGGCAGCAAAGATGGCAGAACTTCGCTACAAGAAAGGTTGTTGTGGCTGGGGTTTTTAGTGCAGAAATAAGGAGCGGAGGGCCGATAGAGAGAGGCATGATTATACATAAATGTGTGCATGGCTTGGAGAGAATGTCAGGAAACAGTGTACCAGGCCCCTGGATACCCCTGGCTGTTGTTTGTTCAGTAAAGGAGCAGAGTAGCGGAACGTGGGATTCCAAAAAGACACAGCAGGCAGGAAAAAACATTAGTACAAGTTTACTGTTTATTTTTACCGTTCAGTACCAGATCCCTGGCACGGCAAATCTTGGCTTGTGCAGAGCAAAATCCAGTTTCTGCATAAAAAACACACCACACAAATGCAAAAATGTAAAACAAACAGAACAGTAGAGTGAAAGAATGAGAGAGAAAATGCTCCCGGCGGACAATTGATACAGCTTATCCCGGGAGTGAACGGCCTTGGACAGAGATAACACAAGTCAGTGCACAAAACATCTGTGCTGTCTATGTCTTCTAAAAGACCAGAGAACTTTTAAACACTAGAATGTACCAGAAGGCTTCTGATCGTTTCTATATATCACCATTCCATGGCAGAAAAGGCAGAGAGAACTTATTTCTTTCCTTCTCTTAATACTAGAGCCCAGTGGGTTTATTCATTGAAGCCGAATGTCGGAAGAGTCCGGAGAGATTAATAATAATAATAATAGTAATAATAATAATACCCGTATATAAGACGTATAAGACGACTGGGCGTATAAGACGACCCCCAACTTTTCCAGCTAAAATATAGAGTTTGGGATATACTCGCTGTATAATAAATACGACCCGGCGTTAAGATTTTCCTGGGTTAAAAAGTAGTCTTATACGCAGGAATATACAGTACTTATACCCCACCGATTTGGCTGGGCCTCCCCAGCTACTCTGGGTGGCTTCTAACAGGATATTAAAAACATAATAAAAGATCAAACATTAAAAACTTCCCTAAACAGGGCTGCCTTCAGAGGAAGGAAATAACTTCTTCACACATTTGCTCCCACAATATTGCATTGCAGGGGGCTGGACTGGATGACCCTCAGGGTCCCTTCTGACTGTACGATTTTGGTATTTGTTGGAAGCCACCCAGAGTGGCTGGGGAAACCCAGCCAGATGGGTGGGGTATAAATAAATAATAATAATGAAAATAAGATTCTGATTCTATGATTGTAAGATGTAGGGATGGCCGGCAAACGTGGATGGCTTTAAAAGATTAGATAAATTTAGGGAGGATAAGTCTGTACCTATCAATGCCTGTGTTCTCCCTCCACTGTCAGAGGCCATACAGTATATACTCCCAAATACCAGTTCCTGGGAATCACATGTGGGGAGTCCTGTTGTGCTCACGTCCTGCTTTCCAGATGTAGCCAGTTGGCAACTGTGAAAACAGGATGCTGGGCTCTTACCGATCTTAAACTTGAACCAGCACAGCTCTTTTTATACTGACATGTAAGTAAACCTTGCAGAGCAGATTAAGTATTTTGCCCTCTCCCACCTCTCATCCCGTCCACAACAGGGGGGGGGGGGAAGGATCAGAATCCACCTCTCCCTAACCCATTCATCCTGTCTTCAGCCATAACAGATGTGCATCCGCCTGTCTCGAGAGACAATGGAGTGTGCCTCTGGGGGTGAAGTCAAACTGCTGCGATAGTGACCTCCATGGGGCACAAGTCTGGAGGTCCTGAGCTGCCCAGAGGCCAAGGTCTCCTGTCTCAACCTCACAGATGTGGTGCAAAGAAAAGGAAAGCAACATGTACAAAGTTGCTTTGTACAATTCCAACCCTCACCCCCTCTGCTATAAGATATTTCAAAAGTAGGGCTGCAACATAGATTTTAAAAATTTTAAGATGGTAAAGTTCAGCACCCTGTTTCTAAGAGCGGCCAAGCAGATTCCTCTTGGGAAGCCTCCGAGCAAAGCATGAAGGCAACAGCAGCCCATAGAACCACTGAGCTAATTAAATTAGTGCCTCCTTCCCCAACCTGGTGCCCTCCACTTGTTTTGGACTACAACTCTCAACAGCCTCAGCCAATGGAGTGCCTATGGAACCTACATGCCCAGAAGCAGTCTACCTACCTGGTGATGAGCAGCAGGGAGAGGGCCCTTGCCTCCTTTCATAAGAGAGGCAGAAGTAAAAGGCAAAGGGATTTATTTTTATAAATTCCAAGAAGGCAGCAAGATGACTTGAAGCGGCTTCAAAAAGTGGCACCCAAATTGGAAGTCACCAGCAGAAGCTCTGAAGACTCCAGCAGCATCCAACAGAAAGGCAGATCGACCACTGCTGCCTGCAAAGCCGCGCCACCAGATGACATCACAAAATTCCACAGCAACCAACTGAAAACAGGCCTTTTACAGCAACAAGGCCCAACACTTCCAAGTGCAGGTAGGGGCCTGCATGGGGGGGGGGGCGAATAGGGGGCAGGGATAGGTAATGGGTCAGAACAGGGTGGGGGGAGACACAGGGATGAAACCTGCCCTCTCCACAGTATCTTGCCTCGGCTTTGCAGACTAGGCTGAGTGGATTTAGGGGCCTCCCTGGGTGGGGGGTGGGCGAATAGGCAGCAGCATAGAATCAAGTGAATATGGGCCTTTTACAGGGCCTTGCCTTTGGGTAGAATAAATGTTATTTCACATAACACACGTGGATAGGGGAGTCATTTATAGTATGAACTGCTGTGGCTCCTTAAAGGGCAGCAAGTCTAGAGTTAGCTGCAGAGAAAAATCAGGTTTTTTACATATTCACTTCAGTTACCTCCCTGCTTTTGTATTAAAAACCTAGATTACTCCATTGTGATCCTGAATTTATCCCGCATTTTACTGAACTGTTGATTTGGTCACATTTGAAATTTACTGGTATGTGGTGTGGCAAATTGGGGTGGGCGTGCTTTTAAATGTCAGGCATCTTGATAATTATTCAGTTCTACAAAGCTATAATGTTCGTTGTGAGCTGCTCTGGGACAGAGGTTCTTGCGGAAAAGTGGCATTCGAAGAAATTAAACTAAGCTGTGGTAAACCTGCTGTTGGGACTCAACAGCCCTTTGGGTTTCCTGATGTTCTTAGGTTCTTCTTTCATCTCTGCAGAATATAATTACTGAATGATACGGAAAGGACGTGCGCAATAAGGTCTCGCCATCAGCAATGAGACATGACTGTGGCCCGATGCCCTCCCCTTCCTTTCGCACCAGTTAAAAAGCACATGCCAACGGATAACGGCAGTAAATGCCAAGAAACTGGAGATCTCTAAAAGCAGACAGGTGACCTTACTTTATTGTTCAGCCATTTGCTCCTCCATGGATGCCCAGTGAGACAGTACTCCCCACCCTCTAAGCCAATGTATACATTATTATTATTATTTATTATTTGTATTCCACCCATGTGACTGGGTTGCCCCAGCCACTCTGGGCGGCTTCCAACAGAATATAAAAATACAATGAAACTTCAGATATTAAAAACTTCCCAATACAGAGCTGCCTTCAGATTTTTCCGGAAAGTCGTGTAGTTGTTTATCTTTTTGACCTCTGACGGGAGGGCATTCCACAGGGTGGGCGCTACTACTGAGAAGGCCCATTGCTTGGTTCCCTATAGCTTCACTTCTCACAGTGACGGAACTGCCTGAAGCCCCTCCATGGAGCTGGACCTCCATGCCCAGGCTGAACGATGCGAGTGGAGACGCTCCTTCAGGTACACAGGGCCGATGGCTTCTTGCGTGCGAGAGGAGGCTTGACTTCTGAGTGAAGCCCTTTCCGCACTCCAGGCACTTGTATGGCTTCACCCCAGTGTGGGTTCTTTCGTGCTTGAGAAGGTTGGAGCGATGGCTGAAGCTCTTCTCGCAGACCGAGCACTGAAACGGTTTCTCCCTCGTGTGCGTCCTGTGGTGAACGACGAAGGCCGACTTGTCCCGGAAGCTTTTGGGGCAGTCTGGGCACTGGAAGGGTTTTTCTCCCGTGTGGATCTTCTCGTGCTGAACCAGGCCGGCGTTCTGAGAGAAACATTTCCCACACTCTGCACACTTGTACGGCTTCTCGCCCGTGTGGGCTCGCTTGTGTTTCATGAGGGATGAGCTTTCGACAAAGCTCTTATCGCACACCGTACACTTGTAGGGCTTCTCTCCCGTGTGGAGCCTCTCGTGAGTGAGGAGGTTGGTGCGATGCCGGAAACGCTTGCCACACCCTGAGCACGGGTACGGTTTCTCCTCGGTGTGGATTCTCCTGTGCACGACAAAAGCGGACCTGTTCCTGAAGCTTTTGGGACAGTCAGGACACTGGTGCGGTTTCTCGCCCGTGTGGATTCTCTGGTGTCGGTTAAGGTCAAATCTCTGCCTGAAGCTTTTCCCGCAGTCTGGGCAATGGTAGGGCCTCTCTCCCGTGTGGATCCTCACATGAGCCGCAAGCCCGCTGTGCCCTCTAAAGCTCTGACCGCAATCTGGGCAAACAAAGGGCTTCTCTTGCCGGTGGGTTCTTTCATGTGCCGTAAGATCCGATTGCTGGCTGAAGTTCTTCCCACATTCCGAGCAATTGAAGCGGTTCTCCCCGGTGTGGATTCTCTGATGGGCAACGAGGACATTCCTACTGCAGAAGCTCTTCCCACAGTCGGAGCAGATGTAGGGTTTCTCTCCTGAGTGCATTCTCTGGTGTTCGGTGAGGTCCGCCTTGCAGCGAAAGGACTTTCCGCACTCAGCGCATGTCTCACCCTTGAGGAATCTTTGCTGGACTGGCATGGCAGGGAGCTGGAAATGAACGGATTTGCCTTCTTCATTATGGGGGTGAGTTTCCTGCTGGTTTTCGGATGCTTCTCCCCAGTAAGGATAACGGGATACAGTCCGTTCTGCTCTCCCTGGCAGCATCCAACGTAGTTCAGCTCCTTCAGAATTGATCGGCAGATTCTTCTTCCAAGATGCCCTCTCATTGTCTGTTGGAAAAAACAAAGGATCCTTACAAAGGGAGGTTTCCCTTTACCAGGAAGAAATTACACAGCAAAGAAGGGGTTTGGGGCCCATTGATTTGAATGACCACCTACAGGAACCCACGCAAGCCCTAAGAGTGGCCTCAGAGATCCTGCTTGCTAGTGGATCTATAAGGTCAGTTAGATTACCCAGCTGTGAGTCTTGAAGGCTGCTCCCTGCCAAGCCCTTTCCACCAGGCCTAGGGGGCGGGGCCCACCCTCACCAGCTCTACTAAAGAGGTTCCTGGTGACACCAGAGGGACATCGCTATGCCTGACAACAAACAGTTGGATTCTTTTGCCCCATCTTTTTGTGCCTGCCAAGCAGCCGTGTCATGCTTATGATAATATTTTATTCTCTTGTTAATTATGCTGTTTTAAATGTGCATTTTATATTTTACTTTACTTAGCAATGTTTTTTTTGAAATGTTTAAGTTTTTATTTTGTTAACTTTGTTTGTGTGTTAAATATGTATTCTGTATTTGGTCTCCTTTGTAATGTTTTATTTTATTATCTTTAAGATCATATTTTAGTTTTCTGTTAATTATGTTGCTTTGACTGTGTACTCTATATTTGACTTTCTTCAAATTGTTTTATTGATGTTTTAATATTCTGTAAACTGCTTTGAAATTTTTCTTAAAAACACAAGGCAGTATAGAAATGAAATAAATCATAATCAAAATAATAATAATTGGTGGGCACTAGATCTGTGGGCAGAGCCTTTATTGTGGTGGCCCCTCATTTGCACAACTTGCTCCGCAAGAGAACTCCCTCCAGCCAAAGACTCCTTACCCAGCCAAGGGGCATCAGCAGCCGAATCCTCCACTCTGGTGAGCGGCCACTCACCGGAGTCTGACAGAGCCCCGTCAGCCTCAGGGGAATCATCCGCTTTCTCCTTGAAGGGCCAGAGGACCTGAAACAGCAGAAAGAATGAGTCAAAGAAATGGGTGCGAATGGCCTGAGATTCAGGGGTGGGGAACCTCTGGAGCTTCTCCAGATGCTACGGGACTCCAATTCCCAGGGGTCAGGGGAACGGGAGTCCAGCAAGATCTGGAGGGCCACAGGCTTCCTGGCTTCGACTGAGTCAGGTCATTGGCCTAACTTTCACAGTATTGCCTACACTGACTGGCAGCAGCTCTCCAGAATCTCAAGGAGACCTTCTTCAGGCAAAGGCTGTCCTCTGCGCTGTCTTTGAAGGGGGATGCATTAAACACTCCAGCTGGTGCAGGATGTGGCAGCCCATCTCAAGACAGGGACTGGAGCACAGGAATCCATCACTTCTGTGTCCATATAGCCTCCCTCTTCTCTCAAGATGGTGGATACAGAGCCCTGAAGGGCCAGAGACCAACACAGACTGCCTGTTCACAGCAGTGGAAGCTGGTCCGTTAGGGCAGAGAGTGCCTTGCCCACCATCCCCTGTCTTCCCCCAGCAAGTGACGTTCTAAGGTACACTGCCTCGGAACCTGGAGGTTCTACTTTGCCAATACAGCCAACCCCTGCTGATTCTGCCAGATCCCATTTTCGAACCATCCAAGGGAGCAGTCAGTCCAATGCATATTTACAGTCGGCAAAAACTGCCCCTAATGGCTCGCCCTCAGTCCTTGCCATCATTCCTTTTGTTCTTCCCAGGACTGATCTCCTGCTCTCTCACCTGTTGTATTTCGTGCTCGTTCTCTTGCTGCCTCTCCAGGAAATCCTCCGCCAGGCCGACTGCCTGACCGCAAGTCTCCGGCCCGCCTTCTCTGACCCAGTTCTGCATCTCCGGGGGCAGGACAGCCAGGAACTGCTCCAGGATCACCAGCTCCAGGATCTGCTCCTTGGTGCGCCTCTCTGGCTGCAGCCACCGATGACAGAGCCTCCACAGCATCCCACAGAGATCTCGCGGCCCCTCGGCCTCCTGGTAGAGAAACTGCCTGAAGCACAGGCGCTCCACCTCCTGGCTGGGAGCCTCCTTCTTCACTTCCCCACGCTCCATGGCCAAAACGCTGTGGGTGGGCTGGGGGACGTCTCCTCCAGGGCCAGGCAGATGGCGGATCACCCTGCCTCGCCCAGACTGCAGCCCGATGTCTGATCGCCCCCCAAAGGAAGCCTGAGTGTCCCTTGGGCCATTGCTGTCCAGCTGCAGGCTTCCTGGTTCAGGCTGCGGAGACCGCACAGCCTTCAGGAGCCCCTGACACTGAGCTTCCCAGCACTCCTCCCGAGGCCCTTCCTCGGGTTCCTGCTTAATGTGCTCTGTTATGGGCCCTTCCCACAATTCCTTGAGGCTCTCTGAGCGGACGGCCAAGGAGCCTGTTCCTTCAGCCTCCTCCGGTTCAGACTCCGATGCCTCCTCCTGGGCCTCCGTCTTCACTGTGTCCTCCATCAGGGCATCTCGGGGGACAGCCCACACAGCTGCGTTCCTGCGTTCGGACGCCATCACCTCTCTTAACTCCGGGGCTTGGCAGGGGTCACTCACACACTGCTATCCCATGTTTCTCGGTGATGTCAACTGCCAGGTCCAGGATTTTTTACAAGGCCTTGTGCCTCTGCAAGGAAAGAGAATCAGTGGGAGCTGCAGCAAAAAGTTGCAGCGTGGAACACTCCTGCTCAGGATGCTCCATTCCGTTCTCTGCCCCCATGTTTTCCATCCCACCAATCATCAGCCAGTATTCCGTGCATACTGAGCATGCTCAGTCCTCTGGGAACTGTAGCTCTGTGAGGGGAAATGGGGGGTCTCCCAACAATCTCAGCACCCTTAACAAACTACAGTTCCCAGGATTCTTTGGGGGAAGCCATGACAGTTTAAAGTGGAATTACATTGTGCTAAATGCATAGTGCAGATGGCACCCTGATTACAGCCCTTTCACACGAGAGTCCAGTGTTCTAGTTTCCCACTGCGCTTTCTCATATTCAGAAGCTGTTCATTTCATTTTTGCAGGGTGGGAGAAGAAGTTGCTGCCACTATTTCTAATCAACTGGCAATCAAGAAGCCTTAGTGATCTACTGCAAATCACCCCATCTGACTTCTGACCACCCCTGAAGACAGATATAGGCAAGATATAGCCATGAAGAATAATCCTTGATAGACTTTACGTTTAAAAGGCGTGGGGGTGGGATAGAGAAATCCACAGAGGATGTTCTAAAACTCACCACAGCTCCGTGGAACCTGCATGTTCAGGAGCAGTTTACCTGTGATCACAAGATGCTGGAGGCAAAGACAGCAAGAGATTTGCCGCTGCCTCGCTGCCTCTGAGCATCCCAGAGAGGTCTGGCTGCCCACTGTTGGGAGCGGGAGGCTGGTCTGGGGGGTTTGTCTGATCCAGCAGGGAGTCCTCTTAGACCCCTAAAGCAAACCTTCCTATTCCAGGTGAGCTCTCTGCTCCTCCCTCAAGGCTCTTCTCACTTACCGGATTCCCTCCCAGGAGCTGAAAAATCTTTCTCCAGCCTCTACTTTGCAGCAAAGAAAAGCACCATAGAGTCGCTAAGGGGGAGAAAAGGAAGAGGAGGGCCTTCAATAGTCGTAACAATTTCCGTCCGAAGTGGCGCTCTAGAAATCACGACTCTCTCAGCTTAACCCTTTATGACAACCAGAGCACAGAGGGGGCTTTCCTTTGTATTTTTAAAATATCCCTCGCCTGTGCCAAATTGGAAGCATCAGATTAGGTCTGGCAGTGCAAATAAAAACCTACGTGTGCATGCATTTTATCCAAGGAGGGGCTGTAGTTCGGTGGCAGAGAGCATATGCTTGACATGCAGAAGATCCCCTGTGGCCCAGCCCTTGGTATCGGCCATTTAAAAGGCGAAGGGAAGGACCTTTCTGTGCTTGAGACCCGAGAGAGCCGCTGCCAGCCAGAGCAGGCAATACTGGCCTTGGTGAACAAATAGGCTAACCTCTGGTACGGAACAGCTTCGGGGGCAAACATCTTGCTAGCTGTGCGCATACAAAAAAGAGAGTTGGGAGAGTCAGGACAATGGCCCATCGAGTCCAGCATCCTTTTCCCACAGTGGCCAACTAGAAGCCTGTGGGAAACCAGCAAGCCGGATCTGGCCTCAAGAGCCCCCCTCCTCTCCTGTGGCTTCCAGCAGCTGGGACCCCTTACTCTGTGGAGTTTGGGCACAGAGGCGAGATTTGAACTGAGGTCTTCGCCCTGAGCTCCTCCCATTGCAAGGATTTGATGTGCTAATTATGGTATTTATTATTTTTCACCTTTATTTCTTCAAGAAGTGGTATTCATGGTTCTCCCCCTCTTCATTTGATCCCTACTACAACCTTGCAAGGTAGGCTAGGCTGAGAGGCAGTTGCCTGTCCAGCTTCCTGGCCCAGTAGGGATTTGAACTCAGGTCTCCCCCGGTCCTAGTCTAGCACCCTTAAATACTACATCACATTGGCTCTCGTGTGTAGACATCATACATTAAAAGCACATTCTCCTTCCCCCCCGAAAAAAAACCAGAAACATAAGAACTGTAGTGCAAGGGTGCAGGGCAAACTACAGTTTCCAATATATGCTCTATGACGTGCGTCTGGGCGTGCCTAGTTGCAATTCGGCTTAAGGGTTAAAGTGTGCGAGTTTGCACCCCTAGAAAAGCGAAAGGGAAGAAAGGGAAGATCTGCAAAGGGGCTGAAGTCATTTCCTGCCCCTCCTCTTTTAGGGAGATGGTTGTGTGTTTTTTTTAGGGGTGTTGCTGTTCATTGAATTGTTTCGTGGCGGAGATCAGCGCCTGCGGAGCCTGTCTGCTCAAAGAGGATTTAGGCGAGAAGACCCGAGACGGGGAAGCAGGAAGGCAAAAGTGGGGGGTTTTCATGGAATAATATGCAAAGGATGATGACTAGGAAGACAGCCTAGTTTGTGGATCCTGAAAAGCAGGATTTTGCAAGCAAGCAAGCTGTGCAATCAGTGATTTATCCTGCTTGTCTTTTTTTAATAAAATGTTCTTCTGTTCAAATTATAAAAAGGTTTTATCCTGTTTTTCAAGATCCTCGAAGGTTTTGTGTTGCTGATAGAGCTATATTGTGTTGTTGTTGTTGTTGTTGTTGTTGTTGTTGTTATTCCCAGACACCCCAAATATCTGAGGGGAGCAGGTCGGGAGTTGCAAACTTGCGAAAGGTGCACTTATTTATTGACACCTCACACGTGTGTTTTTGGAACCCACCCAGTTTTCGGCGTCCGAAATTGGTTTAAACTATTTTTAAATCTGGATTTTAAACAGTTGTAACCTGTCCTGCTACTGAAGGGATGGCAATAAGCAGCCACCACCGCAATAATCCTAATAATAATATTTATTAGTAACAAATGTTTTCGCTATTTTTAATTTAAAAATTTACTTTTTTGGTAAGCTGCCTTGAGACCTGCCGGTGAAGGGTGGGCAATAAATGGGCGATGTGAAGCTCAAGAGCAGCGGGGACACTTAATCCATGGTGCTGCCTATCATTCTCCTGCTGCTGACGACACACGCTTCCCTTCCCAACCTAAGAAAGGAAGAACCCGAAAACGCACCATTTTTAAGGACCATGCGCCAAGATGGTGCTTTTTGCATATGGTGGTGGATTTAAACCTGTTCCAAACTGCCTCATTGAATTTGGCAATGCTGAGGGCACCTCATGGTCAAGATGGCCTGTTTCTCATAGAATCATAGAATTGTAGAGTTGGAAGGGACCCAAGGGGTCATCTAGCCCAACCCCCTGCAATGCAGGAATCCTGCCCACAGCCATCCCTGGGTGGGCTTGAACCAACAGCCTTCTGGTTAACAGCCAGGCAGGCGCACTGACCCATTGCCCCACCTCTTACCTCTCTTGGGATCCTTAACCGTTTCAGGTGTCGTTGCCGTTGATGGACTGGGCCGCTACCTTCCCCGAGGCAGAGGATGCTCCTTCAGACAGTGCACAGAGGCTCGTGTCCCAGGGAGTCAAGCAAGAGGATGGCCAAGATTTGCTGGGTAAGATGAACGTAGAATTGTAGAGCTGGAAGGGACCCCGGGGCTCATCTAGTCCAACCCTCTACAATGCAGGAATCTCAGCTAAAGCATGCAAGACAGATGGCCACCCAGCCTGCGCTTAAAAACCTCCAATGTGTACTTGAGCAAAGAAAAAAAGAGGAGCAGAACCTTTGGGGAGGAGAAGCTTAGTGGTGGAGCATCTAGGCCCCAAAGTATTATTATTATTATTATTATTATTATTATTATTATTATTATTATTAGAATTTATATACCTCCCTATACCCAGGGGTTTCAGAGCGGTTCACAGAATAAAATTAAGATATAAAACCACAAAATCTCTAATAAAAATAAAGGCAGCAACCCAATACCCCCCAAAAAAAACATTTTAAAAGGGCATAGGATGTAAATCAGATCAACCAAATTCAGTTCCCAGCATCTCCAAACCAGACTGGGAGAGATTCCCCGGTCTGAAACAACCAGAGTAGATAACACTCTGTTAGGTTGTACCAATGTGTCAGACTTATCAATAAAATCTTTATTATGGTCATAGAGCAGCCTAACGTGTCTGACTTAGCATAAGGCAGCTTCCTATGTTCCTATTTAAACAGCTGTTCATTAGAACCAAGAGGCCTAGAATATTAGTTTGTATTTAAGCAAGGAGGGCATCTCTGGTAGGGTTGCCCGAGTATAAAAAGTAAAAACCAGAACACCTTTCTTTAAAGGGAAGCCCCCCAAATTGTTGAGCTCCCCCCCCCCTAAGATCAATAAAAAAGCGCCACCTTTCAGAAATTCCCCGCCTTTGAAATCCCAGTAATGCCCAGGAGAATCCAAACATATGACAGCCCTAATCTCTGGGTAAGGATGGGTGGGAGAGACCCCCTGCCTGAAACCCTAGATAGTGGCTGCCAGTCAGGGTAGACATTACTGAGCTAGGTGGACCAATGGTCTGGCTCCCTATAAGGCAGCTTCCTAACTCTGGTACAAGAAACCTGTGAAGTCTTTTGCAGTATTAATAATAATAATAATAATAATAATAATAATAATAATAATATATTTATACCCCGCCCATCTGGCTGAGTTTCCCTAGCCACTCTGGGCGGCTTACAACAGAAACATTAAAATACACTAATTTCTTAAACATTAAAAGCCTCCCTAAACAGGGCTGCCTTCAGATGTCTTCTAAAAATCTGGTAGCTGTTTTTCTTTTTGACATCTGATGGGAGGGCGTTCCACAGGGCAGGCGCCACCACCGAGAAGGCCCTCTGCCTGGTTCCCTGCAACTTGGCTTCTTGCAATGAGGGAACCGCAAGAAGGCCCTCGGAGCTGGACCTCAGCGTCCGGGCAGAACGATGGAGGTGGAGACGCTCCTTTAGGTATACTGGACCGAGGCCATTTAGGGCTTTAAAGGTCAGCACCAACACTGTGCTGTGCTCGGAAACGTACTCCCTTCGACAGGAACTTGAAAAACCTGAAATTTCTGCATACGTTACCAATTTGCTGCTGGGCCAGGTTCAAGTTCTTGTGTTAATTTACAAAGCCCTAATCAACTTGGGCAACCACATGACCTGGAAGCTGTACGCTGGCTCCCTCAGCCAATAATGCGAGATGAGCGCCACAACCCCAGAGTCGGTCACGACTGGACCTAATAGTCAGGGGTCCCTTTGCCTAATCAACTTGGGCAAAGTACCTTAAGGAATGCCTGGTTCCTAATTCTTGCCCTTTGGTCACCGAGTCTTCTCATGGGGCACTTTTGGTAGCCCCACACACCCCTGAGATTTGGCTGGCTTTTAGCAGGGATCGAGCCTTTAGCGTGGCAGGCCCTGCCCTGTGGAACTCCTTGCCAATAGAGGTTCTGCATTATCAAAAACTGTATTATTCAGAGAGGCCTAAGATTCTTTACCCACCAGCTCTTACTGACAGGTTCAACATTTGAAGTTGTAACATTGAGTTTTTGTTTGCTAGGCTGCCTTGTGAAATTTTATAAATCAATCAATCAAGAAAGAAGAAAAAATAGATGTGAATGATTCTTGAAACCTAACCATCTGCAGGTCTTGCTTGGGGGAAAATAATACGAGTGTAACAAATTACAGTGATGCCTCGCAAGACGAAATTAATTCGTTCCGCGAGTCGTTTCGTATTGCGAAAATTTCGTCTTGCGAAGCGCGGTTTCCCACAGGAACGCATTGAAATTTAATTAATGCGTTCCTATGGGCAAAAAAAAGTCAGAACAAAGGCAAATTTGGTTTACAAAGTGTTTATTAAGTGGTCTTTAAAGGCATACATACTGTACAGAGGATTTCAAAAATTTCAAGCGCAAAACTTCAACTTTTTAAACATGACAGAAAAACTTTTAAAAATCAGCAATCATGAGGCAGGACCATGTGACCTGAGGCTCAACACTGAAACTGAGCAGAAACAGTCACGAACAGTCCTTGGACTGTGCAAACTCTTCAGAAAGTACATTTTTAAGGCATGTAAACAGGGGCATCATACAGAAACCAACACAGAAACTTTTTAAAATCAGCAAAGGACTCTCTAAGGCTCTAGGGAACACTTTTACACAAACATTTTAAGGTGACCAAGTGAGGCTGAAGTGTCTCAACCTACAGGACCAGTCTTTTAAGTCAGGAAACTGGAGGCAGACAGAACGGTCTCCACATCACAGCAGCAGTCTCTTACTGTATGCTCCCAGAGCTGCAGAGGGTCTCAGCATCACTTCTCTAAGTTACCAGACAGCTTGGACAATGCTGGACAACTTGGAGAAGGCTTCAAGGCTTGGCTTCTAGAAGGACGAGGAGGAGGAAGAAGGCAACTGGGCACCACTGGTAGAAGCAGCAGGTTCCTCTTTCACTCTTTGCTTCTTCATGATGAACCTCTCCATGGTCTGCCGCTTCAGCCGCCTTTTCAGCACCCTTCTGAAAGAGGACATGATCCTTGTATCAAACGTGTTCGCAAGGTCACGTGCCAGAGCCTTGTCTGGGTGGTGCCGCTGTGCATAAGTCTGCACATTTTTCCACTGTTGGCAGATGTCCTTCAGTTCCGTGGAGGACAGCTGTTCCTCACCTGTCGCTTCTTCCTCTTCCAAAGAGGCCTGCTCCTGTGTAGCCTCTGCCTGCAGTTCGACCAGCTCCTGGGTGGACAGCTCCTGGTCGTGGTCCTCCACCAGCTCGCAGACGTCCTCCTCTGTGACCTCAAGGCCCATGGTCCTCCCCAAGGAAACAATGTCCTCCAGCACTGTGGACTCTGGTGCAGGCGCGGAAGCGTCAGAGTCACTTATTGCCACACAGTCTGGCCACAGGTTGCGCCAAGCGGAATTCAGAATTCTCTGGCTGATCCCGTCCCAGGCCGTGGTGATCATCTTCACGCAGCTGACGATGTCGAAGTGGTCTCTCCAGAATTCACGCAGGGTGAGGTTGGTGCAATCGGTCACCTCGAAGCAGCGCCGGAAAAGCTCCTTGGTGTAGAGCTTTTTGAAATTGGCGATGACCTGCTGATCCATTGGCTGCAGTAGTGGGGTGGTGTTAGGCGGCAGGAACATGACCTTTATGAAGCGGAAGTCCTCTAACAAGTCTCCCTCAAGGCCTGGAGGATGAGCAGGAGCATTGTCCATCAGAAGCACGGCCTTCAGCGGCAGGTCGTTGTCCAGCAGGTACTGCTTGACTGCAGGGCCAAAAGCCAGATTGACCCAGTCCACAAACAGGACGCGTGTGACCCAAGCCTTAGCGTTGGATCGCCACAACACGCTCAGCTGGTCTTTGTTGACCTTGTGCTTCTTGAAGGCCCGTGGGTTCTCGGACTGGTACACCAGCATGGGCTTTATCTTCAGGTCACCGCTGGCGTTGGCGCAGAAGAGGAGAGTCAGACGGTCCTTCATGGGCTTGTGGCCAGGCAGCTTGGCCTCCTCTTGAGTGAGGAAGGTCCTTTTGGGCATCCTCTTCCAAAACAGCCCGGTCTCATCGCAGTTGAAGACCTGCTGTGGAAGGTAGCCCTGTGTCTTCACGACCTCCAGGAACTCCGTGGCAAAGTCCTCAGCCGCAGGGACATCGGGACTGGCAGCCTCTCCATGCCTGACCACGCTGTGGATTCCAGATCTGGTTTTGAACCTTTCAAACCAGCCTCTGCTTGCCTTGAAGACTTCTGGCTCGGCTGAGGTTCCTGGCTCTTGCTGTACGAGGTCTGCGTGCAAGGCCTTGGCCTTCTCACAAATGACAGCCTCAGTCACTGTGGCCCCTGCACGCTGCTTCTCTTCCAGCCAGATGAGCAGCAACTTCTCCACCACCTCCAGAACAGCTGGCCGGTTCTTCACGATCCTGGTGACTCCCTTGGCTACATCTGTCGCAAGGATCTTCTCCCTCATCTTCAGGATGGTCCCGATGGTGGATGGATTCCTCCCATACTCCCTGGCGAGGTCTGTCACTCGCAGGCCTCCGTCGTGCTTCCAGATGATCTCCTTCTTCATTTCTAGCGTAATCTTCTCCTTTGTCCTCTTCCCGGCCTCTGCAGGAGCAGCCTTCTTGGGACCCACGTCAGCACGCTTGCTATGTTCGCAAAAACAAAAGGCAGTGCTTCACATCCGCTTCACACACACCTTCCCACCCCTGGCCAAACCTGCCCGGGACAAACAAGTGGCATAACAGCCCCCCCCCCAACAAAGGTGAAGCTAATCTCCCTACCTTTCCACTGCTTGAGATGTCCCTGTGAAGAAGCTCCTTAAATCCTGGTCTGGAAAAAACAGTTGCAAATGAGTTCCACAGATTCCCCAAACTGCTGAAAAAACTCCCCTAACCTCCCCAAAACAGCAGGCCAAAACTGGCCAGCTGGCCCCCCCAAAATGTACCTCAAACGCTGGCCACCACTTCCCAAAAGTTATGAAAAGTTCAAAGAAACTTCCCTTAGCTGCTGGTAGTAGGTTCCCCAAACCTCTGCAAAAGAATAAAGAAAACCTGAACCCCCCCAACCCCAAACCCTCAAAAAAGTTTGGAAAATGTGGGGAAGATGCTCAGAACAGTTCACCAAATGGTGGCAAAAAAGTTCTGAAAACCTTCCAAAAAGCTTCCCAAAAGGATTGCTAGGAGTTGGTGAACTGTTCAGAACACGACCAAAAACAGGGTTTTCCCACAGCACAGGCCACAGTTGCTCCTCGAAGTCAACCCTGGAACTGTACGTGGAGAAGTGAGCCCAGGCTGCATTGGGGAGGCTTTTTAAACCTCCAGGCACAATGCATCCTGGGTATTAACGGTTGTGTGATTCAAAACAAACAAACAAAAAATCATCTTGCAAAGCACGGCCATAGAAAAATTAGTCTTGTGAGTCACCAAAAAAAATCGCAAAATGCTTTCGTCTTGCAAGTTTTTTGTTGCGTGAGGCATTCGTCTTGCGAGGCATCACTGTATTTTCTTTCTACACATCTAGCACATTCAAAATGCAGTCTTCCCCTCAAATAATTCTGGGCACTGCAGTTTGTTAAGGCTTGCTGGGAATTAAAAACCAAAGGGTCTGCAAGAATGTTTCCATTAAGACACACACTATATAAAATAAATACAAGTAACTCAAACTTGTGTGGACTTAACTTGTGCATATTTAGCTTCATACACTTGGGGGGGGTTTAAAAATTTAAGAGGGAGCAGGCGTCTGGGGGAAAAGACTTTGGCAGTCCCACCCACCGTTGTTCATTCTTTAAGCAACCAGCTTCTGCAGTCCCAGTGCCTCACCATAGCTCATCCATCCACAGTCCATGAAAATACAACTTACTCAACCCATGTTTTACTGCACATATCAGAACCCTCCTTGTACCTTATATGTTGTTTTTCACTCTAACATTCCGCTGTTAGGTTCCTCTTTAATTGGTTCTTACCAGTCTTGTGGTCAGGTTGCATTCTTCGCTGATAATGGGCCTAAAACTAAGATACTGTATATTCCTGCGTATAAAACTACTTTTTAACCCAGGAAAATCTTCTCAAAAGTCGGGGGTCGTCTTAAACGCCGGGTCGTATTTCTTATACGGCGAGTATATCCCAAACTCTATATTTTAACTGGAAAAGTTGGGGGTCGTCTTATATGCAGAGTCGTCTTATACGCCCGAATATACGGGTAGTTGTTTATTTCCTTGACATCTGATGGGAGGGCATTCCACAGGGTGGGCACCACTACCGAGAAGGCCCTCTGCCTGGTTCCCTGTAACCTCACTTCTCGCAGGGAGGGAACCGCCAGAAGGCCCTCAGAGCTGGACCTTAGTGTCCGGGCTGAATGATGGGGGTGGAGACACTTGTTCAGGTATACTGGGCCGAGGCCCAAATTATCTGTCAATAGGGAATGCTTGCTCCTTCTTTTGGGGACTGATGAAATAGTGGTCCAGTTAACTGATGTATGTTCCCCTTGGCTCTCATTTCTTTCTCTGCTCCAATAGGAGGATGCTGGGAAAGGGGAAATGAAGGTGAACCAGGAGGAGCGTCTACAAAAATAGAAGACCTAGACGTGGATGTTAGCACCAGTACTCAAGATGAAGCAACGAGGCACCAAGGCAGAAAAATGCCCACCAGAGATAAGCGCGGGAATCCCTCCAATGACAGCAAAGATGGGGAGGCCCACAAAACCCCAGCCCATCTAGATGTGCAGGAGGAAAAGAGAAGGAACAAGTGCCCTGTGTGCGGGAAAATGTTTTGTTCTAAATCACGCCTTAAAGTACATCAGAGAATCCACACCGAGAAGAGGCCCTATCAGTGCTTTGAGTGCGGGAAGAGTTTTAGGCAGAGCGGGCATCTCTCTCAACATCAGAGGATGCACACGGGAGAAAAACGGTACAAGTGCTTGGAGTGTGGGAAGAGCTTCAGCCAGAGCACCTACTTTATCCTGCACAAAATAACCCACACGGGAGAGAAGCCGTTCACGTGCCTGGAGTGCGGCAAGAGCTTCAGTCACAGCAGGCGGCTCACCATACATCGCACGATCCACACAGGGGAAAGGCCGTACAAGTGCAAGGAGTGCGGGCAGAGCTTCAGCCAGAGCACGCACCTTACATCTCACCAGAGAATCCACACCGGGGAGAAGCCGTACAAATGCCAGGAGTGCGGGAAATGCTTCAATCAGAGCACGCACCTCACTTTGCACCGGAGGATCCACACCGGGGAGAAACCTTACCAGTGTTTGGAGTGTGGGAAGTCCTTCAGCCAGAGGCCGCACCTTACTTTGCACCAGAGAATCCACACGGAGGAGAAGATGTACAAATGCTCAGAGTGCGGAAAGAGCTTCCATCGAAGCGACCACCTGACTTCGCATCTGAGAGTGCACACAGGGGAGAAGCCGTACCAGTGCTCACAGTGTGGGAAGAGCTTTAGCCGAAGTGCAATCCTGACTAAGCATCAGATAACCCACAAAGGCAGAGAAACTCCCGTGGGAACAGAGGAAGGCTCCGCCTGAGCATTTCCTGGGGTCCACTTCCTCCTTGGAAATTCTAGCCGGTTGTGACGCACTGCCGTTCCAGTTACGATGCGGCTCCAGAGAGAGGGTTGACATGTGATTACATTGTATAGCAGCACGATCCTTGGGTATCCTGGATCAAATGGAATGTGCTTCAAATGTCATTCATACGCTCTTTACACTAGAGTTGGAGAATCCCATAGCTGTCCTCTGGATCAAGTCCCCTTAAGCCCCAGTCAGTATGGCTGATGGTCGGGAATTACGAGTGTTGTAGCCCAATAGAATCATAGAATCATAGAGTTGGAAGAGACCACAATGGCCATCCAGTCCAACCCCCTCCCAAGCAGGAAACACCATCAAAGCATTCTTGACATATGCCTGTCAAGCCTTTGCTTAAAGACCTCCAAAGAAGGAGACTCCACCACACTCCTTGGTAGCAAATTCCACTGCCAAACAGCTCTGAGGGTTAATAACTTCCGAATAACTTCTGAGGGTTCACAGGTATCCTATCCTTACTGCAGATCAGTGGTTCCCAAACTTTTTTCGGGTCAGCGTTTCAGTAAACTTGAAACCCTTTCAAAAGCATTATTCAGGATAGCAGTTTGCACAACTCACTTAAGACATTAACACAACAAAATTCCAAACAGCAACAATTAAAGTGCACGTTGATTTAAAATCCAATTTAAATGACTTAGTTTATTTAACAAACCGGTGAACTTGATCTGTTTTGTTGTAGGTTTTTAAACAGGTTGAGTGGTTTTCTGTCGTGGTTGCTTTAGCTGTGATTCCTGCACTGCAGGGGGTTGGGCTAGATGACCCCTGGGGGTACCTTCCAATTCTCCTGTTGCCTCTTAGCCCCCAGCTGGGAAATCCCACTCACCCCAGGGGGTGGTACTACCCATTTTGGGAACCACTGATCTCGATTAAAGAACTCAACATACCGTAGGTGGAAAATCCTGTAAAATGAAAATTGTATTGCTCACATAGCACATTCCCAGCCACGTTCTTTATTAGCCTTTTTCAGCCTAGTGCCCTCCAAATAATTCAGACTATTTTGCTGTCTCTTTCTCTGCAAAAAGTCACCTGGAGTTTGAGGGATCCTTTCCTCTCTGCCCCAGATGGTAGCTTCTATTTAAACAAAAAACCAAAACCAAAGGGGTTTGTCGATAAGCAGCTAGGGTACTTCTTTCAAGTAGATGGGCTGGTGGAAGTATGTAAAATGTATAAAATTGCCTTATTTCATCCTTTCTTTGTCAAATCATTCCAGTTTTATTAGTTTCAGACTAAGACCTGAGAGACCTGGGCTCAGATCCCCACTTAGCCAAGAAAGGGAGGCAAATATTGGCAGCCTACCTCCCGGGGTTGTTGTTACGAATAACACGATCACAGTCGTTCAAGACCAGGCATAGGCAAACTCGGCCCTCCAGATATTTTGAGACTACAATTCCCATCATCCCTGACCACTGGTCCTCTTGGCTAGGGATTATGGGAGTTGTAGTCCCAAAACATCTGGAGGGCCGAGTTTGCCTATGCCTGTTCAAGACCCTGGAAGGCAGGTCTTGTCTTGTATATTCTTCGAATGAATTTTTAAAAGAACGAGGAAGCAAATCCTGCTATTTGTTTTTATCCATTTGTACATCGTTGGTGATATTAATAAAGAAACGAGCCTGTCTTGGGTAGTAAAATGCATGACTGAAAGCTACTCTGGAAAGCTTGGAGTGGGGGGAAGAGAACTGTTACCATGGGATAGGATGGGGGAAATGGCCCTTGCCTTGTGCAACCGGCTTCCTGTATTTGCAACAGGATGGTCGTTATCATACACTTCTAGTCCCAGGGAACATTTATTCAGGAGAGAAGTGAAGTTACAGGGAGAGCCTTCTCAGCTGTGGCACCCTCCCTGTGGAACGCCCTCCCATCAGATGTCAAATAAACAACTACATATCTGACTTTAAGAAGACATCTGAAGGCAGCCCTGTTTAGGGAAGTTTTTAATGTTTGAGATTTTATTACGTTTTTATATTTTGATGGAAGCTGCCCAGAGTGGCTGGAGAAACCCAGACAGATGGGTGGGGTATCAATAATGAAATTATTATTATTATTATTATTATTATTATTATTATTATTATTATTATGCCACACAGGTGCGTCTGTCAAGGTGGCTGGCACACACACATTCACAGAAGGACGAGTTCATTGCCCCATCAGCCTTCTGATCAATCCTAGGTAACTTGGGCAAGCCACAAAGGGTAAAGTTCAATTCACAGTACAGCCACACACACCAACTGATACAACAAAATACAAATACAACATTTAACAGTAAGTCAGAAAGTGAGAAAAGCCTGCGGGAGGTCAATGGTCCATCAAGTTCAGTTTCCTGTTCTCAAGGTGTCCAAGCAGATGACTCAATTCCGCTGGTCTCTGCGCTGTTCCATAAAATAAAAAAGGTAAAGGGACCCCTGACCATTAGGTCCAGTTGTGACCGACTCTGGGGTTGCAGTGCTCATCTCGTGTTATTAGCCGAGGGAGCCAGCGTACAGCTTCCAGAGCAGCACACGGAAACGCCGTTTACCTTCCCGCTTTACCTTACCTATTTATCTACTTGCACTTTGACATGCTTTCGAACTGCTAGGTTGGCAGGAGCCAAACACATTAAAAATACATTAAAAACACCTGGCCTACAGCTCTCCTCAGGCTGTACTACAGTCAAACCTCAGTTATCAAACATACTCTGTTCTGGAAGCCCATTCAGCTTCCGAAACGTTTGACAACTGAGGCGCGGCTTCTGATTGGTTGCAGGAGCTTCCTGCGCTCAAGCGGAAGCTGCATTGGATGTTCGGCTTCGGAAAAACGTTCGAAAACAGGGAGCATTTGCTTCCGGGTTTTCGGCGTTCAGGAGCTGAAACGTTTGGAAATGGAGCTGTTCGAGAACCGAGGTTTGACTGTATTTAGCTGCATTTTATTCATTCAACAAATGTTGTGTATCACTTGACTGCAAATGAAACCTCAGCAGTTTACAAAGCAGATGAAAAATGTCTGTAGAAACCAATGTAAGTAACAAGTTTATATAAAAAGGTGAAGAACCAGGAGTTTAAAAAGTATACGTTCTAAACTAGTATTCCAGATTAAAACACACATCAATTTCACATGTCCAGGTAGGATTCCCTAAACAGAAAAGATTTTAGCAGGTGCTGAAAAGGCACCTGCCTAATGTCAATGAGCAGGGAATTCCGAAGTGTAAAAGCTGTCACACCAAAAGTGTAGAATGAGCATTATTCTCAGCCCACCTTAAAAAAAAAAAACTACGCTTCCCAGGATTCTTTGCAGGAAGCCATGACTGCTTGAAGAGGTATGGTACTGCTTGAAATGTATAATACAGATTGAGCCTAAGTCCACTGCAAAGGATTTGGACCCCCCAAAGGGAGGAGAAGGGGAAGGGAATGAACCCAGGGAACAGCTGGTTATGGGCATTTATTATGGAAGCCAGAGAACAGAAAGACAACTGGAAAGGAACTTTCTGGATAAGTAGGACTTTATTTACTGACTAGCAGCCTCATACACAGGCAATCCTAAGGGCTGTATCCAGCGAAGTCCTACTCAGAGAAGACCCACTGAAATGAATGGACCCAAGTTAGTCATGCCCATTCACTTCAATCGGTCTACTCTCTGAGTAGGACCAGCACTGGATACAACCCTAAGTAACAACGACCACAACAAAATCACTGCAGTTTTTAAATCAGTGGTTGAAATCAGTGCTGTTCTGAAGGGTCCAGTCAGCCATCTTGATTCAAAATGGCATCCAGCTGTATCCAAACACAGAAGAAAGCCTGTGTGTTGAACGCAGGGACAGTAATTGGAAATTAGGTCACAATTATCTTATGAGGTGTCCAAAAATGCACATTAAACAGACAAACAAGATTCCAAAATATACAGTGGATTTTTTAAATCCAGGAATGGGGAGCCTGTGGCCTTCTGGACGTTGTTGGATTCCAGCTCCCATCAGGCCCTGCCAGCATGACCAACGGTCAGGGATGATGGGAATTGGAGTCCAGCAACATATTGAGGGGCACCAGCTCCCCATCCATGCTTCAAGCGCCATCTATAAGCTCCCCAGCTGCACCTGAAATCACCTTCTTGCGGCAAGTTCACACATGCATTGTTCACCCCTCATTAAGTGAATATGCCAAGGGATCACACAAAACCCACTTTTCCAGGGGAGGGGATCACACATCACTGCCCGTATGTTGGTTTTTTTTACTTATTTAATGTGTTTTATTTTATTTTTATGCCCCACCTTGCAAGGATTTCCCCTTAGCAACAACCTTGTGAGGCAGGCTAGGCTGAGATCTTAAGTGCTGCTTAGGACTTTGGGGAAGGATACTTAAGTGGTGTGTTGAACCAACTGGAAATGCCGACCCAAGCGCTATCAAATTCAATATATTTATGACTGAACAAAGGCCAAGGAAGTCCAACTCAGTCATGTTTGACTTCAAATTGAGGAAACTTACAAAAAAACTAAGGAATTAGTATAACTTATAAAGAATTTTGAAAAGGGAAGTCAAAGGGGTCAAATCTCTGTCCCAAAGTGGGGCGGCACCAAAACCTCAATAACAGAAGCTCAGCTAGAATGCATATCCGAAATTGGAAAGGTGCCACCAGAGCCAAGAGGATGCCAGCATGGTTAATGAGCAGAGTCAAGGAAGAGATTTGAGGCAAGGAGGCATCTTCCAGAAAACGCAAGTCTTGTCCAAATGTAGGGAACAAAATGGAACACAAACTTTGGCAAAATAAATTCAAGCAGACGCTAAGGGATGCTGGGGGGGGGGAGAATCCAAGGAGCACATTGCTTAAAAAGTAAAGAACAACAATGCACACAGGAAGTGTAAATGGCCAGCAGACTTTGAAAAGCTGGTAACAGGGGATCAAGTTAATCAATTTTGTTGAATTAAACTAAATTATTGCAGGGGGTTGGACTGGATGACCCTCAGGGTCCCTTCCAACTCTACGGAATAGTTCTAACTGGATTTAGAATATATGTGCAATTAATTGTTCCTGTTTTGAATTTTATTGTGTTGTTATCTTCCTTAGCAGGTCGTGGAAAGCGCTATTCTGAATAATGCTTTTCATAGGGTAGGGGGCACTGGGGGTGAAAAAGTTTGGGAACCACTACACTAGCCCAAGGTTCCCTAAGGAAGCCTTATGGCTGAGTGGAGATTTGATCCCGCGGGTCGTATTCAATGCTAGTCCTACTCAGAGTAGACACACTGACATTAAGGGACATGACTGATGTACTAGTTACAGGTAGGTAGCCCTGTTGGTATGACATAGTCAAAACAAAATTTAAAAAATCCTTCCAGTAGCACCTTAGAGACCAACTAAGTTTGTCATAGGTATGAGTTTTTGTGTGCATGCACACTTCTTCAGATACAGGTTCTTTCATTTCAATGGGTCCGCTCAAACTGGGAGTGAATTGACTACAACCTCGGATATTCACAGTCTTAGCCGGACGCTCAAACCACGACACCAGAGTGCATTGTGCATAGAAGTGAGTCGTTGGGGCCTGTAGGTCTTTGGGGCCTACTGAACACTATGCTGCCCTCCCTCAAAACAGTTGCTCAGTTCAAAACGTGACTTCTGTTAAAAATCAGTTGGCGTGGGGGGGGGGGGCTGTGGGATCTGCTCGGAATGAATCCGCTTATGCCTATTCAGGCTAGAGGCTCCCGTGAAACCTTTGCCACAGTCAGAGCATTCGTATGGTTTCTCTCCTGTGTGGATTCTCTGGTGCGTCACCAGCTTAGGCCTCCGGCTGAAGCCTTTCCCGCAAACCGAGCACAGGAACGGCTTCTCTCCAGTGTGGGCTCTCTCGTGGACGCGGAGGTGCGACCTCCGGCTGAAGCCTTTCCCGCACTCGGGGCATTTATGGGGCCTCTCTCCTGTGTGGGTTCTCCTGTGCAAAATCAGGTTCGACTGCTGGCTGAAGCTCTTCCCGCACTCTAAGCAGGTATAAGGCCTCTCCCCTGTGTGGGTCCGGTGGTGCTTAATAAGGTTGGCTCTTTGGGCGAAACTCTTCCCACACTCTGAGCAGATGTAGGGCCTCTCGTCGCTGTGGGTCCTGCGGTGCCTGCTGAGGCTTGAGCAGTCGCTGAAGCTGGTCCCGCAGTCCGGGCATTTGTACGGTTTCTCCCCCGTGTGTATTCTCTGATGACTGACAAGGTCGGCTTTCCGGCTGAACCTCTTCCCACAATCCGAGCATTCGTAAGGCTTCTCTTCCAAGTGCATTCTCCAATCTTCACCATGGTCACTTCTGCAAAGCTGCCCACACTCAGTGCAAGAGATCCGTCCCTCACCTTTGAAGATTCTCTGGTGGTTAGTTGCTCCATTGAATTGTTTGCAACAGCCTTGAGGACAATGAACTGAGCTTTCATTCTCGGGTCCACTTCCCATGCGACTCTCGGAGGCTTCCCAAAAATCAGGATGGGGGGGAATGTGCTGGTCGCAGCTCCCTGACAACATCCAAAATGGCTGCACGTCTCCAGAAACTTCTGTATGGGTCTTCTCCTTCCTCAAATTACTTTCTAGAATACCAAGGGGGAGAATGCAGAAACTAAATGATTCCCTGAACAACAGTGGGAAAGGGATCCTCAAATCACATTTTTTTAAAAAAGATTTATTTATACCATCAATACATTCAATACAGTTCCATTTCTACAATTTCACCAACATCAAAAAGAAAAATAATGAAGATAACAGAAAAGGAAAAGTACATTACAATTCATTACATCTTTTCCCCCTCTCAATTTCCTGTCACCCTTTCCACTTTCCTTCCCCTCCCCTCCCCCCCTCGACTTCCCCCCATCGCTTTTCCAACTTCTGTTGTATCTTTGTTACCATTTGTGCATTCTGTATTCTGTACAATTCTATATTCAATTTATTTCTAATTCTGTTTCTATATTATTTTCCTTCATATCTCCTATTCTAAGCATGTTAGCATATCATCCTTTGAGTAATGTTTCTTCATATAATCCTCATACATTTCCATTTGTTTTTCAATTTTAGTTTTGACTGATTTCTTACCGCTGCTGTTAACTTTGCCATTACCAAATATTCACTAAATATAGAAATCCAATCCTCCATTGTTGGTACCTTTGATGATTTCCAATTAATTGCAATTACCATCCTTGCTGCTATGCTGGCGTATAAAAAGACTTTTTTTATTTCCTTTCAGTATTTCTTCATTAATCAAGCCTAACAAATACATCTCTGCATTTTTTATTATTGATTTTTTCATCATTTTCTTGATTTCCTCATGAACAACTATCCAAAATTTTGAAATTTCTTCACATGTCCACCACATGTGTAGAAATGTTCCTGGTTCTTTATTACACCTCCAGTAGAGGTTGGTTTTTAATTTATATATCTTTGCCAATTTCATGGGTGTTAGGTACCATCTATAAAATATTTTTAGAAAATTTTCCTTTATATTATTAGAGGCTGTAAATTTTATATCTTCTCCCCATAATTTATCCCATTGCTCCGTGTAAATTGTACGGTTGAGATCTTTAGACCACTTTAACATCACCTCTTTTGTTCCTTCCTCCATCAAATCCCAATCTAATAATAGGTTATATGTTTTAGATAATAATTTCTTATTATTTTGTCAAATCACATTTTAATAAAACAACAGGAGACGTGAATAAAGAAGATATCCTTGGATCCCCACGTATAATTTTATTGAAATCCAAATCAAATACAAAGAACAAGACACCCACACTCTGAAACAAAGATATATTTGCAGATTGGCTGCAGGAGCTTCCTGCAGCCAATCAGAAGCTGCGCTTTGGAAATCAAACGGACTTCTGGAACGGATTCTGTTCGACTTCCAAGGTATGACTGTACTGATATATCACAATGTCTGAAATGAGGATGGTCACGGTTTTCCCCACACTGCAATTTTTGCATAGCGCGCGCGCGGACACACACACACGTATCATGATTCGCAATACATTGCCAAGTCAAAAACTATGAAATGGATAAGACAATATCAAATTCAAACCAGTTTCAAGCGATATTCGATAAAGCGCCCAGCCCTACAGCGTGTGCAGAATTCGGCAAGCAGCAAGATTGGGTTGGAGGGAACACCTCCTACCAGAACCGTGGGCCAGACTCATCAAATGTCTTTTGATAAAGCCCCTAACTCTGAATCCAATAACAGAAAGGGTCCTTACCCTCCATGGTAACATCCAAGTCCTCCTCTTGTTTGATCTCCTTCAGGGCTGGCGTCTGGCACAAGTCGAGGGGTTCCGCTTCTGCTGTAGGAAGACAATCTGGCTTATCCCTGGGTGACCTCATTACCTGAAACAGCATTGAGAAACAGCATTTCATTCACAGGTGCATATATATTTAGTTAAGGGAAAAGGCAAGTTAGGCAGGGGAACGTAACAGAGGAGCGGAGAAGGCAGGCAAGAGAAATGTTTTTCTCCCTGTGTCTTGTACCACTAGAACTCGTGGGCTTCCTCCTAGATCAGTGGTTTTCAAACTTTTTTCTTTGGGCCACACTTTCAGAATAAAAATTTGCTCACACCCCGCACCACATTTTTTGTTGATAAGAAATACCGGTACATTGGAAAACATTGCTAGGATTGTCCTCAGTATCACCTGATGCTCTGGCTCTCATTTTGAACAGATACCTATGCATATTCTGCAAATAATATATATACATGAGAAGAGCTTGATGGAACAGGCCAGTGACCCATCTAGCCCAGCATCCTGTTCTCATAGGGGCCAACCAGCTGCCTGGGGGGAACCCACAAGCAGGATCTGAGCACAAGAGCCCTTTCCCCCCTTCTGTTTCTAGCAACTGGTGTTCTGAAGCATTACTGCCTTCCGCTCTGGCGGTCGAGCACAGCCATCATAAGCCCTCCCCTCAATGAATGTGTCTAGTCCTCTTTTAAAGCCATCTAGGTTGGTGGCTATTGCTGCTTCTTGTGGCAGCGAGTTCCACAGTTTAACTATGCATGAAGGGCTTTCTTTAATAATAATAATAATAATAATAATAATAATAATAATAATAATTTATTATTTATACCCCGCCCATCTGGCTGAGTCTCCCCAGCCACTCTGGGCGGCTCCCAATCAAATATTGAAACAATACAGCATTTTTAAATAACTTTGGACAAAGGGTAAAAAGCACAGGTGTGTGTGTGTGTGACTGGGTTTGCAAAAGGACGACCCCCCAAAAAAAATTCCTGGGGAAGTGGAACAGGTATGAGTGAATTATTCTTGCTTTATTTCTCTTCTCCCCATTTTCACCCGATACATTTAGCTGGTTGGGTTTTTTTTAACAAACAAAATTTTCTTGGGTTTACTTTTCTTTTCTTTCTCCCAGGATGTCTGGTTTGAGGGGAAATGTTCAGAAATCTACTGGCTGGCAGCTTTAACCAGCAGTGTGTTTAAAAATAAATAAATACATTATATTGTAAAAAAAAAAAAAACCCATACAGCATTAAATATTAAAAGCTTCCCTAAACAGGGCTGCCTTCAGATGTCTTTTAAAATTAGGATAGCTGCTTATTGCCTTGACATCTGCTGGGAGGGCGTTCCACAGGGCGGGTGCTGCTACCAAGAAGGCCCTCTGCCTGGTTCCCTGTAACCTCATTTCTCGCAATGAGGGAACTGCCAGAAGGCCCTCGGCCCTGGATCTCAGTGTCTGTTAGGAAACTTCCAACATTCAGCCCATTAGTTTTGGCATTAGGAGAGGGCAGGAAACTCTGCCACTGAGCTCTGGCCCTTCCATCTTGATGAGTGACCTGAGGTTTTGCTAATCCTGCACAGAGAAGGACAGAGCCTTTACTCAGTGTTCTTGTGCCCCAAAAGTGGCTTACAGTTAAATAATCCCTGGACTACAACTCCCATCATCCAATGCCTATTGGTCACACTGGCTGCGGCTGATGGGAGTTGAAGTCTGGCAAATATCTGGTTTCCCATCCCCGGAATAAACAAAATAAAGCAAGGCTGAACAAAAACCACTCAGTTATCAAACACAGCTACCTCCTTCTTTTCTTCCTCCTCATCCTGCTGCTGCCGCATCAGGATATCTTCCACCAAGGCCACCGCCTGGGAGCAAGTCTCTGGGTCCCAGGCCCTAATCCTGCTCTGGATTTCTTTCGGGAGGAGGGCCAGGAACTGCTCCAAGACCACCAGCTCTACAATCTCCTCTTTGGTACGCCTTTCAGGCTTCAGCCACTGGTGGCAAAGTTCGCGGAGCCTCCGGCACACATCCTGCGGCCCCTCCGCTTCGCGGCAGGAGAAATGTCTGAAGCGCAGCCGCAGAGTATCCTCGGTGACCGTCTCCCCCTCTGGGGCCTCTTCCTTCACTTTCCCGTCGCCTGCCCCATCTTGGGGCAGCAGGGCTTTGTGCGACTCCTCCAAGTAGAGGCCTGGCGGGAGTTTGGTGGCCCTTTGTCCTCTAGCTGCGCCCCTAACGCAATTGTCCTGCGGGGCGGGCCGTGGCGGTTGAGAGCAGCCCCCGTCCAAATGAGGCGACTCGAGCGCCTTCACAAAGCCCTGAAGTCGAGCTTCCCAGCTCCGCTGCACCTCTTCATTGCCTTCCCGGTTTGCCTGTGGCGGAACGTTTCTTTCCCAGAATCCTCTAGTGCCCCCTTCCTGGATCTCAAGAACCAGACTCTGCTCCGTTTCTGGGTCCGGCTCCTCAACCTTAATTGTAGTCCAGGGGGCAGACTTTAACTTTACACCCAGTGTCGATACATCGCCCCACTCTACTGCCATTTTCCACTGCCGCCTGACCTGCAGTGGCCAGTTGTTTTCAGAGAAGTCCACGGGCAGAGAAGGTGACTTATACAGGCAGAATTTAGGAATCTGGGTTAAGGAAAAGAGGCTTCTCCCTAATGGAAGGGAAAGGCAATTAAGACACATTAGACAAAACCTGCAACCTCGGGCCCCATCTGAACCAAACACTTAAGGCAGTATAGGAAGAATCCTGGGAAGTGGTTTGTTAATGGAGCTAAGCATTGTTATGAGAAACCCTATCCCCTTCATGGATCTACAATTCCCAGAATGTCTTACTGATCAATCCCTCTTCCCAAAGAATGCTTGACAATGGAGGGAGAACATTGCCATTGTGGCTAGGAGACATCAATGGTCTTATCCTCTATTAATTTACCTGATCTTTTTTTAAAGGTATCTGTATGTCAGCGGCCATCACTACACCTTATAAGGAAGGAAGGTTTTCTCTTTTCTCATTGCTAAAAGTCAATTCAAGATCCCTTTTAAAAGCTGGAGAAGCCAGAACTTGCAGGGCCAGCTACACTGCCTGGCATTACTTTTTCTACACAGCTGTGAAAAGTGCTGGAGCCCCAGCTGAACTTCTTCCTTCTACACAACCATTAAAGGTGCAGGAGCCCTGAAAGCTACACTTGCTGAACTTCTAAGCAACTATACACAGCTATGATTGGGTGTTATCAGCATAGTGAAGGTATTCTGCTCCAGAATACTGCTGTAAAGTTGACTTGCATTTTAACACATCACTTTATTTTACAATGCATCAATCAATAAACTGCTAATTTATTGATAGTTTGTTAGATCAACTTGTTTTTAAATCTGACTTTTATTGATACTTTTTAATATCTATTTTATCTAAAGTAAAGGTGCCTGGCAGTTTTTAAGATGTAAGCAGTTTACAAATCCCATTAATTAACAGCTGTCTTCTATGCAAGTATGCAGAGCTATGATCAGTTTTATCAGAACAGTGATGGTATTTTGCAAAGCCGACTTGTATCTTAGCATATAATTGTATTTTACTGTGTTGATTTATATATATATATATTGCATTTTAAAAGATCAACCTTTTTTTAAAAAAACAACAACAACAAACTGACTTTTACCAGTACTTTTTAAATGTACGTTTTATTTTAAGTGAGTTGCTTGGGATTATATATATTTTTTAAAAGATTTAAGGAGTTTACAAATCCCATTAAAGAAAGATAAAATATGTTGAAGGTGCACCTGCTGCTGCTGCTGCTGCACCTCCTCCTCCTGTACTATGATTCAGAGTGCAGGAGCCCTGGCAGCTGCACCTGTTGAACTCCCTCCTTCTGCACAAGGAGCCTTGCGAGCTGCACCTGCTGAACAACCATTAAAATTCCCCCTGCAGCAACCATTCCAAGTGCAGGACTCCTGCCCTCTTCCTGCACCTGGGCACCCTAGTATCCTAAGGGGCGCGGGGGGCTTTGAGACCCTTCCCTTCTCCACGGAAGGGGGTCGCGGCCAAGGACTGAACTCAGCAGCACCTGTTTGCAGAAGACCAGCCCGGAGCCGCCTCCCTCCTCCGCCCTTCTCCGCTCCTCTGAACCCGCCGGGAAGAGGCTCCCGGTGTCCGCCAAAGTCCGCCTCCCCACGATGGGCGGGCCAGGAAGTCCCGCCTCCGCCGCCTCCTTCTCCCCCGCATGTGGAGGTCCCGGGAGCGGGAGGACTGTCCGCTCTAGCACTCCGAACTCGCTGCGCTTAACCCTGAGAGAGCCGCTCCGAAGCAGGGCGGAGCTGCCTTCTGCCTCCCCTCTGTGTGTTAGTGTGCTTGTGCCTGAGAAGGTGTGTTGTGTGTTTGTGTGCTGTGTTGTGCAGCAGGAGGAAGAGAGCTTGTTGGTTTCACGATAAAGCTCAACCTGCACGGAAATGAAGAAAGTTCTCCTTTGCTGCTGCTGCTGTATCATTATCATTATCATCATCGTCGTCGTTATTATCATCATTATTATTATTATCATCATCATCATTATCAAGGCCAAACCAGATGCCTTTTCTGGGGACCATAGAATAGTAGTCTTGGAAGATACCCCAAGGGTCATCTAGTCCAACCCCCTGCAATGCAGGAATCTCAGCTAAAGCACCCATGACAGATGGCCATCCAACCTCTGCTTAATCACCTCCAAGGAAGGAGAGTCCACAACCTCCCAAGGGAGTCCATTCCACTATCAAGCAGCTCTCACAATCAGAAAGCTCTTCCTGGTGTTTAGTCCGAATCTCCTTTCTTGTAACCTGAAGCTGTTGGTTCGGCTCTCACCCTGCGAAGCAGGATAAAACTTTCTGACTGTGGAACGGATTCCCTCAGAAGGTGGCGGACTTAAATTTTTTAAACAGAGGGCCATCTGTTAGGGATGCATTAGTTGTGATTCCTGCACTATTTTTTTATTTTTGGTAGGGGTTCAACTAGATGACCTCTGGGCATCCCTTCCAAGTCTACGATTCTACAATTCTGTAAGGCAGCTTTTGAATTTCTTCACTCGGAGTGTAAAAAGCAAAGAGTCCCTCTAACTGGAGGTGGAAAACATTACACACCTGTATCCTCCACCCTGGCTTGTGAAACTTTCCGGGGTCACTACAGTCTCCCTCGGAAGGTTGTGGCCTCTCCTTCCTTGGAAGCTTTTAAGCAGAGGCCCTCTGTCATGGATGCTTTAGCTGAGATTCCTGCAGTGCAGGGGGTTGGGCTAGATGACCCTAGGGATCCCTTCCAACTTTAGGATTCTTTAATACCTCATGCGGCCACCAGGGGGCCCCGGAGGTTGCGCTGGGAAAGACAGGAAAGGGGATCCCGTCCTGCCTTAAATGATCGACTCTGCAAGGGGCTGCCTGGGCTTCCCATGCATTTTATTTTGCACGGCTTGGGGGGAGCGGCTGTCTCCGTGGGGGAGCCTTGCTGCAGCCCGGGTAAGTTTCACAAAATGCAACTAAAGGGTGTGCATTTTGGGGTGTGGGTAGGTGGGTGTATCTGGGATCCGGCTTGCAAAAAAGGGGAGGATGCCAGCAATGTGGCCTGTTTATTTCTGTGTCCAGTAGAGCACAGTAGAGGTAAGATCTGAGGCCCTGAAATTGGATACAAGAAGCTCTATGTCCTTGTTGCCATTTTTAATCTCCATGGGTCTGTGGAGGGAAGGAACTCACAAGCAAACTGATCTGCGGGTGCATTGATATTAATTTTAATTTTTATCTACTCAGGGCTACGTTCCTAAGGAATAGGAGCCCTTTTCTTTTTAATAAATGCCAATCCACTCGGGATTATATAGATAGATAGATAGATAGATAGATAGATAGATAGATTAGATAGGTAGCCAATTTACTTCAGATTTATTGTATTTTTTATTGCCAGAGGCAGATGTTCAATAGGGTGAAAAAGAAATCAAGAAACCAGGCTGCATGGAACTGTCTGGGGTCTGCTGCATTTGGGAACAAAGGCTATCAGGAAACACAAAGGCATGAAAAGGCTGTCAGAGAGATCCCATGAGAAAACATTTGTCATATATTGCCTCTGATGTCTTCTGCACCTGGGGGAGAGATCCACTCTGAGAGAGTTTTTTGATTCAGACCGTTCTAAATAAATATAAATAGATATGTCTTCCAGGCACATTTCTTTCTTACAGAGATGGGGGTGACCCCTGCCCCCCCCCAGAGGTTGTGGGGCTCCCAACTCCCATCAGCCCCTAGCCCCCTTGTCAGTTTTTCAGGACTGGAGTTGTCAAGCAGGCGCCCAAAGTGTTGTTTCTGTTGTTGATATGGTTATGATTAGTTTCAGTTACATGCCTAGTAAGTTACCCCATTTCCTCTCCTCAGTTTTTGATCACAGTATGTTAAAGCCCAGTGTATGTTGTGGATTAAAACAGGCCTGGCTAAACTCTGCCTGGTGTTGGACTTCAACTCCCACCAGCCCCTGCAGCCAGTATGGCCAGCAGCAGGGGTTGATGGGAGTTGGAGTCCAGCACCACCTGGAGGGCCACACAGACTCCCTCATCCACATAGCTGCCAAGTTATCCCTTTTTTTCAGGGATTTTCCATTATGCTGAATAGGCTTCCTCGCGAGAAAAGGGAAAATTTGGCAGCTATGCATCCATGGTCTAGGAGCAACACTTCCGCTTTGGGTTCAAGAGGGCCCAGGGCTTCCAACTTCATGAATGGGAAGGAGACTGCTGAGTCTTAATCAGCAAAACCAGTTGCATATTATTATTATTAATTAATAAATAATGCAATTTGTATACTGCCCTCCATCCAGAGATATCAGGGCAGTTCACAGCATAGAGGCCTGTAGTAGGAATGCCAGCCTTGTAGCCTGACTCCTGAGTCCTGGCTGGTTTGTGTCTTTCTGTTCCTACATGGAGTTCAGGGGCAGAGCAACTGCTTCCAATAATAATAATAATAATAATAATAATAATAATAATAATAATAATAATAATAATAATTTTCATTTGTTTATTTTGCTTTCAGATCAAAGTTTTACAGTCACATATCCAATTTACAGCATAAAAACAAGATTCCAAAGAATCTCCCAGACTTCCCTCCTCCTCTTTGTGGGTCCTATTGTTAGCCATTTCCTCCTGCATCTTTTATGATAGTCCAAATCTTTTACATCTCCATTATGTCCAAAATTCAACATTAAACTACAAGTGTTATTCCAGTCCTACTAACAGTTCTAACGGTTTACAATGGTTTTTAAGATAAATTATAATTCCCCCCCCCCCCATCTCTTATTAAAATTCTGATCTTCCTGATTTCTGATTCTTCCGGTCATTTTTGCCAATTTGGCATAATCCACCAACTTAATCTGCCAATCTCTGGCATCTCCCCTTAAATCAGGGACAGGGAACCTGTGACCCTCCAGAAGTTGCTGGACTCCAAATCCCATCAGCCACTGTAGCCAACGGTGAGGGATGGTGGGAGTTGTAGTCTAATATGGTGGCAGATTCCAAAGTGCAGGGTCCCTTCATGAGTGCCGTAGCTACTCCCCCTTACAGCCACTCTCCTCCTAAAATGATACGACCTTCATATACAGTAATTGTTTAATTATATGAACCACCCTGAGATCTATGGGTATCGGGCAGTATACAAACTCTGGAGAGCAAAAATATCTGAGCTTTCTGTAGCCCATGATTTCCCAAGACTTCAGAAAAGAAGCCCATCCTAAATATCACTTTCTTCATCTTTCACATACATTTGTTGTTGTTGTTTAGTCGTTTAGTCGTGTCCGACTCTTCGTGACCCCATGGACGAGAGCACGCCAGGCACTCCTGTCTTGCACTGCCTCCCGCAGTTTGGTCAAACTCATGTTCGTAGCTTCGAGAACACTGTCCAACCATCTCGTCCTCTGTCATCCCCTTCTCCTTGTGCCCTCCATCTTTCCCAACATCAGGGTCTTTTCCAAGGATTATTCTCTTCTCATGAGGTGGCCAAAGTATTGGAGCCTCAGCTTCACGATCTGTCCTTCCAGGGAGCACTCAGGGCTGATTTCCTTAAGAATGGATAGGTTTGATCTTCTTGCAGTCCATGGGACTCTCAAGAGTCTCCTCCAGCACCATAATTCAAAAGCATCAATTCTTCGGCGAAGAATTTATTATTATTAAAAAAAATAATACAAATTTTAATAATGATAATAATAATAATAATAATAATAATAATAATAATAAATGCACTGTAACAGTTGAAGCCGCTCTCTCTGTGTTTTGCCTTTTGGCTAGATCTGCTATTTTACCTGTGCACATACTTGGGCAGATGGTTGGGAACGCTCCCATATAGAATCATTGTAGAGTTGGAATGGACTCCCACGTGGTCATCTAGACTAACCCCCTGCAAAGCAGGGATCTCAAGCATCTGTGGCAGATGGCCCTCCAACCTCTGCTTTAAAAAAAAAACCTCTGAGGAAGGAGAGTCCGCCACCTTCTTTCAGAGTGACTTAAATTGTGTGTTCTGTGAAGTCCCATTGTACATAAAAGAACTTGTAGCTTCTCTCGAACCCAAAGCTCCTTGTCTTTTCAGTCTTTGGAGCAGGCAGGGGCTAAAGTTGCATTCTGGGGTCTCCCTTTGACGTTTCTTTATACAGGGGCGGCCACCGTAAGGTCACTAACAGGCTGCCCTGGTCAGTTGGCGTGTTCTCCTGGATTTCTAGATATTGCCATTTCTCATGTCAGAGTTGTTGTGTCCTTGTCCTCTTCTTTCGTGTAGGGACTGGCCTTGTTTTACGCAGAGGCAAATGACAACACAAGCCGGCTTCACTGGAATGTTTGTGAGCCAAGATTCTCAGCATATTTCTCTTTGCCCAAAGACACTGCAAGATGGCGCTGGACTCCAAAACAGGTAAGACTCTGGCTGTGACAAGGATGGGGGATCTTTATCACCTCAAGGGCCACATTCCCTTGCAGCGGCTACATCCCAGTGGTGGGTGAAGCATATAATACCCTGCATTCGAGCCGAAGAATTTATCTGAATGGCACCAAGTGAACTAATAATTCACCTTAGTTGGTCTCTGAGCTACTGGACATTTATTTATTTATTTATTTATTTATTTATTTATTTATTTATTTATTTATTTATATATATATTGCGTCAGACCAACACGGCTACCTACCTGAATCTAATAATTTACCATTGACTGAAACAAGGATGCGAAGCCTGCATTTTCCTTCAGATATTTTGGTTGGACTACAACTCTGATTATTCCTCTCCGCTGGCTATGTTGGCCTGAGCCAGTGGGAGTTGTAGTCTAGCAGTTTGTGGAGAGCCACAGATTCCTTCTCATTCCTACTGGAATGGGAAACAATTCAAGCTTTGGAATGCAACTTAATAATAGTTGTCTTTTTCTTCTTTGGCAATCGCTCTTAGCCGAGCAAGATTGTCTTTAATGAACACAGTCTTAACGGTGTGTCCAAAAGTGACTGTAGAGGCCAATTCTGGATCCACACCTTATTCTTGCCTTCCTCTTAGCATGTTTCTGCCTTTCTTCCTGAGTTTGAGCATCTTCAAAGCCCACGACACCTTTGGTAAAGGCTCTTCTCCAATTGGAGCACTCGCAGGACAGTGTTTCCCAGTTGTCAGTGTTTATACTACTCTACATATTTTTAGATTTGCCTTGGGAGAGTCTTTAAACTGCTTTTGTTGACCACCAGCATTACGCTTTCCATTTTTAAGTTTGGAATAGAGTAGCTGCTTTGGAAGACGATAATCCAAACAGCATGACCAGTCCAACCAAGTTGTTGTTTTTGTATATAAAACAAATAAAAAATGTCCCAGGACCTAATGCAATAAATATATTTTTTGTCTACAAAAAATTTGTTGTTCCCAAAAAAATTTTAAAAACACTTCTGTAAGGCAATTCCTTTGATTTGATCAATTTCTCTTGCTGGTAAAAGGATGCAAGCATTTGGATTTCACAGATTAGTTTCATCGGGATGAAGAGATTGGCAATTTAAATTTTCAGCTAAATGAACAATAAAGGGTGCTATTACTACTACTACTACTACTAATAATAATAATAATAATAATACAGTAATAAAATTTGGATACTGCCCTATACCTGTAGATCTCAGTTAACCTATGGAACTCTCTGCCACAGGAATGGCCACCAAACTGGATAGCTTTGAGAGGATTAGACAAATTCACGAAATATATAGCTTTTGATAACAACTAGCTCTGCTATACCTATTTCACAGGTAGAAATGCTTCTGAATACCAGAAACCACAAGTGGGGAGAATGCTCTTGTACTCATTTTTTTAAAAAAAATCTTGTCGTAGGTTGTGCTTCCATGACTGAGAGTGAGGAGATTTCTTTACACCTCGAGCTCTCCGGACCCGGAGCCTTACCTGACAGAACCAAAGAGAGCATTTCCACATCTCATGTGCAGGAAGAAGCATCTGTAGATCTCGCAGGTAACCCCATGGATCAGAGGAGGAGTGTATCCCAAGAGGGACTCTCGGCAGATGTCGGTGAATCGGAAAATGTGCAGGCACTTGGGAAGGCTGGCAGACGCAAGCTGCGCATCGGGGAAAGTGCAGAGCCTGTCTCCCATCGCCTTAGACGTCAAAGAATCTACAAAGCAGAGAAAACCCGCAGTTGCACGCACTGCGGGAAGCACTTTGGCTGGAGAGTGAACCTATTGGGAGAGAAAACCCAGGCAAGAGTGACATGCTCAAGCTGCGGGGAGCTGATGAGTCAGAGCACGCAGCTCCCAGTGACCAGGAAAATGCGTAAGAGGGAGAAAGCGCATCAATGCACTGCCTGCAAGCAGGTCTTTGCGGGGAGCTCAGAACTGGCTGTGCATAAGAAAGTCCACAAAGCAGAAAAGCCGTACAAGTGCCTGGATTGCGAGAAGCGTTTTTGCTCCAAGGCAAACATGCTCAGGCACCACCAAATCCATACCGGACAGAAACCGCATCAGTGCTTAGTTTGCGGGAACACCTTCCGGCAGCAGGAGCAGCTGATTGCGCACGAGAGAACACACACAGGCGAGACACCCTTCCACTGTGTGGTGTGCGGGAAAGACTTCAACAGGAAGTCGGTCTTCCTGACACATCAGAGAATCCACACGGGCGAGAGGCCATACAAATGCTCCTTCTGCAACAAGCGGTTCATACGCAGGGCCTACCATGCTATCCACGAGAGAATCCACGCCCGGGAGAAGCGGTACAAGTGCTCCGAATGCGGGCAGAGCTTTAACTGGAATTCGGAGTTCATCGAGCACTTGAGGACCCACACGGGAGGGAAGCCCTACAAGTGCCTAGGCTGCGAGAAGCGTTTTGGCTGGCACTCGGACCTTATCAGACACCAGAGAATCCACACGGGCGAACGGCCCTACAAGTGCGCCCACTGCCGGAGGGGCTTCGTCCAGAGGGCGCAGCTCCTCTTGCACGAGAGGACCCACACCGGGGAGAGACCCTACAAGTGCTCCTACTGTGGGAAAAGCTTCAGCCGAAGCTCGGTCCTCATCAGGCACCTCCTACTGCACACCGGGGAGAAGCCATACAACTGCCTGGACTGCGGGAAGAGCTTCTGCGAGAGGGCCCAGCTCGTTTCCCACGAGGTGACGCACGCCGAGGAGAAGCCCTACAAGTGCGCGGACTGCGGGAAAAGCTTCAGCTGGAAGTCGGCCTTCACTCGGCACCGAAGGATCCACACGGGAGAGAAACCCCACAAGTGTCCCGATTGTGGGAAGAGCTTCATTCGAACCACCCACCTTGCCACCCACCTAAGAACCCACGGGCGGGAGACAGACAGTGATGCTTTAATCGGGGAGGACATTTTAAATGAAGGTGGTGGCTTAGTGTAGAATGAAGAATCCCTGCAAGGAGCAGTGGCTGAGATAGGGGGTTGCCATGCCAACCTTGCCAGCCAGACTCCCAACTACCCGATTTCGTACTGCTGTCTAGTCCAGGGAGTGGCAGCCACTGCCTGTCAGCTTCCTCCTCTTTAGTCTCAGTGTTTCCCTGGAAGAATTCAGCAGGGAAGATGGCAGGACAGAACTAGAATTAATCGGCTCTGCCTGACATTGGCTCTCTGGCGCCACCTACCGTCAGGCTTCCTGTGTCCCGCCCCACCAGGCTAAACAGTCACCACCCACCACTGCATACAGAGGGGTAACCATCTCAACGTTTGAAGCTTTGGGCTGGCATAGCAGAGCGCGACCCAAAAGCCCTCTGAACAAATCATACCTCAGCCGCGAGTTCGCTAGTTGGCCTTGGCCAAGCGCCCAGTTTTAAGAGCCTCGACTTCCCCTTCTAAACACCCGTGTAAAGAATTCTGGGAACTGTAGTTTGTTAAGGGTGATGAGAGACATTAGGGGACACACCCACCCACCCCAGCCGCCTATTCCGCTCACGGCGCTCACAATTCCCAGACCGATTTTCATTCCTTCTTCCCAGGGAGTTGTAAATGTAGCATTCTGAGGGAGAATAGAGGGGATCTCCCAACACTCTTACAGTTCCTGGGGTTCTTTGGGAGAAGCCATGGCTGTTTAAAGTGGTACCATGCTGCTTTAAGTGTATCTTGCAGGTGGGGCCGCACTGAGATAATATCAGCGGTATGCGCTTTGTATGGCGAGGGAGAATGAACCAGAGTTGGGGGCAGAGAAGTATGGGATGGCTGAGCTGGGGTAGCATGGGGGAAATTCGTCAGAGCCCCTCAAAGGAAACTCTGTGTGAATCTTCAAGCCCAGAAGAGGAGCCATCATTGCTGTTACAGCAGACGGAGATTCACATCTAGTTCCCAAGATTTGGTCCTATGAGGCAAAGGCGCTAGTCCTCAACGTAAGAATGTGATGTATACGCCTCACTGTTGTTATTCTTTTGTTGGTGATGTTCTTCTGTTTCCTTGTGTCCAATGCAGTCTTTACTTCTCTTGAGCCCATCTCTTACATTGCTTGATAAAGCTAGTTGGTTTATCTCTAGTTCTTCTCTTTCTCACTCTGCCCCCTGTTAACAGGGCTGGGATACAAAGAACATGCAGGTTTTATGCTAAATGTCATGGACGTGTGCTTGGAGTGTATCTGACACACAGACAACTTTCTTCTTAGGATCAGGACCAAGGAGAATCTGCTGGTATATTTTTTAGTTGAACTCATATTTGCACAGCACTGATTGGCCAGTCCTGAATTGGCCAGTCCTTGTGTCAGTCCTGAATTTTCAGAGTTGGGCTGTTGCACAGCATTGACTGTCACTCATGAAACAACGAACCCTCCCTTACTGGAACAGACTTAAAATCTGCTCATTTAATCTGGGAGAATTATTATTATTATTATTCAATCAAAACATTTCCAGTCAACTGGTCTAACCATTGGATGAACTTAATGTTGCAGCCCTAACTGAAACACACACAAACATTAAATAAAACAGACTACATATTATTAAAATGTTTTAAAACAATCAAAAACAAAAGTGATCTCTGCAGCAAGGCAAATGGATTACAGAAATGTAACACAGTGGATTAGCAAGTGAATGTAGCAAGTGGATTACAGAAATGTAACACAGGCAGGAATTCAACAGGTGCAGCAATGGGTGTAAGCTTGCCCTTTTAATTTCTGCATACTGTGGTGCCCCTGTTAAGAGTTAGCTAGGGATATTAATACTACCTGCCAGGTTTCAATATAAACTTCCTTGACTGTGGAGAATCGGAACAAGAGATTTGGTACAGCTTGACGTATCTGAAATGAGAGCTGAGCGAAAGGAGGCTCGTAATGCCCACCTCAAATAAGAGATGAGCATCAGAATGCCAAATTCTTCTCTGGCTGAGATTTAAAATCTGTGCCGGAGAATAATTTCAAGATTAACTTGCCCTCCAGCTATGCAACACACCCACCCACCCTGCATGGCAGCTCTGAAGGGAAGGGATGTAGCTCAAGGAAGGCCTGCTCTGGACGCAGAAAATCCCAAGTTCAAACACAGGCATCTCCAGTTTAGGTCTGGGAAGGATTTCTGCTTGAAAACCTGGAGCACTGCTGCCAGTCAGTGTAGACCGTATTGAGCTAGATGGACCAGTGGTCTCACTCCGTATAAGGCAGATTACTACAAAGCTTCTATCTCCCCAAGAGTTCCTCTGGAACAGGCACCCCCAAACTGTGGCCCTCCAGATGTTTTGGCCTACAACTCCCATGATCCCAAGCTAACAGGACCAGTGGTCAGGGAAGATGGGAATTGTAGTCCAAAACATCTGGAGGGCCGAAGTTTGGGGATGCCTGCTCTGGAACCACTCCTAGCCACACAAAATGGAAATTTATTACTGACAGGTTTTATGTGGAGAGGAAATTTGGAATGGGGTGTTTGGTACAGGCGCGTGGATGCTTGAATTTGGATTTTCTTGGTGTTATGGCTCTGAGCCAAGACTGTTCAGAGGCAAAGACCAAAAGCAGCATAGAGAGGGACTTGGTTCCTAGACCTTCGCAGATAGTCCCCCCATCACTGTAGGATCCTGCACCCCGTCCCCTGGGAACTGCTGCCATCAGCCTCACCCAAGTTGTTGCCCTTCCAAACCTCACCAGCTCCAACTGGCATAGCATGATTTCCCCAGGTGCCGACACAGCCTCTAGATGTGGGGTTGCGACTCCCATAATCCCCCACTGGGAGTTGTAGTTCAGCAACAACTGGAAGGCCGTGGGCTAGTCCCCACAGCTACTGATGAGAACATCATGGGCTAAAGGACTGTTATCCATTAATTTACAGCAAGTGTTAAATCGGTTTCATCCACAGATGGGATCTTGACTAAAAACGAGGCACTCAACACATCCCACCCAATGGTGGTTTCCCAAATTGTGGCTGGGTTTGGCGGCGTGCTTTTTAAGAGACCCAGGTTCAAATCCCCACCCCTCCCTCAGCTATGAAGCTCACTTGGTGGCGTTTTTTGAGGTAAAAGTCAGCCTCATCTACCTCAAAGGATTGTTGGAAGGATAAAATGGTGGGGGAAACGGAGCCTTTAAATCAGAGCTTTCCAAACGGTGTGTCGTCTGAAATGTGAAGGTCTGTCACGGGAATGCTCCCGGGGGCTAGAAAAGGGTTAGTTTAACCCAGGGGGTTCCCAAGCTAAGACCCGGGGGCCGGATGCGGTCCAATTGCCTTCTCAATCCAGCCCGTGGATGGTCCGGGAATCAACATGTTTTTACACGAGTAGAATTGAGTCCTATTATTTAAAATGCATCTCTCGGTTATTTGTGGGCCTGCCTGGTGTTTTTACATGAGTAGAATGTGTCCTTTTATTTAAAATGCATCTCTGGGTTATTTGTGGGGCATATGAATTAGTTCATTATTATTTTTTCCAATATAGTCCGGCCCCCCACAAGGTCGGAGGGACAGTGGACCGGCCCCCTGTTGAAAAAGTTTGCTGACCCCTGGAACCTCTGGTTTGCCAGTAAAACTGAATTGCTGTGTCAAAAAATAATGCATGTCTAAAAAGTGTGTCACCAACATGAAAAGTTTTGAAAGCTCTGCTTTAAATTCTTTGGGAAAAGAAGTCTATAAACAGATTTATTCCAAGTTGGGGTGTTTGTGTGTGTGTGTACATCTTATCTACATAGACCAAGAGTATTGACTTAACCTAAGTACCAGTAATATATATTTTTTAACCATTAGGACAGGGAAGCCCCCTCCAGATGGAGCTCCGACACCCATCAGACACAGCCAGAAAGGTTAGGGATGCTGAGAGTTGTAGTCCAAGGGTGTGGCAAGACAACCAGCGTGGAAACATCCTGCTTTTGCAAAGATCATTTTATTCAGCTTAAGAAATAAGGCAGAAACGATACTCAAAACAAAGCATATTTGTATTCAAAGCAAAGCTAGAGATGAAGAGAGAGAGAAAGCGAACAATACCATTTTATAAAATAAAACAAAAATCAGCAAAAAGGGATTAAAAAGAGCTACACACAGGCAGTCGGTTTGTTTGTTAGGACTGTTCAGTAACACCTCCCCTTTCTTGCTAGTAGCGTGCCAATTTTTCGGGGGAAATTCATGGCCTTAAATAAACCCTAGACTGCAACACAGTAACCTGTGGCCCTCCAAACATGGACTACAACTCCCATTATTCCTGACCATTTTCCATGCAGGCTGGGGATGGGAACTGAGAGTTCAAAAACATACTGAAGGCTATAAGCTCCTGTGTCTTGTGTACACCAGTGAAGATTCTGGTGGTGTAGATATAGATCAGGGCTGGGGATCCTGTGGCACTCCAGAGGTTGTGGGACTACAAATCCCATCAACCTCCAACCCATGGTGGCTGCAGGGTTGATGGGAGTTGGAGCCGAACATCCTCCAGAGGGTCACAGCTTCACCTCCTATATTGCTGGCAGGAATGAAATGTGTGATTCTTCCTTCTGCGGTTATTTTTTTTTAAGTAACCACACAACTTTTAGACAGCAGATTCCTGTATTTGGGATCTAGCACAGCGGTAAAGGGTCCCCATCAGATGCCACACTCCGAAGAGGCCTTTCCTGAATACCGGCATAGATTCTCCAGAGTTATGCGTTTATCTGAAATAAGTGACAGAAACCTCACACGCAGAGATTTGAAAGTGCAGCTGTGCTTTTCTCCCTCTTTATAATCTTTTTCCAGGATCTGAAGCCCGTGGGTGCCAGACTTCTAAATCCACTCTTCTCCCTGGCTTGAAAGCTCGTCACGTAAAGGGAGAATCCGACAGTGTTTTCTACTTTCAAACGAGGCATCTGGGCCATGAGATAATGGTACCCACATCTGAAAAAGGGACTACTTCTGAACCAAGTCAATCTAAGTCAAGATTTGTTGAACCGGTGGTAGAGAGGAAAGTATCGCTCAAGATCCCCATCCCTAGTTGAGAAGCTCAGGAGTGGGGTGAAGGGGGTGGGAATGACCTTGTGAGGCCTTTAGGGCCTTCTAAGGCCAAGATGAGGAAATGGTAGCCTGCCACATGCTGCTGGACTACAATTCCTGGGTCACCTTTGAGGGGGCTGATGGGAGATGCAGTTCATCAACATCTGGAGGGCCAAAGGTTGCCTCAGGAAGCACAGCAATGGTCAGGGATGACCGGAGTCCAACAAGATTTGGAGGGAATCAGGTTGGGGAAGGTTACTGAGGAGAATTATTTGCTGGAGAAACTTTTTTTGTCCCTTTCACAGAAACTCCCATGATTCTTTGGGCTCGTGCCCAATTGTCTAAAACCGGTGTGAGGAACTACAACTCCCACTGCTCCAGTAAGCATGGCCAGTAGTCAGGGAATTGTAGTTCAGCAACACCCAAAGGTTCCCTGAACCTGGTACGAGGTGTTGACAGTCTCCAGAGGCAGAAACGGCAAAAAACGGTTGTCCTCCCGGGTGTTGCTGGGCTACAACTGCCATCATGCCCAGATGCTGTGTGGGCTGGTGTTGATGGGAGATGGAGCCTAACACCATATTTGAGGCCAGAGGTTCCCCATCTCTGCTCTAAGGCCTTGTCTCCACAAAGAACGGAATGAGGTGGCAGAGTCCTGAAGTGTAAAATGGGGCTGTAACTTCTACTGAGCCGCATTTTAAAAAATGATTACTCACTTAACAAACTCCCTTGCAAGGAGTGGTCTGGGCTAGACTCTTTCCGCCTTATCTGCTAGCTTTCTCCTTTCAACCAAACATATCTGTGTGATTCAAAAGGGGCGGGGTGGTGCCAGACCCTTTTCTGGATTCTATCACCGCATCCTGCTCCATCTTTAAACCAAAGTCCAATCCTGTGTCCATTCCAGCAGTTAGGAGATGTTTGAAAAAAGTATGTGATAAAACAAAATCAGATGCCCCAGCAAAAAGCCCACCCTCAGCGTGACAAAGAGGAGACAGTTCACAGATGTACATATATAAAAATAAATAATATCACATACACTGCTAGTTGAGACTGCTACCCAAGCCAGGTGCTAAACAAGACAAAAAATTGAATTCATTTCCCACAATCAAAACGTGATTCATCTAAAAAAGAAAGCCAGATCTGCTTCTATTCCTGGTCCATTCCTATTATGCTGCCACGGTTCCAACCCATTTCTCAGCATAAAATGGCCGGCATGGATTCGAATCCTTTGCCATGTGCCAACACATGGACCGGCACCTCAGCCGGCTCAGATTGCCGGTCAGTGCTATTCCCATTCTGCCACCCCAGCTTGGATCCCCCTTGTCCTGATGGGCAGTTCTTCATAAACTTATTCTGTGGAAATCAAAGCCCAGGCGAAATTCATTTGCCAAATCCAAGCAACGTTGCAGTCCGTTTAAGGCTTGACAGCGAGGGGGTTATCTGGGCCAAGCCACAGCATGAATCAATGTCAAAATGGCTGCCCAATTCCCAGGCCAAACCCTCCTCTTCCTCCTCACCAGATAAAATTAGGCAAGGATTGAGGGGGGAGACAAATGGGGTAGGCCTCAAACCACGTCACCATCCCTCTTATACACAATCTTCTCCCCCCCCCCATGCTTTCCTTGCTCAGTGGTCTGGAAATGTCCATTGTTTTGCCACAAGGAGAGAACCGTTAGGCATACGGGCCTGTTCTTGCCAGGCAAAGGCCTTTTCCTGCTTCCTTGGAGACTGATGGAGAACATGGTGTGGTGTTGCTAGGCAGCAGCCTCACAGCTCTATAGCTCCTCTTCCTCAGGAAGCCCAACATGGAGAAGGGTGAGCCGTAGGGCCAGAAAAAAGAGGAGGAAAGAGAAGGAAGCAGTTAGCCCAAAATGGAGGGGAGGGCCGCCCCATCCTTTTCACAGCTATGTTTGGAAAAGGCCCATCGGCTCTTCCTTCACTGACCAGACAAGACTTCACCCTCAGCTGTGGCACAGATCTTTGCTGCCATCCTTTCAGCTGAAAAAGGGTGCAAGAGGTCACCGGCCAAAAGGAAAGGAAAAACGCTTCTCACATCTTAGCCTCACTTCCGTCCTCTCCTTCTCCTTCTCCTTCTCCCACCTCTAGGTAGGCCTCTCCGGAGGCTTGTGTGAGGTCGGCCATCAGGCCCAGGTTGACGCACTCGGGGCATTTCTCCGGGCTCTCGGCGGCCGATGAGAAGATCTTCCCGCAGTCAGCGCATATGAAAGAGTTCACGCCCAGGTGGCAGCGCTGGTGTCTGATGAGGGCCGCCTTGGCCTTGAAGCAGCTCCCGCACTCAGGGCAGACGTAGGGCTTCTCGCTGGTGTGCGTCCGCTCGTGGGCGATGAGCTGGGAGCTCTCACGGAAACACTTCCCGCAGCCGAGGCACATGTAGGGCTTCTCGCCGGTGTGGGAGCGCTCGTGCGCCACCAGGCTGGAGCGCTGGATGAAGCCCTTGCCGCACTGCAGGCAGATGTAGGGCTTCTCCCCGGTGTGGGTCCGCTCGTGCTTGCTGAGGCTGGAGCGCACGCTGAAGCTCTTCTCGCAGTAGAGGCACTGGTAGGGCTTCTCGCCGGTGTGCGTCCGCTCGTGGGCGATGAGCTCCGAGGTCCAGTTGAAGCCCTTGCCGCACTCCAGGCACTTGTGGGGCTTCTCGCCCGTGTGGGTCCGGATGTGGGCCATGAGGTGCGAGTTCTGGCTGAAGCTCTTCCCGCACTCGGAGCAGGTGTAGGGCTTCTCTCCGGTGTGGATGCTCTGGTGGCGGATGAGGTCGGCGCTCAGGCTGAAGCCCTTGCCGCACTCCAGGCACTTGTAGGGCTTCTCCCCCCGATGGCTCTTCTCGTGCAGGACCAGCGTCGCCTTCTGGCTGAAGCTCTTCCCGCACTCGAGGCAGGTGTACGGCTTCTCCCCGGTGTGGCTGCGCTCGTGGATGATGAGGCTGGAGCGCTGGTTGTAGCTCTTCTCGCACAGGAGGCACTTGTAGGGCTTCTCCCCAGTGTGGGTCCGCTCGTGCAGCTGCAGGTGGGAGCTCTGGCTGAAGCGCTTGTCGCAGTGGGAGCACTTGAAGGGCTTCTCCCCCGTGTGCGTCCGCCCGTGCGTGTTCAGCGTCGAGCGCTTGCCGAAGCTCTTCCCGCACTCGTTGCACTTGTAGGGCTTCTCGGCCGGGGGCGGCTTCTCGGCGCCCGGGCTCGCCACCCCAAAGCCCTTCGAGACCTCCGGGCCTTTCTTCTGCAGGAAGCTCTGCTGCACGGCGAACTCGCTGAAGTCGAAGAAGCCCCTGCCGAAAGGGATGGAAATTGGTCCCCGGCTGTCCAGAGAGTGGCCCTCGGATGCTCCGGCCTGGCCTTCCCCCCGGGGGAAGCTGACCTCGTCTCCCCCCCACATCATCCGGTTCAGCTGCAGCCGCTCCGAGCTCCCCAGAGAAGGCTCCCCTTCCTTGCTGTGGCCTAACCAGCCGGCTGCAAGAACGAGAGTGTCAAGACAGGAAGAGAATTCATCAAAAGGAGCAGCAGAAGAAGATTTGGCTAAGCAAAGGTTGATATTATGCAGGCACCATTTGGAAGCAAGGTTCTAGTCCTCATGGGTTGTATTTCAGACCCACTGAAATTAACTAAAGCGGCTAAGTATTAGGTCCACTCATTTCAGCAGATCTACTCCAGCTGCAAAGATAGAACTGAAATCAAGCCGGCAACTTACATTAAGATACATTGGCATCTGAAGAAGTGTGCATGCACACGAAAGCTCATACCAAAATAAAAACTTAGTTGGTCTTTAAGGTGCTACTGAAGGAATTTTTTTTATTTTACTTCGACCCAGACCAACACGGCTACCTACCTGTAACCAGAACTTACATTAAATTACCTAGTGGCAGCCAGTCCATTAGGCTACTCCATCGCCTCTGCTGAGGAAGCCTGACTGCATTTGGCCATCCTTGAACTGACATCAACTAGCAGCCAATCCATCAGGCTACCTGAACTCTCGCTCAGCCCGGACACTGAGGTCCAGCTCCGAGGGCCTTCTGGCGGTTCCCTCTGGCCTTCTGGCGGTTCCCTCCCTGTGAGAAGTGAGGCTACAGGGAACTAAGCAGAGGGCGTTTTCGGTAGTGGCACCCACCCCATGGATGTCAAGGAGATAAACAACTATCTGACTTTTAGAAGACATCTGAAGGCAGCCCTGTTTAGGCAAGTTTTTAATGTTTGATGTTTTATCGTGTTTTTAATATTCTGTTGGGATCCACCCAGAATGGCTGGGGAAACCCAGCTGGATGGGTGGGGTAATAATAATAATAATAATAATAATAATAATAATAATAATAATAATAATAATCCATCTGAGTCAGTCATTATAAGAACTGCAACTTCAAGGAACGGGTGCAGTTGCTTTTTTCCTCCCCCCCCCTCACTTTTTCCACATGCATTGTGTCTTTCGGATTGGACATCTTTTCAAGTTACTCTTGAGCATTTTCAACCTAAGAGGGGGGCAAAAATGCTTCAAATAAAAGAGGGTTAGAAGCAAACTAGGCAGCTCACTGCAAAGAGAGATCTAAGCAGGTAAGGGGCATGCATTTAAAGGGCACCCGCCCTGGGATCTGTTGTTTCCCCTTCAGAGCTAAAAAATCCCCAAACCCTTAACAAACAAATGTCTGTCTGCCCAACGCTGAGTGGAAGATGCAGACCTTTGAGTCTCAGCATCATCTCCTGGAAGGCAGGGCTGTTCTGACACAGATCACCGTATTTCTGTTTCAGCTCCTCAAGTCTCTGCACCAGCGTGTCCTCTTCTTCCCTGAGGATTATGAGGCAGTGGGAGAGAGGAGTGGGGGAATAGGTAAACAGGAAATGAACCATGTAGATAGCTTTATGTTTGAACAGCAAAAAAGACTCTACATTAACTGAAAGCCTCCTAAATGCACAAAAGGTCCTGGGTTCGTATCCCTGTCAAGACCTTCAGCACAAAATACCACAGTGAAGTGTTTTATTTTTACCATTCCTTGCAGGAAGGATGGGCAACAGGGGTAAGGCTGCCTAGCCAGCAATGGCCAGAGATGATGGCCAGAGATTCCAGCAACATCTGGAAGGTTGTAGGTCATTCTTATCTTACGACTCGGCCCTGATTTCCCAAGCCCCAACACCCTATGCTGGCTCTTAATGGACATGGCTATTGTAGGGTCATTAATTTCACTTCCCAGGATTCTTTGGGGGGAAGCCATGGCTGTTTAAATTGGCACAATACTCCTTTAAACCAGGCATCCCCAAACTGCGGCCCTCCAGATGTTTTGGCCTACAACTCCCATGATCCCTAGCTAACAGGACCAGTGGTTGGGGAAGATGGGAATTGTAGTCCAAAATATCTGGAGCGCCGAAGTTTGGGGATGCTTGCCTTTGAATGTATGGTACGGATGGGGCGTCAGATCTACACAAGTATGACGGTTCCCACCCCCACCTCTGGGATAAAGGCCCTAAAGCAGGCAGATTCTTACCTGATTTCAATGCTTCCCGAATCCTACAAGGGAAGGGTGTTGGTGGAGGGAGAGAGAGAGAGAGAGAGAGAGAGAGAGAGAGAGAGAGAGAGAGAGAGAGAGAGAGAGAATGAGAGAGAAAGGCACAAACCATGAGCTGTACAGGGAAAAATTGTTCACTTTCTTACAAAAAATGAGAGCCCAGCAAGAGCAACAGGCAGCAAGTTGCTGGCATCTGTCCCAAGGGGCAATGGAGCGCACCTCCAGGGATGAAGTCAAACTGCAGTACCAAAGTGACCTTCCCGGGGCGCAAGCCTGTACAGAGGTCCGGGGTGAAATTTTTAGATTGTTCTCTTGCACTTGTTTTTAATGTCCATTTGGAAAAAGGAGCTAATAAAAATGGACAGCAGCTGTGGAACTCACTGACAGTAGACCAGGCATCCCCAAACTGCGGCCCTCCAGATGTTTTGGCCTACAACTCCCATGATCCCTAGCTAACAGGACCAGTGGTCGGGGAAGATGGGAATTGTAGTCCAAAACATCTGGAGGGCCGAAGTTTGGGGATGCCTGCACTAGACAGTAACTGGACAGTTACTGCAATGGTAACACATTTTCTCTCTCCTTTTTTAAATATATAGATAATACAGTGGTACCTTGACTTACGAACGACAACCGAATTTTTCGACTTACGAATGGGGGTAATGGCCGCGCGCTTACGAATGTCTCGACATCCGGAAAAAAAATGTGGCGGTTTTAGATAGGGATTTTTCGACTTACGAATTTTTAGATAGGGTTGCTTCGACTTACGAATTTTTCAGTTTCCGATTTCCTATGGGAAATCCCGTTTCCAATGGCGTTTTTCTACTTACGAATTTTTCGACTTGCGAAGGTGCCTTCGGAATGGATTAAATTCGTAAGTCGAGGCACCACTGTAAATATATAGATATTAGAGAGGTTGAGAAAGTGCCAGGGCACAAAATGGCAACCATGGTGGCGTGGCGTAACACTGATGAGCAAAAAAATAGAATCAGGACCACAAGATGATATGGGCATGCCCCCCAATCAATGGGGGAAGAGGCACCCACATCAACCCCTGCCAGTCACAGGGAGAAGCTCTTTGCACCTCTCCCCTGTTCAGCGCAGAAGGGAAGGAAGGAGCCCAGTCCTCTCATCCAATGAAATGTGGGCATGGTTAAGAGGGAGTTTTTAATTTAGGAGAAGCTGAGGCAGTGCAGACAGGAATTCGGCAAGAAGAGCAAAGGGTCTCCTGTACATTGTGGACTTTTCTGGGGATATTTACGAAGGCAGGTGCCACTGCTGGAGGTACTGGCAGGCATGCTGGCATCCTTGGGCAGTATGCTGGCAATCCCTGTAGCTTTGGGTCAATAAGGAACCTGCCCACCCGTGTCAGATCAACTATTGAGTCTGCATACCCTACTGAACTCCACCCCAAAAAAACCTTACCACCATCCCCTCGCTGCTATTTCCTTCTTCTCCATCCTCTTCCTTCCTTTCTTTCTTCAGGTCCATCACTTCGGAATCCGGCAACACCTTCCAATGAATAAAAATTTCTAAGATCAACAGAAACCAACGGCCACCACTTCCTCCTTTTGAGGATTTCCTTTTTAAAGAAATATGCAGCTCCAGTGTCTCTCTTCAAGTTTCATCCCAACCTAGCCACAAAGTCTACCCACATTTCCAGCCTTAAGGCCCCCCTGATACCACTTCAGCTATGAAATACAGTTGTACCTTGGATCCCGAATGCCATGGTACTCGGACGTTGTGGCGCCCAAATGCCGCAAACCCAGAAGCAATTGCTCTGGTTTGTGAATGTTCTTTGGAACCCAAATGTCCGACGGGGCTTCCAATTGGCTGCAGGAGCTTCATGCAGCCAATCAGAAGCCACGCTTTGGGTTCTGAACGTTTTGGAAGTCAAACGGACTTCCGGAACGGATTCTGTTCGATTTCCAAGTTATGACTGTATACGTGTTGGTGCTAACATATAAAACCCTCAAACAGCTCAGGACCACTTTAGTTGGGAGATTGAATGTTTATCCTAAAATTCCCAAAGGCCTCAGAAGTAACCTGGGACAGGGCTTTTAGCATGGCAACCCCTGTTCTGTGGAATAGCACTCTTGTCGAGACACAACAAGCACCCACTTCCTGGAAGCGATCAAATCTCATTTTGGTTCCAACGGTCCTTCCCAGCTGGCTAAATGCGTCTTCACCATGAGCAGTCATTTGTTAGGGCTTTAGTCCTTGTTTTAAAAGCACTCGTTTTCGTTGTTTTATTCTTCTCTTCCGCGCAAATGGCCTTGGGATGCTGGTTTAGCAGGATATTAAAAATCATCAAGCTCATGGCCCATAGCGATGATACGTGCAGAAGCCTCAACAAGGGTTGAATATATTGTATCATGGTTTATTCCTGCAACCACTTGCCAATTACCAAGCCCAATTCAAGGCATCAACACGGACAAACAAAATTCCCAAACTCCCTGCCTCATCTCCCTAGACCAGTGGTTCCCAACAGGTGGTCCGGGGACCCCCAGGGGTCCGCGAGCTATGCCAGAGGGGTCCGCAAGATGCTATTAGAATAAAAAATATATTAAATATATTTCGTATGATAACAGATTTTTTTGTTTTGGCCGCTTCCTGCATGAGCAGAGTCTAGCGCAAAACTAGAATTAGATAGAGGCAGTAGTTTTGCTGTATGCCGTTAGGTGGCGCTTTACAAACACTACTGTTTTGCAAAGAGGCAGCGCGCGCATTCTACTAACGCTCACCTCCCCAAGATGCTTTGCGCGCGTCGGCTTCATTTGTACGCTACTGCGCAGGTACCCTGTCTTCTCCATTCCCCTCCCTGGCACGCGCTGCCTCTTTGCAAAACAGTAGTGTTTGTAAACAAAGCGTTTTTCGCGGAAGCTACAGTTCGTGGTTAAAAATGGACCGTTGGTTAAAAAGTGGTTCGTTAAAACGACAAAGGCCTACAGATGAAGAGGAAGAACTGTAAAAAACGTATAAATATAAAATATAAAAAGATTCTTAATTTGGCTCTCACTTTTTAATTTTAGGATTAGGAATTAATGGGGGTCCTTGTCACAATAGCGGCTCGATGAGGGGTCTTCGAGAAAATTTTGTTGGGAACCCCTGCCCTAGACAAACTACTTTAAAATTGCTGATGGTCTCGGAATTTTTCCTCCTTTATTTCCAGGAAAATATCTCTGACTTTTTTTCCAAGAAAAGTTAGCTACAACTCTAAAGAAAAACCACCCCTGGCTTCCGGTTGACCACGCCATCTTGCTCAGACGGGGGTCCGCACAGCGGAGCGGACCTCGGCGCTTCAGAGGTGGAGGGAATCGTTCCAGCGAAACGAAACCTCCTTAAAAGCCCCAAATCGAGCTTTTTGGGGACAGATTTTGCCTGGCGGCGCCAAAAGCAGGCTCTCTCCTCCCCGGATCGGCTTTGTTTAAGCCCCCGAGAGCGAGGAGGTGAACCGCGGCGGACAGGCTGACATTGCTGCTCTGAGAGTGCGAAGCTGCGAGTCTGGGAAGTGGAGGTGGCCAATTCTTCAAAGAACACTCAGCAAATGAATAGACTGTGAGTAATTTGGATTCTTTGGAATGTAAATTAAGGCAACAATTTGGACCTGGGAGAGAGGGGAAAAGAGGAAGCCACCCCCCCCCCACGGTAACATAAGAGACAGTAAACAGAAACCCGAAGCCGTAAACAGAAGATTTTAACTTAAAAGGATTCCTCAAAGGCATCAAAGAGAATCTCCCCTAAATGCAGGGTAAAAGGGGAGAGAGACTGTTGTGATTGCCCTGCAGAATGAAGTTAAGACTAAGAAAGACCTTTCTTTTTCTCGGGAGCCGGCAGCCCAGAAAACCCAGTGAGCTGACCAGGATTTATAGTTAAATTTTATTTCTATCTTTATCTCTGGACTTTTTGGAAATTCTTTTTTGGTTTATATGCTTTTGAAATGTGAGTTCGAACTTTATTTTTAAGAATGCAGCCAGCTTGTTAAAATGGAGTCGAGAAAATAGACTGCGATCATATTCCACCCCATGTGACAAGTTTTGACCTTGACAGGACTGAACTATGTCAACAAAAAGGTACCCGCCTGAGTTTCAGCGGACTGTTTTGACCTTAATGTGGGAAGCAAGAATAGAACTATGTCAAGAGGAGACACAACGGCTAGTGTTACAGCAACAATTCCAGATTGTGATGACAGAATATGATTTCCTAGAAGATGAAGCTTTTGAAACTGAGGAGGATGAATGTGGGAATGACAATGATGAGGACTGTGATGATTTAACACAGGATGAAGCCCATCACGAAAAAAATGATGATTTTACTCTACAAAAAGTTGGATGGAGTGCCTCCCCTTCGAGGGGGGCACGACTGGACTTACTGGAACTCCAGAATGACCACAGGGAAGAAGGAAAAATTAAGCAGAGAAGAGAAGAAGCTCAGGGGTCTGATATGGAGGCCTGGATGGCAAAAGACTGCAAACAGGGGGTGGGGTGAAGGGAAAGTGAAGTGGTGATTGTAAGGATGGGTTAATAGGACTATAACTGGACTGCTGACTATGGAACTTGCTGGATTGGTGGGGTGGAGCCGGTACTCGGGGGGTGTAAGGTTAGTTTGGGAATAGTTATAGGTTTAAAAAGTGAATTGATTCTGGAAAAAGGTGAAAATATGGAGGCCTATAGAGGGGTAAAAATTAGGCACGGGAAGAAAAAATGGGAGTTTGATTTCTCAGTGATTGGACAATAGGCGAAAATGATAATAGTTTAAAAGTGGTACAAGATATAAAGGTGTATGTTATAAAATATGAACTATGAAACTGTTGAAGATGATAAATAAGGGAGGAAAACCGGGGAAGGGTGGGAGGGTGGGGAAGCCCACAAAATATGGTTTAACAATTATGAATTTAACAATTATGATGAATTTTTATTTTTTTTTGTCTTTTTTCCTTTTTGTCTTTTTTTTTTCTTCTTCTCTTTTTTCTCTTTTTCTCTTTTTGCATTTTCTTTTTTTTTGGTATGACAATAGATGGTTGGATGGATGAACTCCTGCGTACTGCCCTGGTTCACTGGAGCTCCCTGGTGGCAGGGGGGGGCTTGGGGGGCAGGGGAGGGGGAGGAGGACAGAAACCCAATCATAAAATGGACCACTTCTGACTGATCACCTGCGTGGGATACTTCTGTGGCAGGGGAGGACCCATGGAGGGGGGTGGGAAGAAGGTGGAAAAGGTGTTTATGTATGTACCATCTTTTGTAATTTGTAAAAATCAATAAAAATTATGTTTAAAAAAAAAAATAATAAAGAAAAACCACCCCTCCGGCTGATCAGTACCTCATTGCTTTTTCCACATTCCTCTTTCGTAGGATCCTCGATCATCAGTTCGTCACTGCTGCTTTCTTCTTTAACCTTCTCGATGTCTAATAGATCGCCAAGACTCTCCTGCAATTTCTCATGCTGAAAATGGGGGGTGGGAAGAATGAAACCCTTAGGATCGGAATTGGAATAACATTCCTGATCACCACGGCAGTGTCTGTGGTTTAAAAAGGTTTCAGCAAGCAGCAGCAGTTGGGTCACCATGGTTCCCTTGGGAATCCGGCTTACATTATTCTGTCTGCCATTTGTGCAAGCGTCGGTCACAGGCTCCACCTTCTCTGACAGAAACCATGGTTTACTGGGCACATGGCTGAATTACTAGTTAGAAATCAGTCCTGGTTTCATAACTGGGGATTAAATCGGTTTCCTGGTATGGGTGTAACAGGAAACCATGGTTTAAACAATCCACAGGCCGGCACCTCAACTCGATGTACAGTACATGTACCTCGACATCTTGCAGTGACGTAGATGTACTTTGAGTAGCTTGGAAATCAGACACAAGCTGGCTGATAAGCCCAGAAACCACCAGGCAGAACCACTCACACCTCAGACCAGTTTTGTGGTGGGTTTTTTTGTTTTGTTTTTTACAGTATTACATTTAACAGCTTACACAAGGGCTGGGGAACCTTCCAGATGTGGCTAGGCTAAGTTTTATCTCCTACTTCACAGATGTGGAACCTGTTGCCCTTCAGGAGTTCCTGGACTACAAGTCCCATCATCCATGGCAGTGCTGGCTGGGTGGCTGATGGGAGTCAGAGTCCATCAGCATCCGATGGCCCTATAGGCATTGTTTACTGGTTTAACTGGCTGTAAGGCTTATGTTCCGATTTCTAAAGTTCCTTCTACACTGCAGGAGTTGACAAATCATACGCAACTTCTGCAAGAATTCTGATGAAACAGTTTGTTATCCTCAGACCAAATAATTATAGCAACGGCTAATAAAATGACATCAAATGCAAACAACTGCTATTTTAAAAAAGCGTATCTGGACAGAAGTTACATGGACACATTATCAAATCCTGAATTACACAAGAATGTGCTTGGCTCTCATCTGAGCGTGCCAAAAATATCAACGCTAAAAGTAGCATCTGCTGTGAAGACAACTAAGTAATCTATAAAGCCCTATTCAAGGCTTTCTTTTTAAAGCAGGAGGCGAGATGTAACTGCCTTGGTTCAAGATAGGGAAGTGGTGGAGAACCAGTCTGGTATGGCTTGCCTCTGAAGGACGTCAAAAATAGGAAGATACCTTTCATTTCCATTCCAAGCAGTTGAATTGTGCCTAACTGGGGCGAGGAAAACTAGCTACAGGTCCTTTTCCAGTTATCTCTGGAACCAGCCGCATTGGTGCAAAGCAGCGTTCGAAATTCTCCAGGCGCATTTTGCACCTGGCTATTGGCCATTGCAACCGAGTGAAGATTGCCGGGTGCCAGGATGGCACCTGAAGTCTCCACCATCTGGAGGTACATGCCTGGGGATCACTGGATCTTGACTATTTTCACATCCTGTAGAATTATATCCGGTTTCTGCACAATCGGAATGAATTTCAGGAACCAAAACATTGCATTGAAAAATACAACTGTCGAACCGCCTGGCCCAGAAATGGCGCCTAGGCGTTCCGTTTTGGCAACTGTAACCCTGTTTTTTAAGGAGCCGTTTGATGCCTAGCTTATATATTTGAGTTTTGTAACACTGGTGCAGAGGTGGGAATATCTGCCACAGATACAGAAAGCTGCCTTATACCAAATCAGGACATTGGTCCAGCCACCTCAGGACTGTCTACACTTAATGAGAGTGGCTCAGGCCAGGAACATTCCCAGTTCTTTTTGGATATGTTGAGGATTGAACCCAGGAATGTACAAGAGATGTTCTGCCAACTGAACGACACCCCTCCTCATAAAGGCTTTCAGATCTCTTTCTTGACTTTTGGCACCCTAACATCACCGAGATAATCTCCTAATTTTTTTGTGCAGCACGCCAAGGGCTTACGGAGCCCTAGAAAAAACAGGAGAGGATGTTCCTAACCTTTAACTCCTCAGTGGCAGCTGATGCTTCAACTTTAACTTTCTCGTCGTCAATCAGCATCTCCTTTCTGTCCACTGGCTTCTCAGGCTTAGCTTCTCCTCTCTTTTGTTTAAGGAGGGTGAGGCGCTCCTTCGGCACCACCTGAAGAAAAAGAGACATCACCTGCTTGCTGATTTGCTTTAAGGTGCCAGGGACGGAACCTGAACATTTCTACCTTTGAAATATTTGCCCAATTCGTCCCAACTAATTAAAGGCCACAAATTACGTGGCAAGGCCTTAAATCATGTGCATGTTTCACCAGGAGATCTTCCATCTTTATCAGGGGGAATACTAACCTCTTCTTTCCTATAAGTGTAATAGACTAAGTGGCGCGTTTCTAATAATCTCAAGAATTTATTTCCAAAAATAAGTTAACCTCTGGCATCCTACCACCACCACACTTACTGTCTGTATGCTCATATATGTCTTTTATGTGAACCGCCCTGAGACCTCTGGGTACAGGGCGGTTGTTGTTGTTGTTTAGTCGTTTAGTCATGTCCGACTCTTCGTGACCCCATAGACCAGAGCACGCCAGGCAGGGTGTATATACAGGGCGTATGTACAGGGCGGTATATAAACTCAATTAATAATAATAATAAAAACAAGACCAACCCCCCAGAGTCCCTGTTCAGTATCAAACACTATTTTGCATGCAATGTAGCCATCTGTCTATTGATGTTTATTTTAATTATTTTACTCAGTTGTGTTTTTTTTAAATAATGTTGTAAGCCGCAGTGGCGTGTTTTTATGGTATACTATATAAAGAATTATAAAGAAAATAATTAACTGGGGTGGGAGGAAGCTGACAATGAGAGTTATCCCTTCCATCCTCTGAAAAGCTCAGGGACCATTCTGCCCTCACGCATTCTCTCCCCACAACCATCATGCTGTTTTGACCTGTTCTGAACTTACTGTAGAAATTGGGAGTTCTTGGTGAAGTCCAGAAATAAACAGTAAATTGCAAGAACTCGGGCCAGGAGGAAGACGAATTTCAAGTAAATCTTCAAAAGGTTTTATTTATGTAATGATGAATTCAAATAGGAATCAATTCCAGTATGATTTTTTGTTTAGTCGTGTCCGACTCTTCGTGACCCCATGGACCATAGCACGCCAGGCACTCCTGTCTTCCACTGCCTCCCGCAGTTTGGTCAGACTCATGTTTGATATGATAGGCAAATAAAAATAAATTCCAGTGGGAAAAAAATCCCAGGACAATGTTTTAATGGTCAGAGTGTACCAAACATTGCTGATCCTGGGATTTTTTCACTGGAATTTATTTTTATTTGCCTATCATACTGGAATTGATTCATATTTGAATTCATCATAACAAACTAAAAACTTTTGAAGATTTACTTGAAATTCATCTTCCTCCTGGCCAGAGTTCTTGCAATTTACTGTTTATTTCTGTTGAGAACTTAAGCACTATAGAAAAGAAGATAAATGAGGTTAATGGCATAAAAGCCGTACAAAATTAAAGTATTGTTATGAATATTACTACAAATCTAAAATACTGATTATTGAAGTAGAGTTGAAAAATGAAATCAGAATCAGCAAAGCTAGAATTGTACAAGGAAAAGGGATGAGAGATGCTCAAAAGAAGGGATATTTGTAGCCATTTTTTCCTTGGAAGGAGACTCCCCCACCCCCAGTTATCAAAGAAAAGCAAGATTACATTCCATAGATATCCAACCACATGAAAGGATTTGATAAATCGTATGCCCAAAACGCATGCATTACAACTTCTGCAACAATTTTGATTCAACATAGCTTACTATCATTAAAGCAAAACCATTTCAGCAACATCTAATAAAACTATATCAAACAGCAAACAACTGTTGTTTTTAAAAAGTGTATCTGGATAGAAGTTATGTAAGACATATTACCGAAACCAAGAATGTGCTTGGCTCGCATCTGGGCATACTAAAAGCATCAATGCTAAAAACAGCATTTGCTGTGAACACAACTTGTTTGACTAATCTAGAAGGGTGGACTGATTAAGTTGGACCAATTCAAAATTTTATTTTTATAACAGGAGACGCTGAACGCATTGTTTCAAGATAAGGAACAGGGAGTAGTGATGTACTGGTGTGGTACGCAGGTCTGGCCGGTCTCCAAAGGACATTACAAAAATAGAAAGATGTATTTTATTCCTGTTTTAATAAATTTAATTGTACTTCTGCATTTTAAAATATTATCATCATTTAAGTTCTATACCACTTAATAAAATATTTTTAAGTGGTATACAGAAAACTGAAACAACCTAAGGTCTAGCAGACCCTGCCCTAGAAAAGCCACAAATACTTTAAAAACCTAGAATCATAGAGTTGGAAGAGACCACAAGGGCCATCCAGTCCAACCCCCTGCCAAGCAGGAAACACCATCAAAGCATTCCTGACATATGGCCATCAAGTCTCCACTTAAAGACCTCCAAAGAAGGAGACTCCACCACACTCCTTGGCAGCAAATTCCACTGCCGAACAGCTCTTACTGTCAGGAAGTTCTTCCTAATGCTTAGGTGGAATCTTCTTTCTTGTAGTTTGAATCCATTGCTTTGTGTCCGCTTCTCCGGAGCAGCAGAAAACAACCTTTCTCCCTCCTCTATATGACATCCTTTCAGACTTAGGCTCAAAAACCCAGCTGAAGAGAAGGTTTTTTAGTCTGGAGCCTAAAACTCGACAAAGGGGGCTGCAGGCAAGAGTCCCTGGGGAGAGGATTCCCCAAACTGGGAGCCACCACTGAAAAGGCCTGTTTCTCGTGTTGCCGTTTTGCATGTTTCCCACATGGATGATGATCACAGGGTTTGCAGGAAGATTCAAATGGAGAGAGGTGGTCCTCAAGGTCCTCTTCTTCTTCTTTGGAGATCACTTGTAGCCAAGTAAGATTGTCACCAATTAATACGGCCAATTCTGGGAGCCAGTGTGGTGTAGTGGTTAAGAGCGGTAGACTCGTAATCTCGGGGAACCAGGTTCGCATCTCCGCTCCTCCACTTGCAGCTGCTGGGTGACCTTCGACTAGTCACACTTCTCTGAAGTCTCTCAGCTTCACTCACCTCACAGAGTGTTTGTTGTGGGGGAGGAAGGGAAAGAAGAATGTTAGCTGCTTTGAGACTCCTTAGGATAGTGATAAAGCAGGATATCAAATCCAAACTCCTCCTCTTCTTCTTCTTCTTCCACAGTGGGATCAAAGGTTTCCGGGTGGGAGCTGATCATGGTGAGGATTTGCTAAGCGTGCCTTCCTCTTAGCACTTTTCTCCCTTGTGTCCTGAGTTCAAGCTTCTTCAAAGCCCATGACACCTTTGGTAAAGGCTGTTCTCCAACTGGAGCGCTCGTAGCCAGTGTTTCCCAGTTGTCAGTGTATATACTACATTTTTAAAGACTCGTCTTGAGAGAGTCTTTAAACCTCTTTTGTTGACCACCAGCATTACGCTTTCCATTTTTAAGTTCAGAATAGAGTAGTTGCTTTGGAAGACGATCATCAGGCATCCGCACAACATGACCAGTCCAACGAAGTTGATGTTGAAGAATCATTGCTTCAACACTGGTGATCTTGGCTTCTTCCAGTACACTGGTATTAGTTCGCCTGTCTTCTCAAGTGATGTGCAAAAAAAAAATTGGAAATGCCGTTGATGGAATGTTGGAGATGGCGTTTATAAGTGGTCCATGTTTCACAAGTGTACAATAAGGTTGGTAGTACAATACTGTAGCTTTGTAAACAATCATTTTGGTTTCCCTGCAAATGTCCTGGTCGAGGTATTGGGATCCTGATCCACATAAGGCTTTATGGGTCAAAACCAGCACTTTGAAACTAACTGGTAGCCAGTGTGGGTGGGCCAGGATCATTGTGTGCCCAGACCACCTTGCAACCTGGCTGGGAGGTTCTGCACCAACCGCAGTTTGTGAACCACCAAGAAACATTTAAACATTTCAGCGTAGTATAGCATCAAAATGACTATTATTTTTTATTTGCAGAGTATGCCCAGATTTTTTTTCAAAATGCGAGCAAGAACATTGAGTGATGCTGCAAGCTCACGACTCTCATTGAGTTTGTATACATACTTAAGGTACGAGGCTTGTTTATAATTCATGTTCCTATGTGAATGCATTGTTTTACGCTTTCTAAGTGTCGCACGATTATATTATAAAGTAGTTTTGTTCTACGTTATAAATCAAGCGCTGCAAGGTGTTGTTTCTTTTTGCTTTCCAAAGTATTTCTTATCAAATAAAAAACTGGTGTGGTCTGAGCACATTTTTATTCTGAAAGTGTGGCCTGGAGAAAAAAGTTCGAAGAACCACTGTTTTAGAACATATGAAAGGCTCAGCTATTGGATAAAGTTCAGCACCCTTTTCTCACGGCAGCCAATCAGATGCTCTTTTTATTTTATTTTTTAAAAAACCTAGAGATTTCAGGGATTGAACCCAGGACAAAGCAAGCATTCTCCCATTGAGCTACAGCCTGTCCTCAGATAATTAGGAACAAAGGGAGCTGCCATATCAGCTCCCTTTGTTGAATCAGACCCTTGGTCCATCTAGCTCAGTAATGTCAACACAGACTGGCAGCAGCCTTCCAGAGTGCCAGGCAGGAGACCACCACCCCTTCCCCAGTCCTACCAGCTGGGATAGCTCAGCCGGTACAGCAGGAGACTCTTATCTCAGGGTTGTAAGTTCGAGTTCCACGCTGGGCAAAAGAGTCCTGCATTGCAGGGGGTTGGGCTAGATGACCCTCGGGATGCCTTCCAACTCTATGATTCTACCTGGAATTGCCACTGGTGTTTGGACCTGGGGCCTTCTGCATAAAAAGCAGATTCTCTGCCACTAATTTTCCTTCCTTCCCCAGAAAAAGTGGGGGCAGAACCTCAGATTTGTATTGATTTTTTAAAAAATTGATTTTTTGGGGGGGGGCAGGCGCTCCCCTGCCTCCCCCTTGGCTACGCCCACGCAGCTGTGGTTTGAACCTGCAAACTCCTCCATTCAAAAGCAACACTCTAATCCAGACCAGTTAATACAGCTTTTTTTTTTAAGGAAATTATCTTTGTTGAATGTGGACCTTTGCCTGCTCCTCTTTCCTCCCTGATAATTCCTACCTGAATTTTCTCTTCTGCACCCTTTTCAACTCCAGCGTCCATGGTAAAGCTAGGGTGATCGAGGAAATGTTGTGCTCCTAGTGGGGGAGGGGGAGAGGGGAGGGGATGGGAGGAAAAGAAAAGGGAGTTTTAATTTTTTTAAAAAAAAATGATTGAAAGGGAAAGCGGGTGCGGTGGGAGAGAAAAAGCAAGCAAGCAACCCGGTTCCTTCTCTCTCTGGGGGCGTAGAAAAGTCGTGAGTTCAAGTTTGCAGCGCTACCAAGGCTCCATCGTAGAACATTTGCTTCCCGATCTCCTTCCGCATCATGAAAAAAATCAGGAGGAGCAATCGCTTCGATCGAGAGCGGTCAGCGGTAGGCCCCACGTGCTGCTGCGCCGAGCCCCTGAGCACGTGCAGAGTGCAGATCGTAGCACCACCCACCTCTCCCCGGGAAGCAGGCACAACCTAACTTCAACTCCCCCCCCCAAAAAAAAAACAGGGAAAAGAAAAGGTGGCTGCGGGCGGAGGCGCAAGGAGAAGAGAACATCCAAATATGAGGCGAGTTGTTATTATTGTTGTTATTATTCTTATTATTATTATTAAAAAATGCTTTAGAGCATGTGCAAAAAGTCTTCCCTTGCCCGCCCCCGTACCCCAACCTACGGAAACGGATGGCGAAGCGCAGCCAAGCTCGTCTGAAGGCGCCGAGAAGTCCGTCCGGCAGGCGGAGGGTGATGCAACAGGGAAGGCCAGGCTCCTTCTGAGCATGTGCAAAGCGCGCCCCGCTACCCTTTCCTGCAAGGATCGCCCACCCACCAGCCCGCCCACACCCACCTAGGACTTGGGGCGGGGGAAGGCGGAAATCGTTTAAGAGAATGCCTCTGAGCATGTGCAAAGTGCACCCCTCTCTTCTTCCCCCGCCCGCAGGTTAAAAGATCCTTTCTTGTGAAGGAAAGCGGGAGGAAAATCAATAATATAAATATACTACTAATACTGCAAATCTGTCGGAACAGCTCCAGCGGAGCCCAGCCTCTCTAATTCCCGAGTCTTTGGGAGGAACGTCTGCATTGCTAACTTAAACCGGTTAGCAACCCACTCGCTTCCCCTCCCGCGGAACCCTGGGAGTTGTAGGGCGGTAGACCCGGAGCGGCCATTCACCGCGCGGCCTCCGGGACTACAACTCCCAGGGTTCCTTGCGAGGCGATGGACGCGGCGAGCTTTGCAAGAGGTTCGGAGCAGAAGCGCCTGGAGCAGAGACCAGTCTTGCAGGGAATAACGAGTCAGTCAGTGGGGGATAAACCTTCAAAGCAGGGGGCTTTTGTTTTCATTTATAGTTTCTTTACTTCTTGCCCTTCTCCTTGCCCCGCTTCTGGAGTTTGATTTCTTTTCAGGAAACCGGTTTGAAACCGGGTTAAAGGGGCGCCGTGTACACTCGGGTTCGCGTCGCTTAAGGAAAGGAGACTTCTTTCCCCGCTGCCTGTCTCCCGCGCCCCTCGGGGTCCAGGGATCTAGGACGGACGGAGGCGCGGGCTGAGCTCACCGTTCACACGGGCAGTGCCCGGGGACAAAACCCGGCGCGGCTGCCCGCTTTTGCGAAGCGGAGCAATAAGGAGAGGAATCCGTGGCTTCTGCTTCCGCTCCGCTAGGACTAGCCAGGGTCCTCCTGTGGCCACGAAGGGCTCATCATCATCATCGAATTTGTATACCGCCCTTCATCCATGGAACTCAGGGGGTTCACAACATGAAATTACAATACAAAAAAACCCCTCGCAAAATACATAATAAACGTAAGAACAAAAGCAAACCAATAATCCCAATCCCATTACCCATTTAAGGGCATTGGATGTCAATCAGCCAAAGGCCTAGAAGAAAAGGAATACTTTCTCCTGGTGTAGATCGTGAAGCTGAGGCTCCAATACTTTGGCCACCTCATGAGAAGAGAAGAATCCTTGGAAAAGACCTTGATGCTGGGAAAGATGGAGGGCACAAGGAGAAGGGGACGACAGAGGACAAGATGGTTGGACAGTGTTCTCGAAGCTACGAACATGAGTTTGACCAAACTGCGGGAGGCAGTGCAAGACAGGAGTGCCTGGCGTGCTATGGTCCATGGGGTCACGAAGAGTCGGACACGACTAAACGACTAAACAACAACATGTTGAGCACAAGAATTAAGAGCAAAGCAAATAAAGAGTTGCCAAGTTTTTCTTTGGAGGGGGGCTCCTCTGCCTTTTGCAGCCATGTGACAGGCAGAAGTTACTACTATTATTTATCGCTTCTTTATGCTGTGAACAACAACAACAACAATTTATTATTTATACCCCGCCTATCTGGCTGGGCTTCCCCAGCCACTCTGGGCGGCTTCCAACACCAGAGCCTGCAATAAACCCAGATGCCAACTTTGCTGCCACATGCACTCGGACAACACCATTACTGGCCCCAACAACATCAAACATACCATCTCAGGACTATCTAATTGCTCGTCTTCTAACATTGTGTATGCCATCAAATGCCAACAGTGCCCTTCAGCTCTCTATATTGGACAAACAGGCCAAACCCTACGCCAAAGGATAAATGGACATAAATCTGACATCAGGAATCACAAGACAGAGAAACCAGTAGGAGAACACTTCAATCTCCCAGGACATTATATAATAATTATTATTATTATTATTATTATTATTATTATTATTAATACCCCGCTCATCTCTATACAAGATCTCAAAGTAGCTGTCTTATTACAAAAGAATTTCAGAAATAGACTGGAAAGAGAAGTTGCTGAACTGCAACTCATTACCAAACTTGGAACCATGGAGAGACCTGGCCTGAACAAAGACATTGGATTCCTATCTCATTATACAGTACAGTACATGATAAAGCTATCTTTAGCCATCTCACCCCTTGCTTTTTCCTGTAAGACAAATTGCAGCCGTTAACAGTCATCAACGAGTTTCCACACCTATCAGAAAAAACACCCATTCCCACCACCCTCCTGAGAATAATCCCACCCCACCCTCCCACTATATATAAGGGTCTGGTGACTTCTGTTTCAGTGTATCTGAAGAAGTGTGCATGCACACAAAATCTCATACCAATGACAAACATAGTTGGTCTCTAAGGTGCTATTGGAAGGATTTTTTAAATTTTGTTTCGACTATGTCAGACCAACACGGCTACCTACCTGTAAATGGTTTGCCAACTTCCACCCCTGCCTCTGCTCCTGTGCTCTTTGCAGCAGACTGACACAAATAAATGAAGCCGGGGGATGGGGAGGAGGATATTTCCCATAGCTGTCAAGTTCTCCCTTTTCTCGCGAGGAAGCCTATTCAGCATAAGGGAATTTCCCTTAAAAAAAGGGGAGAACTTGACAGCTATGCCTCCATCCTTTTTTTTTCTCTTCGTGTCCGGAAAAATTGTGGGAAGTGAGTGGCAGAGTAGAGGGAGAAATGCAGGGTCTGATAGGACCTTTCGTTGCTCCCCTCGCGCGGCCGCTGTTTCCGGGGGGTTTGTTTTTCCTGAAACACTCGAAAGGGTTAAACTCGGGATCTTCCAGGGAGCAATGCAGAAACGTGAAAAGCGGGTGGGGGTGTCAGTGGGGACCCCCGTCCCCTCCCAAAAGAAACCCCACTTCCTCTTCTTCCCTTGCAGGGATTTTTGCTTTTGAATGGCTGCGGGAGAGGTAAGTCTTTTTTAATATATCTATCTATCTATATATACGGGTTACAGGTAGGTAGCCGTGTTGGTCTGGATCGAAGTAAAATAAAAAAATTCCTTCAGTAGCACCTTAAAGACCAACTAAGTTTTTATTTTGGTATGAGCTTTCGTGTGCATGCACACTTCTTCAGATATGAAGAAGTATCTGAAGAAGTGTGCATGCACACGAAAGCTCATACCAAAATAAAAACTTAGTTGGTCTTTAAGGTGCTACTGAAGGAATTTTTTTATCTATATATATATATATATTCCCTCCCCAAAAAAGGTCTTTGTGCAAAAGAAAGATGGAGATCCAGGAAATGGAGACATCAGAGGAGGGTGAGCGGCAAAAAGCTGCATCCCACCACGACACCCCCCCCAAGAAAAAAATCAGTGAGGGGGGGGGGTGTCCAGGTCTCTGACTGCATGGGGGTCCCCTTCCTTGGAAGGAGGGCAGATAATCTGGGACCTTACAGGAACAATATCCTGAAAGATCGGAGAAGTGTTGCTTCCAGGCAGATTTCAGCAAGCCACACGTTTTATGGGAACGTGGAAATCTGCCTCATATAGAGTCATAGGATCGCAGAGGCGCAGGGGGTGTGCTGAATTTTGGCCTCCCAAAGAGTGCTGTTGAAATTTGAAGGGCCAACGTCCGCCTCTGCCTAGGAAACCAAGCTGTTGCTGCTGTTATCTTTATTTTTTACTACTGTTGCTATTATTATTTTTTAAAAAATATACAGGTGAAACTCAGAAAATTAGAATATCGTTGAAAAGTGCATTTATTTCAGTAATGCAACTTGTTCTTTTTTATTTTTCTTTTAATTTTTAAAAATGCTTTCTTTTGGAAATTCCACAGTAATAAAAGAAATAGTTACAATAATACAAAGATAAACATAACTTATTACATGTCATTAATTACATTCCATTTATAATTGACCCACCTAACGACAAATAATTACAATTACTGCACAACAAATAAAGGCTTGACATATCTTGCTTTGCATGTCATGCATCTATCTCATATATTGGTTTCACCTTTTAAGTTGCGTTACTGAAATAAATGCACTTTTCGACGATATTCTAATTTTCCGAGTTTCACCTGCATAGCGCCCTTCAGCTGCAGATCTCACAACATAAAAATACAATATAACAGCACAAAATAACCAATAAAAACTAGAACTCCCCCCCCCAAACCAATGCCTCCCCTCTCCCCACCCCTCCCTCAAAAACATTTAAAAGGGGTATAAGATGCAGGTTGTCATTATTAGCTTGGATAACACTAATGCTGGAGGTATGAGGGGGACACAAACGTCGTTCTTTGAACTTCCTTAACTCATCTCGAATCCAAGCAATCCTCGCCATATAATATAAATAAATAAGATTGCCGTGTAGGAAGGTGCAGTTGTGTATGTGTCACTTTTCTTTTTTCTTGTAGGAAGAGTTTCCCTATCGTGCAAACCAGGGCACCACCCAGGGCTGTGATCAGGACACAGCTGCCTGTGATCCCCAAGCCCGGCCCATCCTGTCTACAAAACCAGAGGGTCAAGTCAATCGGCTTAGACCAGGGATCACCCCCACTTGGGTGGTCACCTCTGCTTGGTCTGGAGCAGAAAATGGAGCAACCAAACTCTGCAAGTCCAGAACTAGAAGGGAGACCGGAAGCAGGAGGGGACCCACCCGAAGGCATGAAGGGGAATCCGGAGTGGTCAGGAGAAGAAGCGTGGAAGGGGTTGCACCGTCCTGAGGAGTTCTTGAGGGCGTGGGGGAACCCAGTTCCTCTGGAAGACACACAACGGGACAACGTCCGAGCTTTCCTCTCCTCTTTTGAGCAAATCGCCGAAGCCTGCCAATGGCCCAGAGGAGAATGGGTGGGCCGGCTCCGGCCTGCGCTGAGCAGCTCTGCTGAACAGGCTTTGGGTAGACTGGAAGCCGCTGACAGGGAGGATTATGGGAAAGTGAAGGCCGCTGTCTTGCGGGAGGATGCTGTGAGGATGGAGGCGCAGCGCCGGGACTTCAGGCAGTTCTGCTACCAGAAGGCCGGAGACCCGCAGAGGGTTTATAGGCAGCTGCGGGAGCTGTGCCACCGGTGGCTGAAGCCGAAGAGACGCACCAAGGAGCAGATCGTGGACCTGCTGATCCTGGAGCAGTACCTGGCCATCCTTCCTCCTGAGCTGCAAAGCTGGGTCAGGGAAGAGGGGCCAGAGAGCTGCGCCCAAGCCGTGGCCCTGGCAGAGGATTTCCTGACCAGCCGTCGGAAAGCTGAGACGTGGAAGTGGCAGGTCAGAGCACTTAATCCAATTTCCCCAGGGACTTCCAGATTGGTTTGTTGCCATGTGCTTGTGCGTGGGGCTGCTCTTGGAGACGACTAGCAGCCAGATCTCTGGGTAGGGTTGCCACTGGTACTCATAAAGGTAAAGGCAAAGGGACCCCTGACCATTAGGTCCAGGCAGCGGCGTAGCGTGGGTTGTCAGCACCTGGGGCAAGGCAAGTAATTTGCGCCTCCTAACTTGCCTTAATTTGCCCCCTGCGCCGGACCAAGGAAGGGGGCTCGCCACTGCCGCCACGGAGCGCCTCTAGCCAGGCGCCTTCACCTTCCTTTGCTGAGCGAGTCTCCCGGGAGGGGGCGCCACAGCCAGAGGAGAGCGAACGGTTCCTTTGCCGAAGGGGAATCCGGCAGCAGTCGAGACAGACGAAGCCCTCACGCCGCGGAGAGGCACTGGGGGCCGCTGGGACGCTCGAGGGCGCAAGGCGAGGCCGGGTGGCCCGACCTCCTGAGGAGCACCGAGTGTCCCCCCCCTCACTGCCCGGGGGTTGGCGGGGCGCACGTGTGCCTGTTTGTGTGCACCGAGGCGGGGGAAGCGCAGGAGAGGAGAGGAGCAACGACCAGGCAGACAGAGCTTCCACCCCGCCGCCAGCGCGCGCGCGCCTGTGTGTGTGTGTGTGTGAGAGAGAGAGAGAGAGAGAGATCGGGGGTGGGGGTGGCTCTCGCTTCGTTTGCCTCCACCGTCTCCAAAATGCCGAAATGTCCCTCCGAGACAATCCGAGATCAGGACGCGTCGTGTTTTGTGTGAGTGTGAGTGTGGGGGGTGTGTGTGCCAGGCAGAGGCAGAGAGCTGCGAGTGCGAGCGCGCCCACCCCAAACTTGCGCCCGGTGCGAATGGCCCCCCCAGCACCCCCCACGCTACGCCACTGGGTCCAGGCGCAGACGACTCTGGGGTTGCGACACTCATCTCACTTTATTGGCTGAGGGAGCCGGCATATAGCTTCCAGGTCATGTGGCCAGCATGACTACGCCACTTCTGGCAGACCAGAGCAGTGCACGGAAATGCCATTTACCTTCCTGCTGGAGCAGTACCTATTTGTCTACTTGCACTTTGACGTGCTTTCGAACTGCTAGGTTGGCAGCCGCTGGGACCGAGCAATGGGAGCTCACCCCTTCGAACCGCCGACCTTCTGATCAGCAGTCCCTAGGCTCTGTGGTTTAACCCACAGTGCCACCCGCGTCCCCTGGTACTCATAGAACTCCTAAAACAGCTGCATTGGCTGCCAGGTTGTTTCTGGGCTTAATTTGAGGTGTTCATGCCAGTGTTTAAAGCAGTGCTTCCCAAAGTGGGCATTGCATGGGGGCGGGCGCTAAGAGGCAAGGGGGAACTGGTAATGGAAATGACTCCCAGACTTGGAAAAGCTGGCATCACTGGAACAAGTTCATCAGTTTTGTTGCACTCATTAAACTAAAATAGTTTCAATTGGATGCTGAATAAATGTGCAATTAATCTGAATGTTTTCAATTTTATCATGCTGTTACCTTCCATAGTGGGCTGTGCAAACCACTGTTCTGAATAATGCTTTTTATAGGGTAGGGTAGGGTAGGGTAGGGTAGGGTAGGGTAGGGTAGGGTAGGGTGTGCAGGGGTTGCATTTATAGAACCAAAAGGGGCGATGGCCCCCCAAAAGTTTGAGAGCCACTGGAAATATGTGGGCTGCAGGAATCTGCCAAGGGAACCATCATCATTATTAACATTGATTCATTAATTGCCTCACTAAACCACCGTTTCTTGGCAATTCACATGCAATTGAAAACAGTTTTAAATCACAAGAACAGAAAATACATTAAAAGCCATACCAAATGGTACCTTGTGGTAAAAAGCTACAGTGGTACCTCTACTTACGAATAACTCTACTTACGAATGTTTCTACTTACGAACGGAGCTCCGTCCGTCATCTTGGATGCGGTTTAGATAGGATTTTTTCTACTTACGAATTTTTAGATAGGGTTGCTTCGACTTACGATTTTTTTCTTCCAATGCATTCCTATGGGATTCGACTTACAATTTTTTTCTACTTACAAATGTGCTTTCGGAACGCATTAAATTCGTAAGTAGAGGTACCACTGTATTTATCCAGCCTGTTGGAGTAAAAATGTCTCCAGAAAGTGCAGAGAGTGGGCGCCTTTCACATATTGACAGGAACGATATTCCAGAGAAGAGGGGCAGCTACTCTCAAGGCCTTGCTCAGAGTCACTGTGCAAAAGGGCTTCTGAGATCTTGGGGATGTGGAGAAGAGACGCTCCCACAGACTGCAGGAACCTCAGGGTGTATAAGGCATAAGCCCTCTCTCAAGTCACCTGGTCTTGGGGTATTTGGGACCTGCCAAGCAGGTTGATCAGTGCTTTTGGCCGTTTGCCCCCACAAGCATGTCGACTTTCTGCACCGTCTTTTGCACAAGCCATTCCGCTAGGTAGGGGAACTTGGATGCGGCTGAGGGACTTTGGCTTAGGGCAGCTTTGAATTCCTCCCTGTGTTTCAGGTGCCATCGCAGGGGACAGCCACCAGGCCCCTTGAGACAGATGAGGCTTCGCCAGCCAACTCCCAGAGACAAAGTTACATGGACACCACAGCACTGAAATGCGACGGGGACATGGTTTTTCTGGGTAAGGCTTTATTTTTTTAATGTTTACCGGGTAAAACTCCAGCAAGCATAGGGAGGAGGTCTTCCAGAGAACCCTTAAGCAGGTTCAAGATTTTGGTGGATGCTCCAGGGTGAGGGAATGTCTTAACTGCAGATCAGACACCCAGAACACCTCCCTCTGTCCGTTGTTTCTGTCAACTTGGTACTTGAATGGGATGGGCAACCTGTTTTCCTGAGACTCTGAAGAGTCTCCCTTGTGTGGCGGAATGTTCTCCCCCTCTCTTCTCCCCAAATCTGTTCTGGGGTTTCCCCCTGACCTTCCCTAGCAGATCTGGTTGTGCGGGAAGGGGGCAAAGTCACATTGTGCTAGTCCTAAACCTCGAGTTGGCATACGTTTCATTGAATGCCACCCAATATGTGTACCTGCTCCTGCTTGAAGCACCCCAGAACCCAGGAAATAATTCCACAAAGGACATGGCTAACACCCAGTCTTGACTGGTGGCAACTCTCAGGGGGTCTTGCGGCCGAGGACTTTTGCCATCATCTGCTACCTACCTAGCTGCTTTTTAACTGAAGGTCACAGGGATGGAGAGTGGGATCTTCATGCAATGTGTTTGCCCTGTCCCTGAGCCAATCGCCTTCCTCTCTTCTGTCCCTCACAGCCAATGGAACGATGCCCCCAATTCACCCCTGTTCCTTGCTTCCTCCTGAGGGACTGGAAATGGCCGAAGCTGGGCTGACTGAGGTAAGTGGACACCTTGCTTAGCAGCAGGCCCGAGGTGTTCCCTTGAACAGGGCGAATGTAACGCCGAGCTAAGGATCAGAGCGCATCTGAGCACATGCAGAGTGCATTTTCTGCATCACTGAGCAACTTCCCAGGCCTGTTTAATTTGTCTCAACCATTTCTATACAGCTTGATTGCCATTGTCTCTAAACAGTGCACAAGTATTCCATAAATGAAAAAGAGTGGAAAATATAAAATAAGCCTGCTAGGAGGAGGAGGAGGAGGAGGATGATGATGATGATGATAATGTCTTCAGTAAGTTCAACAGGGAGAGGGGCCTGTCTGACCGCAACCTGGAAGGGAGTTCCATAAAATTGGGGCCACAATTGAGTACAGTGGTACCTTGGTTTATGAACACAATTGGTTCCGGAAGTCTGTTCATAAACTGAAGTGTTCATAAATTGAAGCGAACTTTCCCATTGAAAATAATGGAAAGTGGATTAATCCGTTCCAGACGGAGTTGGAAGAGACCACAAGGGCCATCCAGTCCAACCCCCTGCCAAGCAGGAAATACCATCAAAGCATTCTTGACATATGGCTGTCAAGCCTCTGCTTAAAGACCTCCAAAGAAGGAGACTCCACCACACTTCTTGGCAGCAAATTCCACTGTCGAACAGCTCTTACTGTCAGGAAGTTCTTCCTAATGTTTAGGTGGAATCTTCTTTCTTGTAGCTTGAATCCATTGCTCCGTGTCCGCTTCTCTGGAGCAGCAGAAAACAACATTTCACCCTCTTCTATATGACATCCTTTTATATATTTTAACATGGCTATCATATCACCCCTTAACCTTCTCTACTCCAGGCTAAACATACCCAGCTACCTAAGCCGTTCCTCATAAAGCATTGTTTCCAGGCCTTTGACCATTTTGGTTGCCCTCCTCTGGACACGTTCCAACTTGTCAGTATCCTTCTTGAACTGTGGTGCCCAGAACTGGACACAGTACTCCAGGTGAGGTCTGACCAGAGCAGAATACAGTGGTACTATTACTTCCCTTGATCTAGACGCTATACTCCTATTGATGCAGCCCATAATTGCATTGGCTTTTTAAGCAGCTGCATCACACTGTTGACTCATGTCAAGTTTGTGGTCTACTAGGACTCCTAGATCCTTTTCACATGTACTGCTCTCAAGCCAGGTGTCTCCCATCCTGTATTTGTGCCTTTCATTTTTTTTTTTTTGCCCAAGTGTAGTACTTTACATTACTCCTTGTTAAAATTCATCTTGTTTGCTTTGGCCCAGTTGTCTAATATGTTAAGGTCATTCTGAAGTGTGATTCTGTCCTCTGGGGTATTAGCCACCCCTCCCAATTTGGTGTCATCTGCAAACTTGCTCAGGATGCCCTCAAGCCCACTATCCAAGTCATTGATAAAGATGTTGAATAAGACTGGGCCCAAGACAGAACCCTGTGGCACCCCACTAGTCACTACTCTCCAGGATGAAGAGGAGCCATTGATGAGCACCCTTTAGGGTCGGTCAGTCAGCCAGTTACAAATCCACTGAATGGTAGCATTGTCTAGCCCACATTTTACCAACTTCTTTACAAGAATATCATGGGGCACCTTGTCAAAGGCCTTGCTGAAATCAAGATAGGCTACATCCACCCTTCATCTACCAGGCTTGTAATTCTGTCAAAAAATGAGATCAGATTAGTCTGACATGACTTGCTTTTCAGAAACCCATGCTGACTTTTAGTGATCACAATGTTCCTTTCTAGGTGCTCACAGACCGTTTACTTAATGATCTGCTGTAGAATCTTTCCTGGTATTGATGTCAGGCTGACTGGGCGGTAATTGTTTGGGTCCTCTCTTTTCCCCTTTTTGAAAATAGGAACAACATTTGCCCTCCTCCAGTCTGCTGGGACTTCGCCTGTTCTCCAGGAATTCTCAAAGATTATTGCCAGTGGTTCTGAAATCACCTCTGCCAGTTCTTTTAATACTATTGGATGTAGTTCATCTGGCCCTGGAGACTTGAATACATCAAAATTAGCCAAGTATTCTTGTATTACCTCCTTACTTATTCTGGGCTGTGTTTCCCCTGCTGAATCATTTGCTCCATATTCTTCAGGTCGGGCATTGTTTTCTTTTTTGGAGAAGACTGAGACAAAGAAGGCATTGAGGAGTTCTGCCCTTTCTCTGTCCCCTGTTTGCATTTCACCACCTTCTCTTGTAAGTGACCCCACTGTTTCCTTGTTCTTCCTTTTGCTACGGACATATCCATAAAAGCCCTTTTTGTTGCTTTTAACCTCTCTAGCAAGCCTGAGTTCATTCTGTGCTTTAGCTTTTCTGACTTTGTCACTACACGTGCTGGCTATTTGTTTGAATTCCTCTCTGGTGATTTCCCCCTTTTTCCATTTTTGGTACATATCCCTTTTAAATCTTAACTCAGTTAAAAGTTCTTTATATAGCCATCCTGGCTTCTTTAGGCACCTTCCATGTTTCCGTCTCATTGGTATTGCCTGAAGTTGTGCTTTTAATATCTCCCTTATAACAAACTCCCAACCATCATGAACTCCCTTCCCTTTTAGTATTACTGTCCATGGGATTTCACCCAGCGTTTCCCTAAGTTTTCTGAAGTCGGTTTTCTTAAAGTCTAGGATTTGAGTCTTAGTATTCTTGGTTGCTCCTTTCCGCTGTATAATAAACTCCAGAAGTGCATGGTCACTCCCACCTAATGATCCTGCCACTTCTACCCCACTAACCACGTCATCACTATTGGTTAGGACCAGATCTAAAATGGCTGATCCTCTTGTTGCTTCTCCCACTTTCTGGACAATGAAGTTATCTGCAAGGCCAGTGAGGAATCTGTTCGGCCTTATGCTCTTGGCTGAGTTTGACATCCAACAAATATCAGGATAGTTGAAATCCCCCATTACTACTATCTCACTTCCTTTTGAATGCTTGGTCATCTGTTTCAGGAAGGCTTCATCTGTGTCCTCAGCTTGGCTTGGGGATCTATAGTAAACTCCCACAATGAGATCACTGTTATTTTTCTCTCCCTTAATTTTGACCCAGATACTCTCAATATGTCTGTTCATAAACTGAAGCGTTCATAAACTGAAGCAAACTTTCCCATTGAAAGTAATGGAAAGTGAATTAATCCGTTCCAGATGGGTCCGCGGCATTCGCAAACCGAAAATTTGTAAACCGAGGTGTTCATAAACCGAGGCTCCACTGTACTTTATATCCCACCTTTATGCCGTGTGGGGATTTGAACCCAGGCCTCCCAGGCCTTCATCCCACACTCTAACCACTACACTACACTGTCTCTCAGCAGCTGCTTAGGGGTGGGACAGGAGACTGTGATTTTACATGGCTTGGCATTATGAAATTGGGAGTGGGAGAGTGTGGGGAATATTGGGCGTCCATCTTTCAATGGTGTTTTCTGGGACAGCAGAACTTGAGTGGGGGATGTTTGGCCGTTTCAGGGCCCAGCGAGCACCAAGGAGAAGGAGGAGGCATTCCTGACACAGCCAGGCCAGAGGACGATGTTCTGGCAAGTCAAAGAGGAGAATTGCGGCATTGTGGGCTCTCTGGGTAAGGAATAGTGCTTAGGTGGAGGGCTGAGCCACATCTCCCATCAGCCCCAGCAAGTGTGGCCGATGGCCAAGGATGATGGGACTTGTAGTTCAGCAACATCTGAGGGTCAAAAGTTACCCACAGCTGGCCTAGGGCTTCAGCCCTAACTAGGTCTACTCAGAAGTAAGTCCCGGGGGGGGGGGCCTACTCCCAGGTAAGTGCGGTGAGCATTGCAGCAAACCCCACAAACAGTTCAGGTTGCAATTTAAGCATGTTTCCAAGGGGTCAACCCCACTGGGGAGACTGCAGAACTTTCTTTTCATTCTCAACTCTACCAGGGCCCATTGGATACGATTCAAGCATGTTTACTCAGAGGCAAGTCCTGTCTGTTCGGTGTTTTACCCCCCAATAAACATAGTTTGGGAGTGCAGCTTAGGTTTCTTCCATTTGAAATTAATGGGATTTAAAAGCTGATTAATTTTGGCCAGGCCCATAAGTCTATACCCATTGAAAAGCACAAACCAGAATAAATATCCCTACGTCGTAAGTTCCATTCTGCATATCAATTAACTAAGAAATAAATACGAGTTATAGCACAGCAGTATATAACTTTAATTTTCTGTTGTTCTTTTCATATTTATCTCTTCCTTGTGGGTTTTTTTTTAAGAAGGGGGATGAAAATATCAAAAAGGAATGTGTCCATTGACCAGAAAGACTAAATTCCAGGAATATTATTTGGATCCAGATTCTGCAAATAATAATCATTCTCTCTCTCTCTCTCTCTCTCTCTCTCTCTCTCTCTCTCTCTCTCTCTCTCCCCTCCCACCCCCAGAGGGGCTTCTGATTCCCAAACTGGATCTTTCCTTCCAGTCAGAAAAAGGGGAAAATATGTTCTCGCAGGAACCAGAACCAGAACCAGGTAAAGGAAGCTGGTGGAATTTGCTGGGTGCTGCTGGCACCTGACATTCTTCGGCAGCTGCCGGGGGCCACACTGTGCTATGGCAAGGGCCACAGCCGATGCCTGCCCTGACTGATCCCCCTCCCACCACCAGGCTAAAAAATACATTTAAAGATTCAGGACTGACATGAGAAAGGACTTCTTCACACGCTGCATCGTTAAACAGTGGGATCTGCTGCCACAGAAGGTAGTTGTGGCCACAAATTTGGCTGGCCTTAGGACAAGTTAATGGAGGATGACCCTGTTTTGCACCTTTGCTCTCGGATGGTGGGGGGGGAGGGCAAATGTCTCTGAATGTCCATTGCTAAGAATCATAAGTGGGGAGGGTCTTGTTGGCCCCCAGGATAACAGGAAGTTGGACTCTGTGGGCCTTTGGCCTGCTGCAGCAGAGCTCATTTTCCATACTTATAACCCAAAGTTAGAGAGACTCCCTTCAGGAATATGTGGCAGGTGTAGACAGTGATAATCAGAATCTCCTGATAACTGTAATTGTTCAGTGTGGATCACTTAAGTTTCCTGATAATGCAGAAGTTCACACCCCCCCCAAAAAAAATTGTGGAACAGACACCCATGTTTGCTCACTTGGCCGAACCATCAGGGGGTTGTGAAGAGGCAAGATTAATTGGGAGTCCTTAGGCTAGGAGGGGTTTAGGGCTCGGAGGACAGTCATCCTTAGTATTGCCTCTCTCTGCAAAAAAAGAAGAAAAGTTTGGGGCATGTTAAAACCATGTCTGATTTCAAGAGCAGAGACTGTCGCTGTGGTGTCTGGATAAAGGGAGAGCTTTAATGATCAGTCACATGTCGCTCAGCAATGAAGAAGCCATGAAGGATTTGAAGTCCTGTTTTGTGAAAGGGGCGGGTGCTAAGGTAATTCAGATAATGGCAGATCTCCCTTAATTTTTTGTTAAAGGGTAGCAGGGACTATGGATCCAACATCTGGGACATTTGTTTGGTTCTGATCATAGTTGGCAGAAGTTGTAAAGTAGCTTTTTACACACACAAACTCCTAGTACGTTGTGGTACCGTTTTCATTCATAGGCTTCAGTGATATTTTTGAATTGGAAAAAAAGATCTGCTGCTCTAAATCCACAGGAGTTCTGATTTAGTCTCATTGACTTGATTCCATGAAGAAAACGCCTAAAATTCTGCATGTTAATTTTAACTTAATCCATGTTTATCCTGCTGGCAAAAGAACTTCAGATTGAAACAGCCCCTTCCAGCCTTGCCCACCTGGTGCCCTCTGTCCATTTAAGACTACAACTCCCATCATCCCTGGCCAGTGCATCTCCAGGTATGGCTAGCAATGCCCTTGCCTGAAGACCCTGCAGAGCCACTGCCAATAAGTGGAGGCAATAGTGACCTCGATGGACTAATGGTATGGCCTGGCAGAAGGCCACTTTCATATGGGATGAGACCTTTTGCATGCAATGCATGTGCTTTGCCACTGGAGACAGAGGCTTTTGTGTGGTGGCACCCAAGTTATGGATCTCCTTCCCAAGATATGATTGCTTGGTACTATCTTGACCATTATTATTAATTAACATTACTACAAACTCTGCAAACTCTTTCCTATATTCCCAATAAAGTGTGGCCCCCTCCAATGGCTGAAAACCTGGGGGGCTTTAACAGAATACTGGAGACTCTAGAAGGGGAGAGGGTTCTTCTGCTCGGATCCTGCTTATGGGTTTCCACTGGGCATCTAGTTTCAATATTTTTTCAAAAAAATGTTTTTGGTTTCACCACCACTTGCAGGTAAAAGGAGAGAGATCAAGATGGAGAATTCCCACCAAGGGGAAGCTGTGCCAGAGGGAATGTCCCAGGGGAACGTTCCTTTTTTAGCTGAGATTGCAGAGCAAAAGGGTGAGTCCAAAGGAGACCATGAAACAAATGAATTCAGCAATCTCCCAGAAGTTCCCTTTAGTGAAAACACAACACAGTTTGGAGTGGAAAAGCCCTTCTCCAATCATGGGAGGAACAACCAGGACAGTTTGGGTCTCGGTACGCTAAATGCAGAAGAAGGTCCTTATGAATGCCCCGTGCGTGGGGAGAGCTTCCAGCGAGGATCTGCCCTGGCTGAACACCAGAGGAGGCACTTGCAAGAGGAAGCATATGAATGGTCTGAGGGCGAGAAGCCCTTTCCCCAGCGAGAGATCTGGGTGAGCCATCAGAGCGGCCTCATGGAAGAGAAACCATACGAGTGTCCCGAGTGCGGGAAGAGGTTCAGTTACAGAGCAACGCTGATGCGGCATCGAAGGATCCACACCGAAGAGAAACCGCACAAGTGCTCCCACTGTGGGAAAAGCTTCAGCCAGAGGACCAACTTGGTGAGTCACCTGCGAATCCACACCGGAGAGAGGCCATATCAATGCTCCCAGTGCGGGAAAGGCTTCCGGTGGCAACTCCATTTGAAGAGGCACCAGAAGATCCACACGGGAGAGAAGCCTCACGAATGCCCGGACTGCGGGAAAAGCTTTTCCCGGAGAGATACGTTACTCAATCACCGGAGGACCCACACAGGGGAGAAGCCGTACGAGTGCCCAGATTGTGGGAGAAACTTCAACCACCCATGCAACTTAATTGAACATCAGAAGATGCACACAGGGGAGAAACCGCACGAATGTCCCGAGTGTGGAAAAAACTTCTCCCGGCGGGATACACTGATCAAGCATCAGAGAACTGACACGGGAGAGAAGCCTTATGAATGCCCCGAGTGTGGGAAAAGTTTCCATCATCCTTGTCGGTTGACGGACCATCAGAAGATCCACACAGGAGAGAAGCCTCACAAATGCCCTGAGTGCGGGAAGAACTTTTCTCGGCGAGATACGCTGATCAAACACCAAAGGACCCACGTGGAGGAGAAGCCTTATGAATGCCCCGAGTGTGGGAAAAGCTTCATTCAGAAGAAGGCATTCATCAGACATCAGATAATTCATTTAGGGAATACGTCCAGCTAATATTTTTGAAAAGTGCCACATTTAAAATAAGAAGATACCATTTTCTGTTCAACTCTTATGATGCCATCTTGGTTTTGTGGTTGTAACATTGTCTGTATCATTCAGCTGCATGTTCCTCTCTGGGGCTCTAAATGAGGTCTTGTTCTGAGTGTGACTGTGAATATATAAACTTGTTGGACTCCTTATTAATTGCTTTTGACCTAACATAGGAATTAGCATTATCCAGAGGACACCCCATTTGATGCCCCCGATAGACAGAATCCAGCCTGTAAATAAGGAACATTAATGCATCCACTTGAAACACATTGAACTGGGCAGAAGCTCCACACAATGCAATAAGATTTATTTCTGACAACGTGTGGAGATGGCGAGGCTGTATTTGCAGAGGGCATTTGAAGCTGACGCCCTGTTCAGATTCTTTTTCATTTTCTTCCCATCTAAGGTCTCCAGAGCAAGGAGCTATTCTGACTGATGTGGGTGGAGGGAGTTCATTTTCTAGTCCTCTATTAATCCAATGATGCATGCATTTTAAAAGCTGCATGAGGTATTGTGGGGAGAGAAAGGTTTTGTGGAATTGCAGAGTAGTGAGGGATCCCGAGGGTCTTCTAGTCCGATCCCCTGCAGTACAAAAAACCTTTGCCGCACGTGGGGCTCAAACCCACAACCCTGGGATTAAGAGTCTCGTGCTCTGCCAAATCAGACATCTCAAAAGGAAAACAAGATTGAAGGTGAGGAAAAGATTATTTATTGCAACTGTTAAAAGTGTGTCTCTTTAATAAGAAGTAAGCTGCAGAGGGAATTCTGGGGAAAGAAAGAAAAATACAGTACAAAGCAACAGCGACCCATTTTTGTTTTGTTGTTTCTGCTGATTTTGACTGGAATGAATCCTCTCAAAGGTCCCCTTGAAAAACTGCCCAATGTGCTCTTGGCGGGTAAATGTTTTTTATATCAGTCACTCTGGTCTGGAGAGAAACTCCTGCTGGGCCTGAGAGGCAGATTTAGTCTCCTCATGAGATGCTGGGGTGGGTTTTAATATCATTCAGATCAAAGTAAGGGAGGAGGGTCTCTCCAGAGAACGAGGCTCCTGAGAACGTGTAGAGTTCAGCTCCTGAGTCAGCATCAGAAAAAGACACACGTCCCTCTTCATAGTCCAGAGTCACCCGGATCCTCCTAGGAGCCTCATTCAGGGACAGATCAGAGTCAGGGAAGGTCAAGGCCCAGTACTTGCCTGCAGACTTCTCCACAGCCCAGATCCCCTCCTCTGGCCTTATGCAGAAGCGGCCCTTTCTCCTCACCTCACAGACTTCCTGGCAACCCCCACATCCCAGCATTCCCCACTTCCCACATTGACTTCCCATAAATGTCTTCCTGCTGTGAATCCCTCACGTCCCAACACACAAGGCCAGTACCGGTAGTGGAATCTCTCAGGATTGTTGGGCAGGACTTGCTTTTTGTCTCCCTTTCTCACGCTTCTCCGATCCTTGGACAGGATGAGCCAGGGATAGGCTGTGTCTGGATCCAGAGTGACATCAATAGGAGTATAGCACTTAGATCTAGGGAAGTAATAGTACCACTGTATTCTGCTCTGGTCAGACCTCACCTGGAGTACTGTGTCCAGTTCTGGGCACCACAGTTCAAGAAGGATACTGACAAGCTGGAACGTGTCCAGAGGAGGGCAACCAAAATGGTCAAAGGTCTGGAAACGATGCCTTATGAGGAACGGCTTAGGGAGCTGGGTATGTTTAGCCTGGAGAAGAGAAGGTTAAGGGGTGATATGATAGCCATGTTCAAATATATAAAAGGATGTCATATAGAGGAGTGAAAGGTTGTTTTCTGCTGCTCCAGAGAAGCGGACACGGAGCAATGGATTCAAACTACAAGAAAGAAGATTCCACCTAAACATTAGGAAGAACTTCCTGACAGTAAGAGCTGTTCGACAGTTTCAAAAACCTCATCAGGAGGGTTTTAAACTGGCTTATGTGGGGGAGGGAGACAGTGGTCCTGAAGGTAGTCTACATTTTTTGATAGAATTACAAGCCTGGTAGATGAAGGGAATGCTGTGGATATAGCCTATCTTGATTTCAGCAAGGCCTTTGACAAGGTGCCCCATGATATTCTTGTAAAGAAGCTGGTAAAATGCGGGCTCAACAATGCTACCATTCCGTGGATTTGTAACTGGCTGACTGACCGAACCCAAAGGGTGCTCATCAATGGCTCCTCTTCATCCTGGAGAGTAGTGATTAGTGGGGTGCCACAGGGTTCTGTCTTGGGCCCAGTCTTATTCAACATCTTTATCAATGACTTGGATGGTGGGCTTGAGGGCATCCTGAGCAAGTTTGCAGATGACACCAAATTGGGAGGGGTGGCTAATACCTCAGAGGACAGGATCACACTTCAAAATGACCTTAACAGATTAGACAACTGGGCCAAAGCAAACAAGATGAATTTTAACAAGGAGAAATGTAAAGTACTACACTTGGGCAAAAAAAATGAAAGGCACAAATACAGGATGGGAGACACCTGGCTTGAGAGCAGTACATGTGAAAAGGATCTAGGAGTCTTGGTAGACCACAAACTTGACATGAGTCAGCAGTGTGATGCAGCAGCTAAAAAAGCCAATGCAATTCTGGGCTGCATCAAGAGGAGTATAGCAAGGGAAGTAATAGTACCACAGTATTCTGCTCTGGATAGACCTCACCTGGAGTACAGTGTCCAGTTCTGGGCACCACAGTTCAAGAAGGATACTGACAAGTTGGAACGTGTCGAAAAGCAGAGCGCTGACATGTGACCCGTCGATCAGCTGTTCCGCGGCTTTAAAGCGGTCTCCCTGCCTCTCTAGGACAGCGTTTCTCAACCGCTGTTCCGCGGCACACTACTGTGCCGCGAGACGCTGGCTGGTGTGCCGCGACGTGAGGCGACGAGAAGGGCGATTTGCGGCGCCAATAGGCAGCGCTGACCCGCCGGAAAGGAGAGGAGGAGAAGCCTTATGAATGCCCCGAGTGTGGGAAAAGCTTCATTCAGAAGAAGGCATTCATCAGACATCAGATAATTCATTTAGGGAATACGTCCAGCTAATATTTTTGAAAAGTGCCACATTTAAAATAAGAAGATACCATTTTCTGTTCAACTCTTATGATGCCATCTTGGTTTTGTGGTTGTAACATTGTCTGTATCATTCAGCTGCATGTTCCTCTCTGGGGCTCTAAATGAGGTCTTGTTCTGAGTGTGACTGTGAATATATAAACTTGTTGGACTCCTTATTAATTGCTTTTGACCTAACATAGGAATTAGCATTATCCAGAGGACACCCCATTTGATGCCCCCGATAGACAGAATCCAGCCTGTAAATAAGGAACATTAATGCATCCACTTGAAACACATTGAACTGGGCAGAAGCTCCACACAATGCAATAAGATTTATTTCTGACAACGTGTGGAGATGGCGAGGCTGTATTTGCAGAGGGCATTTGAAGCTGACGCCCTGTTCAGATTCTTTTTCATTTTCTTCCCATCTAAGGTCTCCAGAGCAAGGAGCTATTCTGACTGATGTGGGTGGAGGGAGTTCATTTTCTAGTCCTCTATTAATCCAATGATGCATGCATTTTAAAAGCTGCATGAGGTATTGTGGGGAGAGAAAGGTTTTGTGGAATTGCAGAGTAGTGAGGGATCCCGAGGGTCTTCTAGTCCGATCCCCTGCAGTACAAAAAACCTTTGCCGCACGTGGGGCTCAAACCCACAACCCTGGGATTAAGAGTCTCGTGCTCTGCCAAATCAGACATCTCAAAAGGAAAACAAGATTGAAGGTGAGGAAAAGATTATTTATTGCAACTGTTAAAAGTGTGTCTCTTTAATAAGAAGTAAGCTGCAGAGGGAATTCTGGGGAAAGAAAGAAAAATACAGTACAAAGCAACAGCGACCCATTTTTGTTTTGTTGTTTCTGCTGATTTTGACTGGAATGAATCCTCTCAAAGGTCCCCTTGAAAAACTGCCCAATGTGCTCTTGGCGGGTAAATGTTTTTTATATCAGTCACTCTGGTCTGGAGAGAAACTCCTGCTGGGCCTGAGAGGCAGATTTAGTCTCCTCATGAGATGCTGGGGTGGGTTTTAATATCATTCAGATCAAAGTAAGGGAGGAGGGTCTCTCCAGAGAACGAGGCTCCTGAGAACGTGTAGAGTTCAGCTCCTGAGTCAGCATCAGAAAAAGACACACGTCCCTCTTCATAGTCCAGAGTCACCCGGATCCTCCTAGGAGCCTCATTCAGGGACAGATCAGAGTCAGGGAAGGTCAAGGCCCAGTACTTGCCTGCAGACTTCTCCACAGCCCAGATCCCCTCCTCTGGCCTTATGCAGAAGCGGCCCTTTCTCCTCACCTCACAGACTTCCTGGCAACCCCCACATCCCAGCATTCCCCACTTCCCACATTGACTTCCCATAAATGTCTTCCTGCTGTGAATCCCTCACGTCCCAACACACAAGGCCAGTACCGGTAGTGGAATCTCTCAGGATTGTTGGGCAGGACTTGCTTTTTGTCTCCCTTTCTCACGCTTCTCCGATCCTTGGACAGGATGAGCCAGGGATAGGCTGTGTCTGGATCCAGAGTGACATCAATAGGAGTATAGCACTTAGATCTAGGGAAGTAATAGTACCACTGTATTCTGCTCTGGTCAGACCTCACCTGGAGTACTGTGTCCAGTTCTGGGCACCACAGTTCAAGAAGGATACTGACAAGCTGGAACGTGTCCAGAGGAGGGCAACCAAAATGGTCAAAGGTCTGGAAACGATGCCTTATGAGGAACGGCTTAGGGAGCTGGGTATGTTTAGCCTGGAGAAGAGAAGGTTAAGGGGTGATATGATAGCCATGTTCAAATATATAAAAGGATGTCATATAGAGGAGTGAAAGGTTGTTTTCTGCTGCTCCAGAGAAGCGGACACGGAGCAATGGATTCAAACTACAAGAAAGAAGATTCCACCTAAACATTAGGAAGAACTTCCTGACAGTAAGAGCTGTTCGACAGTTTCAAAAACCTCATCAGGAGGGTTTTAAACTGGCTTATGTGGGGGAGGGAGACAGTGGTCCTGAAGGTAGTCTACAAAGTGCTGAAGATGATCACCCAAATGTCAAGGACCAAATGGAGCAAACAGCACACAGACGTAGTGGTGGGAGGAAAAAATCCTTAAATAAGAGACATGGGGGAATGATCAATAGTCTTCAATGTCTGTACACTAATGCACAGAGCATGGGAAATAAACAAGATGAACTTGAGCTCTTGGTACAGCAAACTAAATACGACATAATAGGCATCACTAAAACCTGGTGGGATGAGTCTCATGATTGGAATGTAGAAATAGAGGGATACAATCTATTTCAGAGAAATAGACCAAACAGGAAAGGAGGAGGAGTGGCATTATACGTCAGGGATGTGTATACCTGTGAAGAGATCCAGGATTTAAAACTTCAAAGCCATATTGAGAGTATCTGGGTCAAAATGAAGGGAGAGAGAAATAACAGTGATCTCATTGTGGGAGTTTACTATAGATCCCCAAACCAAGCTGAGGACACAGATGTAGCCTTCCTGGAACAGATGACCAAGCATTCAAAAGGAAGTGAGATAGTAGTAATGGGGGATTTCAAGTCCCAGCAGACTGGAGGAGGGCAAATGTTGTCCCTATTTTCAAAAAGGGGGAAAGAGAGGACCCAAACAATTACCGCCCAGTCAGCCTGACATCAATACCAGGAAAGATTCTAGAGCAGATCATTAAGCAAAGGTCTGTGAGCACCTAGAAAGGAACACTGTGATCACTAAAAGTCAGCATGGGTTTCTGAAGAATAGGTCATGTCAGACTAATCTGATCTCATTTTTTGATAGAATTACAAGCCTGGTAGATGAAGGGAATGCTGTGGATATAGCCTATCTTGATTTCAGCAAGGCCTTTGACAAGGTGCCCCATGATATTCTTGTAAAGAAGCTGGTAAAATGCGGGCTCAACAATGCTACCATTCCGTGGATTTGTAACTGGCTGACTGACCGAACCCAAAGGGTGCTCATCAATGGCTCCTCTTCATCCTGGAGAGTAGTGATTAGTGGGGTGCCACAGGGTTCTGTCTTGGGCCCAGTCTTATTCAACATCTTTATCAATGACTTGGATGGTGGGCTTGAGGGCATCCTGAGCAAGTTTGCAGATGACACCAAATTGGGAGGGGTGGCTAATACCTCAGAGGACAGGATCACACTTCAAAATGACCTTAACAGATTAGACAACTGGGCCAAAGCAAACAAGATGAATTTTAACAAGGAGAAATGTAAAGTACTACACTTGGGCAAAAAAAATGAAAGGCACAAATACAGGATGGGAGACACCTGGCTTGAGAGCAGTACATGTGAAAAGGATCTAGGAGTCTTGGTAGACCACAAACTTGACATGAGTCAGCAGTGTGATGCAGCAGCTAAAAAAGCCAATGCAATTCTGGGCTGCATCAAGAGGAGTATAGCAAGGGAAGTAATAGTACCACAGTATTCTGCTCTGGATAGACCTCACCTGGAGTACAGTGTCCAGTTCTGGGCACCACAGTTCAAGAAGGATACTGACAAGTTGGAACGTGTCGAAAAGCAGAGCGCTGACATGTGACCCGTCGATCAGCTGTTCCGCGGCTTTAAAGCGGTCTCCCTGCCTCTCTAGGACAGCGTTTCTCAACCGCTGTTCCGCGGCACACTACTGTGCCGCGAGACGCTGGCTGGTGTGCCGCGACGTGAGGCGACGAGAAGGGCGATTTGCGGCGCCAATAGGCAGCGCTGACCCGCCGGAAAGGAAGCCGGCCGGGTCAGTCTGGAGGGCGCGGGGGCGCGAAGGGTGTTTCTCCATCATCTCCTCGCGCTCGCTCCCTGAGCGAGGCAGCACTTCATGGCCGCGCGCCTGGGCTGAGGGGCCGGGCTTGGAAGCGGGAACATCGAGGGACGGGGCGGATCTCTCCGCCGCTGGACACAAAGCGCCACCGACGCCGCTGCTTTCCGCAATCCCGGGAGGAGGAGGAGGAGGCGGTGGCGGCGGAGGCTGCCCCTCGGGTCTCTCTCTCCGGTCCTTCCTCTCTCCCTCCTTGCGTATGAGTCAGGTATTTCCCAGCCCGCCATCGGCGGCCGAGGCCGCCTCCTCGCGCTCTCCCCGCGCGCTCCATGGAGAAGGCAGCGGCACCAGCGGCGCAGGGCGGCAGGGACTCCGGAGCAGCAGCAGCCCCGTCCAGCGGCGGCAGTAACAGCAGCCACCGCCGCCGCAGCAGCCGCCCTACCTCGGCGGGCTCCTCGCCGTCGTCCTCCGCCAGCCGGGGAGGGCTCTCTGGCCGCCAAGGAGCAGCGGCGGCGGCTACACCAGCGGGGAGGCCGGAGGGAGGCGGCGGTGGCGGCAGCAGCAGCAGCCCCAGCTCAGCCGCTGCCAGCCCAGGAGGGAGCGGGGGGCTGGCGGCAGGCAGGACGACGGAGGCGGTGCTCGAGGGCTCTCTCAGCAAGTACACCAAACTCATCCAGGGCTGGCAAAGCAGGTAAATGTTGTGGGAATGACCTCTCTCAGTCTCATTTTTTGGGGTGTGTGTGTGTGTGCCAGTGGGTCGACCTACTTCCTTTCCCCCCTGTCTCCCCACCCTCCCTATTCCTCAGTCCCCCACCCATTCCCAACCCCCAGGATTTGCCCCGTCTTTTAATGGTGGTGTGCCGCGTGATTTTTTTCATGGAACAAGTGTGCCTTGGCCCAAAAAAGGTTGAGAAACACTGCTCTAGGAAGTGGAGCCTCCCTCCCAGACACATAAATTCTCCTCCTTCCAAACAAGCTCAGAATATATTGTTTCGTTCCTGACAATGTCCCAGGTTCGATTCCCGGAAACGACAGGGAAGGAGACTCCCCCTCCCAAAAAGTTCTCCGGGGCAGGGAGGTGGCACAGCCTACAATTCCCCCTTCCTCTCTTTTAATCCTCTGCTGTTGTTACAGGAATTTTAAAATGATTGGTGAGGGGGGCTGCCCCTCCAGCACGCAGTGTGCCCCCCCTTCATTCACTCAAAGCCCCACATAACGTTGTTCTGTTCAGGAAGGAAGTGGCTACCAAGGGGGGAGCTTGGGACATGAGCGAGGGCAGCCATGACCCCTAAAGCGTGAGCCCAGGTTTTCAGCAGCCCCTCTGCCTGAGGGAGCATCTCTGGCATCCTGACACCTGAGTGCCAGACAGGTAGCAATAGCAAAACTAGATCAGTACAAAAGGGGTGATTAACGACATGATCTAAATATCTCTTTTGTACACTTAATTGATGTGTGGTGGAGGTCAAGGGAAGTTGGGGGCAAGCCCTGATGCTCAGCACCCAGACCCTCCCGACGGGGATGTATGTAGGAGTGTAATTTTAGGGGTGTTGTGGGTCTCTTTGAAAAAAGTCTTTTGTTGGTCTTTTGTTTCAGTGTATCTGCAGAAGTGTGCATGCACACAAAAGCTTATACCAAGAACAAACTTAGTGGGTCTCTAAGGTGCTACTGAATATTTATTTTTATTTTTTTAATATATATTTCGACAGCGTCAGACCAACACCTACCTGAATTTGTAAAACTGATTAAAGTGGGAGCCATCCTTTGTTCTGGGCTTCTTCCAGCTTCTCCCATGTGGTAGGTGGAAGTCCTGTTGCAAGAGTCTTTTGAATAAAGACCAGGCCTAGTGGCTGCTGTTTTGCTCCGCTATTCCTGGCTGGTGTCTTTGTTTGGTCATCAAAATGAGCTCAAGGATTTTCCTATAACACGGGGGAGGGGATCTGGTCATTTTTACACCCATTTCAAGACGTGGGGGAGGCAGGGCCATGGCGTGGTGTCTGCAGTAAAACAGCCCTGCAAAGTAGACTGGATTTGTGGGGCTTGGAACAGTAACTTACAACAACCCTAAAGGGTAGTCCAGTGTCGTCATTACGGGTGCCTTTTTAAAATAGGGGCTGGTGTTTGAACTTGGGCTGGATGCAGGAAGGACCTTTGTTAAGGTTGAACCAAGGCTGCTGCGGGGATAAAATAAACTTTATGCAAGGCAGTAACCTCAACTCAAGGTTTCTGCTGATGGAGCACCTAGTGAGTGCTAGCATGGCAGGGCTTCTGGGGCAGCCTGTGTCTTGCAAGGAGGGTCCCAGCTCCAACACCAGACACCTCCAGTTGAACGCATGAGGTGGCAGAGGAGGGGAAGCCTCTTTGGATCGACCCAAACCATGGGATTCAAGTTACAATAAAGGCAACTCCAACTAATGTCAGGAAGAACTTTCTGGCATTTAAGAGCAATTAAACAGTGGAACGGTCTCCCTCAGGAGGGGGTGGACTCTCCTTCCTTGGAGGCTTTTAAGCAGAGTTTGGAGGGCCATCTGTCTTAGATGTTTGAGTTGAGATTCCTGCATTGCAGGGGGTTAGACTAGATGACCCTTGGGTTTAGCTTCCAATTCTACAATTCTATGGCCGTTTTCTACAGATCCTTAGGTAGTCCAGCATCCTGTTCTCACAGTGACCAACCAGATGCCCCTTTTGGGAAACCTGCAAGAAGGATCTGAGCATAGGAGCAGCCATGGGTAACCATCCCCTCCATGAATGTGTCTCGCCTTCTTGTGAAGCCATGTGGATCGGGGCCCACACATTTTGTTTGACCAGAGTCATTTTTCTGCCTGGGGCGACAGAGAATCCTATAATTGTAGGGCTGGAGGGACCCCAAGGGTCATCTAGCCCACATATCCCCCTGAAATGGAAGAAGGCAGCACACACATTCACTGGTTCCAGCTGGAGGGGGGGCTGGGTTTTATTCTAGCTCCACCAACTGATGAGATTTCAAGATTTGCAGAGAAAAAAGTTACGAAAAAAAGATTTTAAGTGCTTATGCTGACAGATCATAAACTGGAAAATAACACTTATAACTGTAAGAATCTTATTTTTCCTTCTTTTAATAATTTCAATGTGTGTTTGGTGTTTGGGGGTGGATAAAAAAAAATTGGCACTGGGTACCACCTGACCTTAAGGGACCCAGGTGGCACCGCGGGTTAAACTTCAGAGCCTAGGGCTTGCTGATCAGAAGGTCGGCAGTTCGAATCCCTGCAACGGGGTTAGCTCTGGTTGCTCGGTCCCAGCTCCTGCCCACCTAGCAGTTCGAAAGCACGTCGATGCAAGTAGATAAATAGGGACCACTCCGGCGGGAAGGTAAACGGTGTTTCCGTGCGCTGCTCTGGTTCGCCAGAAGCAGCTCTGTCATGCTGGCCACATGACCCGGAAGCTGTCTGCGGACAAACGCCGGCTCTCTCGGCCTATAGAGCGAGATGTGCGCTGCAGCCCCAGAGTCGGACACGACTGGACCTGATGGTCAGGGGCCCCTTTACCTTTACTTTTCCTTACCACCTGACCTTGCTATGCCACTGCTTAGAGCAGCCCCCCTGCCTGTGCGAAGCGGACGTGAAGGAGCTGCCTTTTGCCTCTTGCTCTTTGGGGCTCCGTCGGGGACACCTCCACCCCGCCAATTGACTGGGGGAGTTGCTGGAAGAGGAGATTTGCACGACTTGCATTGCGGGGTCCTGGTGCGAGTTCTGCGGGGGTCTGCACCCCATAGCAGAGGCTTGAAATGGGGGCAGGAGGGGGGTTACTCCAGAGGGGCGGGGAGGGTCAAGCTGTGCGACCTTCATGCCCCGGAGAAGAGTCTTTTCAGGGATGGGGGTCTTTTCCGTGCCACTGCCGGGAGGGAACCTGAAACCTTTTCAGGAAAGAAAATGAATTATAGAGCTGGTTTGGAGGGAAGGAACATTATGTTTCGGGGGGTGGGGTGGGGAGCAGAGGAAAAATCCCTTTTTGCCACTGATTCCTCCCCCTGCCCCATTACTTCTGTGGATCAGAAGAGTGGGAGAAGGGCTGATGGGGGGGGAGACTCCTCCCTTTTTGCAGCGCAGAGATGGAGCCAGCCTTGTGGGTGGGGGGAGCCAAATACATTTGCTGCCTGAGAGGAGCCAGAGAAGAGTGCTTCCCCCAAAGCAACTCTACTGGGACACTGAGCAGTCACCTGGGGACAACTATCTTCTCCCCACCAAAGAAGAAAGACATAGTCTTAGACGCAGCCTCTCCAGCACTGTTTTATGGATTGGGGCAACTCTGTGACTTCTGTGTTATGGAGAGAAAATGGGGTATGGTATCTAAAGCGCTTTCCAACTTCGCTGGAGTCTAGCCCTGCGGATGCTGGATTGATCAGAGAAGGCAAGACCAGGGGTAGGCAACCTAAGGCCCGTGGGCTGGATGCGGCCCAATCGCCTTCTCAATCTGGCCCACGGACAGTCCGGGAATCAGTGTTTTTTTACATGAGTAGAATGTGCCCTTTTATTTAAAACACATCTCTGGGTTATTTGTGGGGCATAGGAATCCGTTCATTTCCCCCCAAAAAAATATAGTCCGCATGGTCTGAGGGACGGTGTACTGGCCTACGGCTGAAAAAGGTTGCTGACCCCTGGGCAAGGCTATAGCCAAGCAATGAGTAAGCAAATCAGCGGCCAGAAGGCCTGATCATTTATTTGTTTCAATAAACGTCTCAATCTCCAAAGAGAGCAAAAAAGAAAAACGTCCAGGACAAAAATTACATGAGTTTTTAAAAGTTCCCACAACACACATTTCTCACAATGTCATCAAAACATTACAGGTATGTCACAGAAGAGGAGTGGTGTTGGGCAGAAATCTGTGTTCCGGACATGCCCTTGTCAATCACACAAATATCCCCTCCCATCATTTTTTTTTTTTTTGGACAGAACACATTTATTTATTTTAACTTAAGGTATAAAACCATCCCTCACCATGCAGAGCCCAGGGACGGCACTGCAGACTACCAAACACATACAATAAAATAAATACAATAAAACAATTCATAACATGCAACGCTCACTTGTGTGAGTCACATAAATAGAAGCTAACAGCATGACCTCACCTCCTCTGAGAGTCTGGATAAAAATATGTATCTTTAACAGGCACCAGACCTCAAGGACACTTGGCACCAGGCACATATTTTTATGGTTGTAAGCTGTTTTAAATGGTTTTTAATTTTGTGTTAATGCTGTAACCAGGGCCACGGCGCACCCCCCTCCGTTTCCCAGAGTTGCCAATCTTTTTTTTAAGATTAAAATACTTTATTAAACATATTAACAATAAAATCAGCATAATTCAACATAACATAACATAACATAAATCAACACAAATGAAAAGAAAATCGATATAACACAAATGCAAACGTAAGTCAAAATTATACAAGAAAAAACCCAAAACTTATTAGAAAAAGTAAAAAGAGAGGGGGGAAAGGGGGGGGAGAAAGGAAAAGAAAAGAAGAGAAAGAAAATACAAGAAATAAAATCACAATAAACTTCCCAACATTTACATATCGATTCCCTATTATACTGAACGTTACTATGCTTTCCCTTATGAACTTATCATTTTACATTTATCTCATTTTATTCACCTATTCTTACAATTCCAGTGACCTTGTGTGAATTTAATCAAAGCAAATTACCCATCTAGCACTAATACCTTCAGCTCGAAGGTAATCCTCTACGTACTTCCATTCTTTTGTCCATTTCTGTCTGGGGACTTTCCTGATTATCGCCGTTAATTTAGCTAAATTCATAAATTCCACTAATTTAATATGCCAATCCTGTATAGTCGGTAGCTTCTCTCCTTTCCAGTTTTGTGCTATTAATAATCTGGCCGCGGCACAGGCATAGAGCAGGATGTTCTTTCTATCTGAAGGCATGTCCTCCGGGATCAGGCTTAATAATAGAATCTCGGGGTTTTTCTCAAATGTCCATTTCAATATTTTTTTTTACATTCTCATAAACTTCTGTCCAAAATCTATTTACTTTTTTGCAACCCCACCAACAGTGGAAATAATCCCCTTTTATTTCTTTGCATTTCCAACATTTATTGGCATCATTTTTATATATTTTTGCTAGCTTTTCGGGTGTTAGATGCCACCTATCCCCCTCCCATCATTTAGCCTGGACACTGAGCTCTAGCCCGTGTCCGGTCTGATTCAGAGTGAGTTTTCTGCCACCGGCGCTCTAGCTGTCTCAGCGATTGTTTCAGCACCCTCAGCTCCGGGGAGAACCAGGGGGCTCTCCAGGCTCCATGCAATTGGAGAGGGCGCTTTGGAGCCAGACAGTCAATAGCCCTGGTTAACTCCACATTCCACCGGGTCACCAGGGAATCAGCTGAAAGGCCATCAACATGGGATAAAGCATCCCCTACCATTCTCTGGAAACCATCTGGATCCATTAAGTGGTGCGGGGGGACCATCCAAATTGGTCCCACCTCCCTGCAGAGGGGAAGGGTCGCGGAGAAGTCCAGTTGCACCAGGAAGTGATCTGACCATGGCACTTATTTTGTTTCACTTTTACTTAGTGTCAGATCACCTATGTCACTAGAGGTGAACACCAGGTCCTCCGGCCCGTGATCACTGAGATCGGGTGTCCCAGTACATCCCTCCCTGTGGAACCTGCCCCAGTCATCCTGTTGACTGAGGCCCCCTCCCAGGCAGCCCTGATCCTTTCCCCTTAAAAAGCAAAATACAAACTATACAATAACTTAACAAAATAATAAAATAGAAATAAAACAAGAAACAATTATGCTAAAATTAAACTACTCCCCACCCCAACTAAACATTTGTCTCACCCCAAACAGAAATAAACAGCAGCAGTCCAGGTAGCTTGAGATGGTAATGCATATATTTCTTGCTGTTCAGAACAAAATCTGTACAACTTCTCACTCCACTTGCACTTGTATTGCTTCTGAATCTAATAAAAGAACCATTCTGCATTTAGCAAAACACACACCTGCTACTATCCTAAGGGAGTCGTGCATATCTATGGCGTGAACACATTTGGAGTACTGTGCACAGTTCAGCATTTGGGACCTTTTAGTTTGGAGAGAAGACGAGGAAGGAGCGACTGATCAGAGAGCAGGGAGAAAGAGGATAAAGAAAAGCTCCACCCCCTCATAAAACTAGAACCCATGGAATCCAATGAAGCAGGAATCGTGGAAAATTTAGGAGTGTGAAGAGTGGTCTCCCCCCTCTTCTGCATCCAGCCAGTACATGATGGCGCATTGTGGTCTGCTGTCAGAAGGACTCCCTTGGATCATGTCCTTTTGCAAAGGTGGAGGGGAGGCTTTCCACCCTCAGAGCCCAGAGGTGGCTCCTGTCTTGGGGCAGCTGGTGGATTTGGAGGAAGTTGACCCTCAGCGCTCTCGGTTTGGGACCTGCCTGAACCTCCTTCCACATTATACTCATCCATATTGTTTCTCCCCTGTGCCTTTTTGGGGATAGCATTCTACACACACTTGGGTCACCATGCCCCCACCAGCACATTGCTTTGAGATGCTCTGATACGGCCCCTTCTTCCCTGTGCCCCTTCCCTCCTCATGCAAGACGTGCACCTAGGAACAGAGCCTTTCCTGGTTATGCCACTAAACACCCCTTTTACTTCTCCTGCCATCAAATATATCTACTGTATACACAATTATATATATATAAATGTAAATATCGTGAAAATCCAGGTTCCACTTTTCTCCGTAACCGCTTGACCGATCGTCTTGAAATTTTGACACAATGATCCAGGCCACTCCCCGCGTGTTGTTGGGGACAAAAATCCCTCAAATCACACACCTGGGCAGGTACAGAGCTGGATTTCCACCAAGTCAAACAGCGCCCTCAAGTGGAATTCCTCCCACAGTACACCCCCTCCCTTCCTGTGAAATCTAAGCCAAACCCACAAACCAAATGACATCATCATCAACCAAGCAACTGAAACCACCAAGGCGGCCATTATCACAGGCCGCAGCACGGCCTCTGTTTTATGTAGGCCCCTGACAGCCCGGGGGGGCACAGCAACGCACCTGGGGGCACGGCAAGGGGTTTTTACTTTACCATTTAGCACCACTACCCCTCCCAAAAAAAACCACCAAAAAACCAACATTGCCAAGTGGAGGTCGGGGCCTGCCTGGGGGGGGGGAGTGGCACAGACCGCAGCACGGCCTTTGATTTATGTAGGCCCCTGGCCGGCAAGGGGTTTTTACTTTACCATTTAGCAACACTATCCCCCCCCCCAAAAATCCACAAGACACAAATAAATACCATCCTTCAAAACGTCATGAGATACACCGGGCATGGAGGGGGACGGCGACAAACTGAATAGATCATGGATCGGGACACGTGGGGGCAGTCACAAGGATTAGCCACAACGCACCACACCCATAAACCCCGCCTCTGCCACGAGATCCTGTAAAACAGGAGGCCAAGGCTCCATTTTACAGACTAGGCCTCAGCTCTACAGCCCTTTAAATACTATCCCGAATGGAGCCCTGGGTGGGAGGTGGGGGGAGAAGGAGCCCAAATAGGTCATGGGCTGACGTAGGGTGGGGGGGGTAGATAACCCACAGCAATGCACTTGGGGGCATGGCAAGGGGTTTTTACTTTACAATTTAGCACCACTACCCCCCCCCCCCAAAATCCACAAGACAAAAGTAAATACTATCCTTCAAAACATCATGAGATACGCCGGTCATGGAGGGGGGGGGAACAGAATAGATCATGGATCGGGACACGTGGGGGCAGTCACAGGGATTAGCCACAACAATGCGCCACACCCACAAACCCCGGCTGAAAATAATTGGCTCATTTTCAGGGGATGTCTTATTTTTTATTACGCGCCCAGCCTTACCTCTTCCTTGGGGCCCTCCAGAACTGCGCCTATCACTATGTCTTATTTTTGGGGTATGGCTTATATTGCGCAAATGCTTAAAAATCCTGCTATGGCTTATTTTATGGGTATGTCTTATTTTAGGAGAAACAACTGATTGTAAGCCTCTGCAACTTTAAAAAAACACACAACAACAACAACCATGCACTTTCTCTCCCCATTTTAAGTCCTCAGATATTTGCAGTGGCCACCCCCCACCCCATTTACAATCCCCTACCTTCCCCTTCCCCTTCCCACTTACTGGGTTTTTTATGGAACTGAACAACTCGGGTACTTCAGAACGCGCCTTCTGTTGCCAGGCCCTTACAGGGCCCGGGCCAGATAGATAATGTGGCCCTGTTTTTAACCCTTTTGTTAGTTTTTTCATTTTACTGATTGTGAATATGCTGACCAAGGCCCCCTTTAGATTTGGAGGCCCACGCCAAGTGGCCCATATGACCCCCCTCCTTCTGTCTGGGCCTGTCCCGGGTTGGGATTCTTTAAGTAGTTCTCTGGGTCCCAGGGTGCATCATCACCCCCGCTCCTTAATCTAAATATATAGAAATGTTCACGATGCGTGCGCAGGGGCCAATGTATGGAGATACAGGGGGGAGGGGGCAACAGAGGGCTCAGACAAAAGTGCATGCTGGGAAATAGAACCCAGAACCTAACAGTTCCTTATCGAAGGGTGGGGGCCAAGGAATGGAGATACATGGGGGAGGGGCCAACACTCCCCAGGGACAACAGAAGGAAGGGTATCCTACCGAAATACAGGGATGAGCCGGAGTGGAGGGAGGAGGGGCAGGATACGTCATGGATCGGGACAGGGTGGGGTGGGGATCACAGGAAAGAAACACAGCAACGCGTGGCCGGGTCAGCTAGTATATATATAAATGTAGAAGGTCCATGTTTGTTATAGTCCAATGTTCTTCGAAACCGGTTGCCCAATTTCACACAAATTTGGACACACTGTTCCTTGCCAATACGAGTGTGTTTGCAGAACCTTAGATTCATAAAATCCCACCCCTAACACACCTAAAAACGTGATTTTCTCTGTCAAAAAAGGCTAAATATTGCACCTCAAGTTGACATCAAAGGAACAGATGGCAAATATTGCCATAATCCCACCCACTCCTCTTCCTCTTCCTCCTCCTAGGCCAAAGCCTTTACAGATTAGGCCAAATGGAGATACTGACTCGCCTGCGTGGGTGTTGGGGGGAGGAGGGGACTGGATGTACGTCAGGACAGTGTTGGGTGATTCACAGGGATGAGCGGGGGGGGGACAGAATAGGTCATGGATCGGGACAGGGTGGGGGCGGTCACAGCGATTAGCCACTGCAAGGTGTGGCAGGGCCAGCTAGTATATCTATAAATCAAAGGAAAAGGTGAGGGTTTCAAGATTAACTTGGGCATATAGTACCGGTAGGTGCTTTCAGTCTTTCTGAGTCATGACTCCATTATTGCAATTATAACAGTGGGAGAGTTATGCTGCTGTTCCTATCATATTAATCTAACAAACTCTGCTTCCAAAGCAACACCACCAATCTCAGCTCCACTTTGTGCAACTCTCCATTCCTGGATACAAACATTTCCAACTCCCTCCACCAAACACCAAAACCAGCTCACTCCTCATTCAGCAGCAACACTCCAGACTTACACACTCCCCCTCCCTATCTAAAAATACATTAAATATTATATTATGCTTACTATTGTGAAATGTTACCTTCATTACTTTAAATACATGTCTAAACAACGTTACATATAAACTACAAAAGTTCATAGATGCTGCATGCATTTAAGATTGATTTCCTGTTACTGATTTGAAGGAAAGAGTAAAATCAGAGAGAAAAATGTTCTGCACTCTAAATGGTTCCACCCCATGGAATTCGGTAGATGTTTTGAAAAGCATTCCATACTAACTACTTCCATAGTACTTATATGGTTTCCTCCCCTGTATGAGTTTGTTGGTGTTTTGTAAGAAGTCCACTCCAACTGAAGCACATTCCACATTCCATGCATTTAAATGGTTTCTCTCCTGTGTGAATCCGTTGATGAATTCTAAGGCCTCCACTGTGACTGAAGCTCTTTCCACATTCCATGCATTTAAATGGTTTCTCTCCTGTGTGAGTCCTTTGATGAATTCTAAGGCCTCCACTGTGACTGAAGCTCTTTCCACATTCCATACATTTAAATGGTTTCTCTCCTGTGTGTGTCCGTTGATGAATTCTAAGACCTCCACTGTGACTGAAGCTCTTTCCACATTCCATACATTTAAATGGTTTCTCTCCTGTGTGAGTCCGTTGATGAATTCTAAGCTGTCCATTCCGACTGAAGCTCTTTCTACACTCCATGCATTTAAATGGTTTCTCTCCTGTGTGAGTCCGTTGATGAATTCTAAGGCCTCCACTGTGACTGAAGCTGTTTCCACACTCCAAGCATTTAAATGGTTTCTCTCCTGTGTGTGTCCGTTGATGAATTCTAAGGCTTCCACTCTGACTGAAGCATGTTCCACATTCCATGCATGTAAATAGTTTCTCTCCTGTGTGAGTCTGTTGATGTGTTCTAAGGGTTCCACTGCGACTGAAGCTCTTTCCACATTCCATGCATTTAAATGGTTTCTCCCCCGTGTGAGTCTGTTGATGACTTCTAAGGAGTCCACTCTGACTGAAGCACGTTCCACACTCCATGCATTTAAATGGTTTCTCTCCTGTGTGAGTCCGTTGATGACTTCTAAGGCCTCCACTGTGACTGAAGCTCTTTCCACAATCCATGCATTTAAATGGTTTCTCCCCCGTGTGAGTCCGTTTATGACTTCTAAGGAGTCCACTGTGACTGAAGCACATTCCACACTCCATGCATTTAAATAGTTTATCCCCTGTGTGAGTCCGTTGATGTCTTCTAAGGCTTCCACTGTGACTGAAGCTTTTTCCACAATCCATGCATTTAAATGGTTTCTCCCCCGTGTGAGTCCGTTGATGACTTCTAAGGAGTCTACTCTGACTGAAGCACGTTCCACACTCCATGCATTTAAATGGTTTCTCCCCCGTGTGAGTCCGTTGATGACTTCTAAGGAGTCCACTCTGACTGAAGCACGTTCCACACTCCATGCATTTAAATGGTTTCTCCCCCGTGTGAGTCCGTTGATGAATTCTAAGGCTTCCATTGTCAGTGAAGCTCTTTCCACAATCCATGCATTTAAATGGTTTCTCCCCCGTGTGAGTCCGTTGATGTCTTCTAAGGCTTCCACTGTGACTGAAGTGCGTTCCACACTCCATGCATTTAAATGGTTTATCCCCTGTGTGAGTCCGTTGATGTGTTCTAAGGCCTCCACTGTGACTGAAGCTGTTTCCACACTCCATGCATTTAAATGGTTTCTCCCCCGTGTGAGTCCGTTGATGACTTCTAAGGAGTCCACTCTTACTGAAGCTCTTTCCACAATCCATGCATTTAAATGGTTTCTCCCCTGTGTGAGTCCGTTGATGTGTTCTAAGGTTTCCACTGTGACTGAAGCTGTTTCCACACTCCATGCATTTAAATGGTTTCTCCCCCGTGTGAGTCCGTTGATGACTTCTAAGGTTTCCACTGTGACTGAAGCGCTTTCCACATTTAATACATTTAAATGGTTTCTCTCCTGTGTGAGTTCGTTGATGTTTTCTAAGGTCTCCACTCTGACTGAAGTTCTTTCCACACTCCATACTTTCAAATTGTTTATCCTCTCCTCTTCCCACACTCCATGTATTTAAATGGTTTCTTCGTTATTCCCATTGGATTTGGCCCGCCAGAATTTTGACTGCCTTCTCCATTGTCTTCTTTTGACAGGCGGGTGGGGAATCCTATTTGTTTTCTAGGAAGAGAACAAAGGAATATTACACACATCAATTAGCACCTTCTCTTATTTTAACATATTGTATACAGTGGTACCTCGGTTTAAGTACACAATTGGTTCCAGAAGTCTGTACTTAACCTGAAGTGCACTTAACCTGAAGCGCACTTAACCTGAAGCGAACTTTCCCATGGAAAGTAATGGAATGTGGATTAATCCGTTCCAGACAGGTCCGCTGAGTACTTAAACTGAAAGTATTCAAACCGAAGTGTACTTAAACCGAGATATGACTGTATTATCTCCTGTCCTCCATATGTTACAATTTTTTAGGAAAGGCAAATGAAATAATGTCAAATAATTGCAATGCATCATCAGCCTTTCCTAAACCTCAATCAACGTTAATGAAGCAGCATTATCTTACAATACGGTTGAACTGTGGGGTTTACTTTTAATAAAAAGTAGTTTCTCACATGAAAGGGAGCTGCTCTATGTCCATGAACCTGCCCATTTTTCATCAGGGTCCTAAATTCACCATGAAGTTCTTCATCCTCCGCACAATAATCCTCCACCCCTGCTGAGTGTGGGCACATTGGATTTATAGTGTTAGGGTCTAGATAAAAAATAAAATAGAAAAATTCCTTCCAGTAGCTCCTTAAGAGACCATCTAAGTCACCAGACCCTTATATATAGTGGGAGGGTGCCAAGGGTATTACTCAAAAGGGTGGTGGGAATGGGTGATTGGCTGATAGGTGTGGTAAACCTGTTGACGACCACATATATGTTGTGGGATTACAATTCCCATCATTCCTAGCCATCAGGGCCAGTGGTCAGTGTTTATGGAAGTTGCAGTGCAATAACATCTGGGAATCCAAGGTTGAGAAATGCTGCCCTAGAGGAACCTTCTATGCTGAGGTGAGGCATCTCTGACCCTCCAGATGTGGTTGGACACAAAGCACCACCTGCCAAAGCAAGGGTGGCCCATGGCCAGGGATGATGGGAGTCTTATCTAGTGGGACACACCCTCCCCTTCTTCCCCCTCTTCTGAAAATGCTGAATAGCTGTATTTCATTTCCTCCTTCCTCCATGATCTCCAACATCTTCCTGATATAGTCCAACTGCACACATTCCCAAATCACCCTGCACCATTGACTTCCCGAGGCTGCTGTATTGTGTCTTGGACACTGGTAATGGAACCACACCTTCCACTGGATGAGAGGATAGAGGGTTAAATCAGGACAAGCCAAATGACACTCAGCTCAGTCCCCTCCTTGCCCTTCACTGCATCTGCTGCCTCCTGCTTAACAGTGGAGCAGGCCCTGAGAACAGCCTTCTCTGTGCCCCCCGAAGTATAGGAAACAGGACAAAGAAGAGTGGAGTGTCACCATGGAACATAACAACAACAACAACAACAACAACAACTGTTGTAAGTCCCTTTGGGCTGTCCTGGGCAAGGGAAAGTGACTAATAATTCAATAAATAAATAAAAAATAACAATTGCAATAATGATTACACAGGCTTGGGGGAACCCCACTCATTTCCATAGCAATCTTCCCAATAGCTTAAATCCCACAGACGTGACAACTGATATAGTGGGAATAAGGGAAACCTGGTGGAATGGAGAGAAGTGGGGAACAGTTATCTCTGGGTAGGAACCCTTTTGATGTTTCTTCACAGAAACACAGGCATGTGGGTGAGACTGTTATTGCCAAGACAAAAGCCTCAAAGGTCGGAAATAATAGAGTGGGCACCCTCCCTTTCCTCTTTCCCCCAATGGTTAGACTTGCTATAACACCCCCAGCACCCCATGCAGCAGCTGATCTGGGACTTATGGCAAGGCAAGGCCTGAGCTTCAAGGGAAGAGAGGGTGGGTGGATCAGGGCCGACTTGAAGTCATGTCAGATTCCTGGGCAGGAAGGAGAAATCAACGCAGGCAGACCCCAAGTCTCTCTTTCTCCAAGATGGCTTCGATTCCTCCCCCAGGGATGCTTCACACTTCCTCCCTCAGCCCCCCAACTTCCTCTGCCCTCCCGCCAAATCTCTCCCAATCAGTGGACTTGTGGCAGGTAGGGGGGAGAGGAGGGAGACAGGGTGAGGTCTCTATCCAGGCCTCTCTCGTCTCCAATAACCCTTCCATGGACTCCCTCTCTCTAGACCAGGGATAAAATCGTAAAAAAGGTCAACAACTTTGGTTGGCCCTCATGCATGTTCATGTCATTAAATCTGACCCTCTTCGAAAAAAGCTTGGGCACCCCATCTCTAGACCAGGCATCCCCAAACTGCAGCCCTCCAGATGTTTTGGCCTACAACTCCCATGATCCTTAGCTAACAGAACCAGTGGTCGGGGAAGATGGGAATTGTAGTCCAAAACATCTGGAGGGCCGAAGTTTGGGGATGCCTGCTCTAGACAAAGGAGACCCACCAAGCCTTGCCTGAGTTCCCGGGCGGAGCCAGGAGCGCCCCAGGGATTCCTGCCAGGGGGAACCCAGAACATGCAGAGGGTCGCGGAATTGAGGCCTAGGTTCAAGTCCCAGCCCTTGGTGGCCCTCCCATTTCTATTCCCTCAAAGGCCGGGAAGGGCGCAGCAAAGGAGATCTTGCAATGCAAACTCTGCCGGTGCTCCCTCTGCAGAAAGGCTCCCCCCTGTACCCCCACCCCGCTGCATTACACATAGTAAAAGGCAGGAAGGCTGATTTCTTTTGGGGGGTGTGGCTTGCAATGCGAACCCTGAGAATGGAGGGTCCCCGATCGGCAGCCGGATCGAGGCCTCTATAGATAGCGCCCAAGAACTGAGTTGTTGTTGGGGGTCTCTGCCCCCTTTCTCTCCCCGCTCATCGCTCCCTTCCCCGCCCTGCAGCTCTACCTCTTTGTCCTCTCTGCTCCCCCTCCCTTGCTCGCTATTCTATTCCGATTTCCTTTCCCGCCGCAATATAAAGGGCTGGGGGCTCTCCAAGGACGCGCCCCCTCTGGGGGAGAGACTTATTTATCCCAGCAGTGCCTAAATCAGCCGCTCCCCCGCTCGTTTGAT